>NC_133250.1:1215000-1815000 GCF_048772165.1 Typha angustifolia
TATTATTACCAAAAACAGACAATGAGGAAATAATAAGAACTGTTTGTAGTAAAGATATGGACATAAAGTTCTGATACAAGTCTACAATAATAGCTGGAATCATTCATGATGTTCGCAAGTAAGATTTATATTATGCTATTCTAAGAGGATGAAAATGCCATTACTAATGTGCAGACAACTTTCCAAATTCAACCAGTTTTAAACCTGAAATTGTTAAAATCTGCCTATTTAATCATGAAGTACTTTCCACTGATATAAGTACATAACCATAAAAAGATCACCTTGACCAACTCCTGTGCATAAGTCAATTCTGGAAGGAAGCACTAATAAGAAGCCATAATATGTTATTAAAGATCTCAAGGTACCTTAGCTCCACTCTTAGCAAAAGCTCTATTCTGACGAACAAAAACCATAAGAGGTGTCACCACCGGTGCCTCCTTCCCAGCAGCTAGAGAACAGAAGAAGAAAAATTGAAAACAATTGCTTGTACCGTTGCATTTCTAAGATATGATTCTCACTATGTTACTTCACAAGCACAATATATGCTCCAATTTTATAGTCTAAGCCTGCTTATCAGATAAATATAGTCTAGAGAGTAGAAACTAACCAGCTCTTTCGGCTTCCTTCCTTTCAAGTTGAATTTCAGCACTTGGAAGATTCTCAACCGGCTTCGCAAGAAGCTCAAGAAACTCCAAAAATTCAGGATCTAGTTATTCATCAAAGAACTGCTTGTCATTAAACAGAAAAGGCTAACCTTCATGAGACATTATTTAAGCATTACAAGCAGAGGTAGAGTCAAAAGTACTATGAGATGTACCTTTTAATATAGTCCCTTCACGGCCGTCCTTCTTCAAAGATGACTTTGGAACACGTTGTGACGGTGCATATTCCACAAGTGCCTTAAACTGGGTGCCTGCAATTGAACAACAGCGAAAATACAGTTCATAGGGATGATAAGTTTCTACTTCAGGGTTAAGTAGTTAACCAAAAGCTACTGACACACAGTCAGACTCAAGATGGAGGATGTCAACCAGGATAATTGCCTCAGCTCCATACAAATCTTTTTTGCCCTTTTCTTTTACATTTAGTAGAAACCGCATAGTGTAGCAATTGGGAATCCTTGTAGTTTGTATGGAAATATTCTAAGGTTCACTTATATGACCGCTTGGTTCTAGGCACTTCTGGTACCTAGAAGATAGACACCCCGTTCACTCGCCTTCCGTCTACAGGTCCTTTTAATCTTAATTAGAGGTTTAAAAATATATCTTGGGTCTTCTATCAAACAAGCATATCAAGTATCAAACAAGTTGATCTTTGCAGCTCTCCAGTGCACATACAAAATTCTTTTACCTAGTAATATATTTCTCAGAGAAATTTATACTAAGAACTAAGAACCTACTCTCAGGAGAAAATCACCTATGTCTCAGGCCTTGTTTTTTCTTCGATGTGTATTCTGATTTTCGAGATTAAATGATCACTGTTTCCTGGTAATAAGATGTGGACCAATTGCCCTACAAAGATAGTTTAACCTAAATTTGCCTGTATTGACCTACATTGTTGTCTCTCCAAAGAAACCAACTGTATTATTTCCTGATATCTAGACCACAAATAAAAAGATTGCTACAAGAAAGACTAATACAGGGAATACTCCTGAGGCCACATACAAGCTGAGATAATATTGAACTAAAGCAGTGTGCTGCCAAACAAGCACGGTGTCTTGTGGCACGTAAATCCTTGTTTAGGAAGTAAAACCCAGAGTCAACCACCACCATTGCTCTCATCACCTTTACAGATGTCATCTACATGCACTACCTTTGTTTCCTGGTAATAAGATGTGGACCAATTGCCCTACACAGATGTTTTAACCTAGATTGTTCTCTCCAAAGAAACCAGCTGTATAATTTCCTGGTATCCAGACCACAAATAAAAGATTGCTACAAGAAAGACTAATGCAGGGGAATACTCCTGAGGCCACATACAAGTTGAGATGATATTGAACTAAGGCGATGTGCTGCCAAACAAGCACACCTTTACAGATGCCATCTACACATTGCCTTTGTTGCCCATGAGAACTAGGCTCCTAGCCTAGTGAGAAGATGATAACACATCCTATCGGATCATCTCCTCCTTTCTCCTCTGCAAGGGGCAGACAAGGGCAGTGTCAATGGAGCCAAGTAACGATAACGCCAGCGGCAAACAGCTAAAGTGGCAGAAGAAATCAACAAAATTGGCATCGATAGAGGCAAATTATCCAATGGTGAGGAAGCAACAGTAAGTTATCTTCCTCACTCTTTGCTTAGTTCTTTCCCTTACTCGTCAACAAGGTGGAGATATTTAGCTGGCATATCACATATATCAATATGACTTACTAATGCACATAACAATGAGTAAAAAAGATAAAGAAACAACAAACAGTACATGAAATGCGAGATGCACCAAAATTCTTGCAGCTCATTTAACATCACTGCAGACTTCAAATCTAGCAATAACATAAGCCACAATTGAAAGAACATGTTGAGCAAAACAAACTATATATGATTACCCTTCTCATTCACAAATACGTGCCCATTGAAGAAATCAGCAAACTCAACCACATCTTCTGGCTTCCTGAAATTCAGATAGACTCGAGAATATCTCTGGTTTTTGTAACTGCATAGACGATGGGTAAACAACGGTAAGAAAATGAGCGTGCATGAACTTGCTATATTTGGCAAAATTACAATCAAAACATATATAACCTACATGTAAGTCCAAAAAGAGAGCAAGGAACCTTCAACAAGGTTAAAAACAACTTAATGAAAGCACTTATAAACTCTTAAATTTAGTTGATCGTACTTCAATCCTTAGAAATGATCGAGAATGGAAAGATACTAACTAATTAGTTTTGAGTAAGAAAATAATTTATGAAATCAATGAAAGAAAGATAAAATTATGTAAACTGCATTATGCATAACATAAGCTTCATGTCCTCATGTTTATTAACCCATGACTTTAATTCTGAAATAACTTTTACTATCTATTACACAACATAAAAGCATTTAAAGATGCCAAACATCATATGAATCCTTTACTGAACCCATTATCTTAGAAGACACACCATTTGGTTCTACAACAGCAAAAAGAAATCCCAGAGACCTTAATATTTTCAGTCATGTATGTGTTTTTCACCATTTCTCTTGCAATCAAAATATTTAATGTAGAAATTCTCCTATGTTGAAAGTAGATATGAGAAAGATGGATACCATGGAATTTCACTACTTTATTGCCACTTAGATCGTGACACAACCAGCAAAGGCCAAATGCATTTAAAAATAAAATGCATAAAATCTACCATTGGCAAAGAAAAGAGCAAACTCATGCCAAAAGTTCCAGGTCATTTAACCTTACTAATGGGCACTATTTGCTTAATACACATTACCTTGTATTTGACAAATGAACTACCCCACCAGAGTCACAATACTAAATTACTAATATTTTCAAATTTCCCACTACAACAATCACCCAACACGAGATGCATTGCCATTGCATACCACTACTTAATAGGCATGGCCAATAGAAAGAAACGAATCATCTAAATAACCACTTAGAGAGGCAGAAAACTCAATATTCATATATGTGATGTCCTTCTGTGCTAGGCCATATATATTCAAGATAATATATTCTCATTCCTATCGATCAACTATGTGGCGTACAGTAGAACTCCAATTTCAGATATGTCGCTGGCCAGTAAGGAAACTTCCCTCGTCGAGGAGAAGAAGAATAGAAACAACATAAAATTACAAGATACGTGTAGAAAAATTGCGACTTTCGGCAACAATAGAAAGAGACCGATAAACATAAAACAAGGCCCCAAAAGAAAATTTTGTTTCCTTCCCACATTAAGCTTCTTTTGCACCAATTCGGCCCAAATTCCCCACCTCAATCAGACCTTCAGACTGCCACAACCTAAAATTCGAAAACTTAACACAAATTAAAGAAACCAAACGGGTGTGGCGGGGGAACCCTAACCTGCTCCTCCCAGGGCGAAAGCACGCCCAATCGTAGCGTCCAGCGAACCTCCCATCGATCTGCTCCATTAGCGCCTGCTGAGAGATCGACGGAGGCAAGTGCCGGAGCACAACCTTCGTCCGATCGAGCGGATCTTTCATGTCCCAAACCCTCGACGAGCAAGACCTTTACAAAAAGAATCTCCCGAATCGTACCTCCCGCGAGACTCCGCCGGATAGCAGGAACCACGGCTAGGGTATTCGGCAGAAATTAGGGTTTCGATTGGAAGAGGAGTGAGATCAGTGAGCGAGGGAGAGGGAGAAGGAGACGAAGAGAGCATAAAGGAAAGGAAATTTTAACCTAAAGAAAGCAATTTTGGGGGATTAGGATTTTTATCCCTCGTGCCACGGCGTGAGAATTTGGGGGCGTGGCCTAACACGTGAAACTCACGTGCTTTGTGTCTCAATATATATATATATATATATATATATATACAAATATATAATTAGCTAAAAGATTTTAATAGTTACATCATAACGTAATTTGCAAGTAATTAAGGACTAAAACTTATATTTATTTTGATTTAATGTGTTTATTTAAAATTACGTATTAATTATATACCTTTGTAATTATTTTATACCTCTCTTTATTTTATTTTTATAGAATTTTTTATTTATTTTTTGTGCTAGATTAACACTAAAATCTTTCAATGATCCCTTTCTTTGGTTTTTTATTTGTTTGTTTTTTCCTTAAGAAAAAATATATAATTCTATATGTTTTAGTAATTTTGGGTGTGTAAACATGTCTACAGATATTTATGAACATTCATGTAGAAACTCAAAGGTGCAATTGTTTAGGAAGGAGTTATTATTTTTTTTATTGAGGATAATAATATAATTTATTTAGTTTTATATATATATAGATTTTTATAATTTAAACAGTAGACTAAAATTATAATATAAGATCAGTAATCTCAAGTGATATATTATTCCTCAAGCGTAATTTATTTTCTGTTATTTAATCTTATAGTCACACACAATTAAAGAGAAAATTAAGTTTTTTTTTAACATTATTCCGACCACCCAAAAAGTGGTTATAACTAAAAAGTTTAAAAATTGTTGGTTTTCGGGTATTAGAAAAGTGGTTCTAATCACTCTGAAAATGGTGTTTGAATGCATCTATGAATGTGCTTATTTGAAATGATATATACCATGAAGTATTTCTTTATGGCTATTTAGATTTTATGTGGCGGAGTTATATAAAAGTATTTTAACCTAATCTTAAGGTGTCTCTCTTTTAACATCTATTGAGAGACTTTTATTGGAGATTGGTATCACAAGAACTCACAGGCTCAATGACAGTGTGCTAAATAATTATTCTATATATCTCAGATATTTTAGATCTTTAAATGCCCGGTCTCAATGACTACTGGGAAAGAATCTTCAATCTCAATCTTTAAGAAGATTAAGAATTATTTATGAGAATCAGTACGTCACGAGTTCAAGCGAGCAATACCATTACGAAAGCATTAGGTATTAGCAAGTGGTCTATAAATTATTCTTGTAATTACTATAGTTGATCAATTCTGCTCGAGTTTGAAATCATAGTTTTTACCTATGTTTTGGAATTCTTTTATATAAAGTTAAAAACAAAATCATGAATTTGAGTTGCTTGTCTTATACTTTATTTAATATTTCACATTTTCTTTTATTATTTGAAGATAGTTTCCTAGCTCTTTTAAATTTTCATGAAGGATTTTGAATACACATTCATCAGCATTGAGGGGCTTAACCATCTCAAAATCATTTATAGTTTCTGCATGAAAGTACACTGAAAGACTCCAAGGAGGAAACTGTGGGGGCTTCTAAAGCTTGGTTGGTTTCACTTTTCCCCTCACACAAGCATTGTTAACCGCAAAACTACAAGCTATGAGAATATACTCCTTGAAATTGGAGTGAGATTCCAAGGGATTGGTAGCTTCTTGGAGGTCTTCTTTGTATACACATGCATATATACATATTTATCGTTTATATATATATATATATATATATATATGTGTGTGTGTGTGTGTGTGACTATAATATACTCAGTAACATATTAGAATATATTTGTAATGAAAAATATTTTAATACGAGATGCCAACTTGTGATGATATTTACATGGTAAATACTTCAATGCACCTTTAAAAATTATAATCTTAATCTAATGTCTATAATAGCCAGTTTTCATATCAGTTTTTCGGTACCGGTTCCAAAACTATACTAGGTAAGAAAAAGAGTATATTAGTTAAGAAGAATTCATTACGTGTGCCTAACTTCCTAATTTTCTTAATATACCCTTGAAGATCTTAACCATTAGATTTTCATTAAACTGATTGATAAACAATTAACTTTACGGTATACAAGAAGCGCTCTATATTTTTTTTTTCTTCCATTAAGATTTATCTCTTAAATATAATTATACCTTAATTATAGGATATATCATTTAATATTAAATAATTTTAATTTGATTATTTGGAGAGAAACTTCAATTTAAATATAATTCTCTATCTCTATCTATTAAAATTCAATTTAAGTAAAAGACATCAATACCCTTATTTTGATATATATACATTACTCCCAGTTAATAATATATATATCTTTTATTTAATAAAATATTAAGATAATATAATTGTTAAAAAATAATGTGCAAGATTATATATCTAAAAAAAATTAACCAGTAATATCTTTCATTCATATTATACCCTTAAAGATCTTAACTATTACATCTTCATCAAATTGATCGATAAAAAATTAACTCTATTATGACAAATTAAGTTAAATTATTTTTTGGCCTAAAAACAGTTATGAGAATATTATCTATTTGCATCAACTAAGAAAAGAGTTTAGACTTGAAATAATTTTTTATTATAAAATAAGTCCACATTCTACTTTAATTGTATATTTTTTTCTTATTTTGTAAATAAATAATAATAATTATTATTATTATTTATCGAGGAAAATGGTAGACTTGTTAACAGAGGAGACTTAATTTATATTTTTAAGTATTTAAATTCGATATTATTTTATATCATATCCGTTTGTTAGCTATTATATTGCAATTAGATAAACTTACATCAGCCAAATAATATTATTACACATAAATCTCAAATATTCTTTATATACTCCTCTAAATTTCTTATACGTATATTTTTTTTTAATTTTTATTTTTACATAGAAATTTCTTAGAGTTAAATAACCATTAATATCTAAACAATTTAGAAATAAAAATATAAAACTATCCTTATTTATTTTTCTATTAAATTATTGATACTTAACTTGAATAAGTAGCCGGATGGGTTTTTATGTAAAATAACATAGGTTCTGTATATATAATTTATAGGGCTATATAAACAAATAATAGATTTCTTAAGGGTATACATGCAAAAATCTCTAAAAATACGGCGCAACTTTATATATCTCTCTCTATATATATATATTTCATAACCTCGTCTACACGTATTCCACTTTATCTCTCTATCGCCGGTCGCTTCGTCTTCTTCCGAAGTCCTTCGACTCGTGGCCGAAGGTATAGTGAGTAACTTTTGGATTTCCCGTCCGTTTTTTTCTCAATTCTCTTCGAATTTTATGGTGCCTACTCGTTCTCTGTAGATGGGCCGAAGATTTTTCTTGGTTAATTTGAATTTGGAACTCCTTTGCTTCGTGTTTTGATGACAAATCGCGCCTTGTGATGGTTCAAGAGTTTTTATTTTTTTATTTTTTCTGATTTTTTATTCTTTAGTTATTTGTATGTTACCACCGATAAACGTGTTTGATCATGTGTATTTCAAAGAAAAGATCATTTATTTCGGCCTTTTTTTTTGTAGGAAAATTGGTAACGGCGATTTTTATAACATGGATTACAGGATCCTGATCCGTTTTAAAATTTTGAAGCAACAAATATCTCTACACTTTTATTTCAATTTTAATTCTGCTTATGTAATTTATTTAATTGAATAGGATGTCTCTCACAATGTCAAACGATGTTGTGAACTACTGTATGCTTAATCTTTGACTATCATGCTATATAATCTGGAGAAACATGGCTACAATCTAGTCCGGATATCAAAATTTATCAAGGGCATTTACTGGTCGTCTTATTAAGATCAGGAATAAATTGTGAGAGCAAGAAGAAGCAATTTGTTTGGTAAATGCTTAGGTCTTAATATAATATCTGAACTGATGTGGAATCATTGAAGTTTCATGTGGTCTTTTTATCGGAGGTTGGAGATTATCATTTCTATTTATCTACTAGAGTGGTATTTCCACTACGAAGCAGGATTGGCATCAGAGTTTTCTTAGAGCCAACATATCCTCTTTGTATCCTTATTCATCGAACTAAGATGATCACTATTGCCATTTTACTTCAAGGTCATGTATGTACTTGGCTTAAGAAATCAATAACATAGTGGCAATTTATAAGTGGGCCCGTTGATTTAGGTTACCTCAAGATATGGCTTGGAGCACTTATTGACAAGCAAGTCTTGGTATTATTACGTAAGTGGTATTATTTTGTTCAGAATTAATATAAACTTATAGTTGTTCAGCATTAATAGTTATAGTTCTTCAGCTATAGGTCTATGACTTGAACAGGCGGAAACTAATTTTACTGGATTAGTTTTGAATTTTCCTGATAAGCGGCTAAAGTTAAATAAGTGAGCATAGGTAAAGAAATATGCACGACAGATGCATTGGCAACAGCTGCTAGTAAGTTAGGAGGGCTAGCATGACAATAACGCAAAGGAGTCTGTTGGAGTGTTTTCTGGTTGTTGGACCTGCCTCCTTCCACTCCACTAAAACTATCCATACAGCTGGAACGTTGTAACTGCTAATTGCAAATTATTGAAGCTTTTAGGTGAATATAAGGAATGCGTAAGACATGGTAATGTGAGAGGTGCACTGAATGCATTTGTCAACTTATCGAGATTCTTTTTGCTAATTATAGATGCAGCATACTTATTTTCTGACATATTTCTAATGTTTATGTGGGGATTCTTTACCATTGTTATGATTATAGGGCTTATAGTAGTTTACAGAAATTTTCTCTCTTTATGTTAAGAAGCTATAACTTGTAACTATGAATACCGATGTAAGTAATTGTTCCCACTTCTCAAATGGTATAATCAATATGAAGCTTCCTAGTAAGTTATTTATGCTATGATAAAAGTAACTGCAAATGAGAACTAAGAGATTTAGAGCCTGTTATCAGTTATCTCCTGTTTAGTAAATTGATCTTTTCTGTAGGCTTTTAATTGCACTATGGGTGGACGCATAGTAGATGATGACTGGGAGTTTGCTGCCTCAAGTAATCTTGTTAGTACTATTGTTCTTGTTGGAAAACTTGGCTATGGCAAGAGCTCAACTGGGAATAGCATTCTTGGGAGGAAGGCATTCTTGTCAAAGTTCAGTCCGGCTGGTGTAACAAGTACTTGTGAGATGGAAAGCACCATTTTAAAAGATGGTCGCACAATTAATGTTATTGACACCCCTGGTATGTCTAGTTTTATACTTTTATCTAGTTCCCTTACCTGTTCTGTTTTCCTCTTTGCCGTTGAATATGATGTGGGATTTGAGTGAAAATATCAATATGAAAAAGGATTATGTACGTCAGTTTGTAAATTTTCTGGCTCTCCAACTTTTGAACTTGCAGTATACTAATTTAAATGTCTTATAAACAGCACATGATACGTCTTCTGAGCCTCAAAAGTCTACTTGAATTTCCTATAGTAGTTCCACTATACAAAAATAAAGACATAATCTCGATAGGACTTTAACTATTAAAAGAAAAAAAGAGTAGTCTTATTATTCTCGAACAATTGTCAGTGAAAATGTCAAGCTTGAACTGAGACTTGAAATGCTTCCCAATTTAATGATGTCTTGTTAGTTTAATATTGGTCAGTTGACATTTTTGGAACAATTCCTTTACTTCCAGTTATGAGAGTTATACAGTGAATTTTCACTAGCCAAACAGTGTTTTATATAATAATAATGAGACTTGCACTAAATTGGGTTGTACATTTTCTAGGTTTGTCTATTGTGTTGGTGAGCAAACTTGGAATTTTGGATGTCTTTAAGATTAAGTGTGGTACTTTTGTTTATTTTATCAGTAAATCATATGCAAACATGAATTGTTTTTATATTGGTCAAAGTTTGATGGGAAGTTGGAAACATTTGGAGGTATCCCTTTAAATGTAGTAACTTGAGGCCAACAAATAACTCCTATTGGTACCGGTGAATTATTAGAGGCTTCCTTACCCAAGTTGGTTAAGAACTATATCCATTACTACTTTTTTTATAATGCAGTTTAGTTTGGTTAAGTCAATGTTATTTATATGGGTTTTGAAAGAGTCAAAGATCAAATATAAAGTTTCATTTTACTATTTGTCTTACTTGGTGGCAGGATGCTCTAAGGTGATAAATTCAGTTACTGCACTTTCTACACATCCTTTTGGCACTTGAAGTTGCTTCGATTTATACATGTTTAGCACAAACTTATTGTTGTCAGTGTGTTCAGAATACCGTGACAACTACTAACATATATATTCTTGTAGGACTGTTTGATTCGTCAGGAGGATCTGAGTCTATTGGCCAAGAAATTGTTAAATGTATTAGCATGGCAAAAGATGGGATTCATGCAGTACTTATGGTTTTCTCGATTAAAGTACGGTTCTCAGAAGAGGAACAGACCACAATCGAGAAGTTGCAGTCCTTTTTCGGTGAGAGGATTGTTGACTACATGATTGTTGTTTTCACTGGTGGAGATGAGCTTGAAGATTGTCCAATGACCTTCAAGGATTATATTGAGCAAGCGCCAAAGCCTCTACAGGTTTGAATTTGTAGCCGCACATGTTACTGTAATGTTCTTTGCCTCTTATGTTATTAGCTTGTTGTTTTTAGCATAAAATGCTAATGAGAAAGAAACAAGTCATGTTTTCAGAAATATGTTTACAAGGCATATATGTCCATTGGTCTACTTGTGCATATGCATGTAGTTCATGAAATGTGTTTCTTTCTTGATTTACACATGCATTATATGAGATCCATGCTTTATGAGTCAATAGTTTCTTTTGGTGCAAGACTGTTTTTCTTTGATATGAAGGATTTTTGATTATCCTCATCAGCATCTAGGATTATCCTTCAACTATACTTCTGTATTTAACAATTTTATTGGAACATGCTTAAGGTGATAGAGGATTCTGCTAATTCAAGATGTACTCTTTTCCTATTGCCCATTTCTGGTTTTTGGTACTGATGTTTTTCATGTTTTCTAGCTGCTCCTGGTTTGTGCATATCATTTCGTACTTATTGTGAACTCGAAGGTGCTGAGAATATTATTGCTTCTTGCATCATGTTGCAAACTCAAGAATGCATGACCGCAGTACTCATATATTAGAGTAGATTGTGGAAGTGCAATTTAAATAATTACTTCCTTTCCTGTTGATTATTGAGTAATAAATGGTTATTCAACTTCAGAAGTGCATTACTATCATGCAAGGGATATTTCAGTTAAAGATAGAAAATTTTAAAAGAGAAATACCATTTTGTGGATAAACTATTTTAGTCATGAAGGCTTGTTACAGTCTTCTGGTGCAGTGCAGATACTTGTGCATTTAGATGGGTATAAAGCTAGAGTAACAACAAACACTTTTCCTCAGTTATTGAAAATAAAGAGTACAACAAACTTACAACTACTAGCATTACACATCATTTGATGCATAATGGCACTGAGAGCATTTTGTGCAACTTTTCTTTGCAGAAAATTATCCACTTGTGTAAGAACAGAGTAGTAGTTTTTAATAACAAGACCAAGGATAAGAAAAAGCAAGCTGCACAAGTTGAACAATTGCTGTTACTTGTAGATTCAGTGATAATAAGCAATGGTGGAAAACCTTTTACAGATGAGATTTTCCTTGAACTCAAGGTATGTATGCACCTTGTTAGCAATCTAAAGTAGGTAATATTTGATGAACATGAGAGTCTAATATCTGACTTTATTTACAGGCGGGAGCACTAAGATTGCAGGACAAAGAGAAAGAGGTTGAATCCTTGAAAGGATATACAGAAGAACAGATATCTGAGTTGAGGAAGGAGATATATAAATCATACAATGACCAGCTTGCACGAATAACTACGATGGTAAGATGTTAAACACCAACCCTTTTTAGCAGATTTGTTCACTTCAGTCATCCTGGGAAAAATTGCAGTTTTGGGAGGGTTTAACTTATTTCATGGATATGGCTTTACAAGATGATGATGGATGTTGTTTCTTTGTTTCCGTTTGCAAGTCATATTTTCTAATGCATGATTTAGTAAATCTTCTTTTCACGTACTGTAATAACTCCTAGTCTGTTTTAAGCATCTAAGCAAGCACCTAGCACAACACTATACTTTAATTAGTAATGCCTGACTCAACCTGGACCACCTAATCGTCCGGTAAAAATATCCTGACAGTACACTATATATGTCGTTTATGTAAGATATATTTGAAAGATTTCCTAGACAGAGTATAAGATGCTCCTCTCTTCCTATTACATAATTCCAGTGAAATTTTAAAATTACGGAAGATTCTTCTGGCAATAATGACATTTGATATTCTGCATTTGATCTGCCACTGGATATTGTAGTGTTGTCTGAAGCACTAAACTCCCATAACCTCTTTTGTAGGTGGAGCATAAACTGAACTCTACCATTGAGAGGCTTGAGAAACAATTAGCTGAAGAGCAAGCTGCAAGACTACAAGCGGAGAAGATTTCAGAGGAAGCGAGGGTAAAATCGGATAGCGAGATTCGTGAGCTAAAAGCAAGTCTGAAGAAGGCCCAGAAAGAAGCTGAGGAGTTCCGGAAGCAATCCGGGAGTCAGAGGTGTAATATCTTATAGTGCCTGGTGTTATTAGGTGGCCATTATGATGCAGGTACTGTTTGTGTAAGATTTGTTTAGGGAAAGTATAATGCAGCAAGTAATTTTAGGGAACTATAATGCAGCAAATAATGTTTCTTTTCAATCGTACCTTTACTGCTTATCTGATGTCAAATAGTTTCAAGTGGTGTCAATCAGTTTTCTTTCAACAGTTCTTTAGTATATCCAGTCTCTTCCCTTGAATTTCACAAGTTATTTGCTAGTATTTTGCTTGAGCTGCTCATAGCTATCAAGTTGTTTGGAAACAGTGGAAAATAAGGCCCTTATTAGTTTCTTTGATGCATATGCCAGTAACTTGTAAAACTTTCTTAGTTTTCTCAAAGATAATATTCTTTTTCAATTTTAGAAACACATGTTCTATCAAAAAGAGGGAAAAAGAAGTATAAGAATGAAAGTAGTTATACAGAGAGAACCATATGCAATTTATATTTTCTTGCTCCTGGAGGAGCACCTAGGACATTTTCTATGAGTAGAAGTGACATGACATAGTAATTGGTGGAATTATGCTCCACCTATCCCTCTAGCTACATTCATCCCTCCCCCTCCCCAATACTACACCAAATCTTCTAAGTGGAGGAGCACCTAGGTCTTTCCTGTTCTAAATCTTTGATCTCCTTTAATGGACTTCTGATTTCTTAGTACAAGGTTCAGGTAAAGAAAGAAGAAAAGAAAGAGAAGAAAATTAGAAGGGTAAAAGGGATCTATTATATGCCACTTCACAGCAGGATATTCTCAACCTCAGCATGCTTAGATGAACTGAAGCTGAGGTGTTCTTCACCATCTGGTTGACTAGTGGTTGGTGTGCTGGCTGAACAGTACCATTTAGACCAGAAGAGGTAGTTGCCAAAGTTCAGCAAGCTAAGTGCAGCCAAGAGCCAGTAGAAGAGGTCCAGTCTATCTTTGTTAAGGTCATTGTCACTTAGCCAACCTCCCTTTGAAGAGCTAGAGGTGATCTTGTTCACCATTGATACCAGCATTGAGCTCAGGAAGAACCCAAATGAGTAGGAGCAATATGTCATGGCTGTTAAGAATGACTGCATCCCCCCCAGTGCCTGCTTGTAGAAGAACTCAATGAGCCCTACAGCAGTGAACATCTCTGAGAGCCCAAAGATCAGAAACTGTGGAGCTATCCATAGGATGGATAACAACCTGTCTGAGCTGAGAGCAGCATCCCTTCTCTTCTTCTCCACCAGCGCCGCCGCCACCATCGAGAAGGTGACCATGAAGAGTCCGACACCGATGCGGTGGAGCGGCGTGATGCCAGCATCATTCCCAGTGAGCTTTCGAGCCAATGGCACAAACCCAACCTCATAGAGGGGGACTAGAACTAGGAGCATGAGGTAAGGAATGGCTTGTAGAGAAGCTGGTGGGATTCTGAATGAGCTTGTCAGCAGTTTGGTGTTCATAGAGCTGCCTTGCTGCACTGAGAAGGTCTGCAGCTGAGCTAGGATGGTGTTGAATATGATAGTGCATGCAAAGATTGGAATCACTGAGAGGATTATCTTCACTTGTTCCACTTGGGTCACACTGCAGAGCTTCCATGGTGTCTCCCTCATGTTTGAGCCTTCTTCAGCTTTCATGCAGGCCTTGTCCAAGAACCTGAACACATACCAAATTATAATGCTTTTGTTTTTGTTATCACCATTACTATTACTAATACCCTCTCATATCTGCTATGAGGATTAATTGCTTGAAGGCTGACCTGAATCTATTAGTGTGCCTGAGATTGCAAGCACCACCCCTGACCATGGCATGATTTGATGCATCATTTAGGCCTCGATGGATAATATCTGAACTAGATGGACACACCTGCTTCCTCTTAGTAATGGCAGCTACAAACACCTGCATATTCTCTCCAATAATGCTAAATTAGAGAACTCTTTTAATTAACTATAGATGCTCGTATGATTGGGTGTTAGCGATAAAGAAACAAAAGGTTGGATGATTTCTTTTTTCTTCTTCTTCTTCTTCTTGGTTTTATGTGAGGGCAATAACAACTTGACCTTTTAAGATATTAAAAAGATAATATTAAAGGAGATGGATATATATCATCAAAGCTAATCCCCGTCATGTCAAGAGAAGCGTAAAGCATGTGTATAATGTGACATCAAACTATACATACAAAACATTGGTCAATATATTCTTAACTATGATGTTAACATATTCTGTTTCTTTAGCCTAAACTAGTCTACATACATAACGACAACAAAGTCGCCATTCTTTTGCTTTTATTATTATTATTATTATTATTATTATTATTATTATTATTATTATTATTATTATTATTATTATTATTATTATTATTATTATTATTATTATTATTATTGTTTATATTTTTATAAAATTTATTCAATCTCTTTATCTTGTCTAAAATTTCTTAGAAATATCTTTTTAATTAGTATATAGATGACCGTAGTACTCTTGAATATTTTTTTAGTTGATATCTTTATTAATGCAAGCTGGTAGCAAAAAGATGAGCAGAACTTATTGGTGAGTTTAATTAAAAAAAAGAGAGTATAAAATAAAATAATGAGGAGTTGATACTAGTAACATGAAATAAACTAAAGGCCTAAAAACAAAATATTCCTTTGACTCTTGGTCCATTTGAATTTATCTAATGGGAGAAAAGATTAAATAACACTGTTTGTCTTTTAGCTACTTGTAACCAAACCTCTTTTTCTTTTATCTTATAATTGTTATATGAGTTTCAACTGTTACTTGATTTATTATCCATAATCCTAATTAAACTATGATTTACCCTAACAACTCTAACGCTAGAAAATATACTAGCCAAATAAGTTTACAAGATTGTTAAGAGTTAATACAATGAAGAGTCTAGCTAAGTTGTTGCTTAAAGAGAAAGTAGTAGATTCTCACTCTTGCAATTGGAGTAAAGATGGTGCCTTGAGGAGGTTTATTCCTGTAGAAGAGCAGGCCTGAGATCAAGCATATGAGGCCCATCGCCATGGCGGCCGCCGAGAGGCCGAAGCCGACGTCCATCCCTGACCTCGTCTGGACCCAGACGAGGGCGGTGAGGGCGACGAGCTCGCCGGCGCAGAAGCTGAAGTAGGCAGTGTTGAAGTAAGTGGAGAGCTTCTTGGACTGCTTTGGGTCGTCTCCTCTGAACTGGTCTGCTCCATGAGCTATCATGTTAGGCTTCAAGCAGCCACTCCCCAATGCCACCAGGTAGAGAGCAAGGAAGAAGATGGTGGCTTGGAATCCCTTGGCCTCTAAGCATTCACCATTGTTGGATCTCATGTCGCATTGTGGTGGTCTCAGTTGAGGGAGATGAGCTTGGACTGATAGCAGTATGAAGCCCTACAGCCATGAGCCATGTCATTTGAATAGTTATACAAGCAGCGTAAAGCTTTTGTGTCAACTAGTTTTATGTAATATGATATCAGAAGTCGATAACGACACCATTGAATTATCATCTTATTTTACTTTTTTGTTTTTAAAGAAGAATCTTTCTGTTCCATGATTGATAGCTCTCTCTCCCTCTCATTGAGGAGACTGTTGTAAAAGCTTGGATGATTGAGAGGATATTTGATGTTACCACTCTTGTAGGTTTGTGGCCTTGTTGTCATAGTCTCATTTTGTAGAATAAATAAAGTACATAAAAGAAAAGGAAGCATTTAATTTTCTTTGTTGATTAATGAATTGATAATGGAGAGAGAGAGAGAGAGAGAGAGAGAGACTTACAGAGAGCTCCACAAAGCCAAAGATCAACATAGTCCAGAAACTCCCCAAGTAGGAATCCGAGAGGAATCCTCCAAGCAAAGAGAGGAGGAAGATAGTCCCTATGAAGTTGGTCACTATGTTTGCCGATTTGGACAAAGAGAAGTGCATCTCATTGAACACATATGTGATGAGATTATTCCCCACTGCTGCAATTGCCATTATCTCAAATCCTTGTATGCCTACAAAATTAACTCATGAGTTAGATCTCCCTATCTTCCAAATTCATCAAAAGAAAACCTCTTCATTGACTCTCTCTCTCTCTCCATATCTAAGTATTTTTAAACACTTCACATCCATATCAGTTTAGCTCATTAGTCAACAATACTAAAAGGACTTGATGAACTCCAAAGATGAACATTTGACATGCTAGAGAAAGAGAGAGAAAGAGAGAGAAAGAGAGAGACCAAGTACAAAGATGGCAGCTCTCATGCCACCATGCTTGTTTGGCTTGCAAGGCTTTCCTCTCCAATCAACAGAAGCCTCAGCAAACATGGAGTGATCTCCTTTGCCATCCTGTCTCGACTCAGCATCCATAACCTCTCTCTCTCTCACCACAAACACTTTTAATTTTTTGTGTCTCTTTGTGTGTGTGTGTGTGTGTGTGTCTCCTTCAACACAATAATCTCTTGGCAACCTCACAAACAACTTTGCAACAATAAGAGAGCTCTCCTACCCATCCAGTAAAAAACTAATGCAAGTTGGCCTAGTATTTATAACAGACTCATGAAGAGAGAGAAAGTAAGAGAAAGTGAGAGAGAGACACAGAGAGACAGAGAGAGAGAGAGAGAGAGTTATGGGTCGGTGAGACTTGCTGGGGGTTTTAACTCATGGTGCAAAAAAAATATAAATAAAAGAGAAGAATAAAGCAATAAATGGCTGCAAAATAGTTGATTTCTTAGTGTTAGTGGAGGTCACTATTGCAGGGTCAGACTTTGTTGTCCTTCTGAGTGTGCAAAGTGGGGAGGGGTAGCATAAGCTGGTCTCCCACATCCAACCCCTTACAAGTGGACACCTTAATTAATTCACCTCTTCTTCTCTTCTCTTTTTAATTTACTTACCTCTAATTATAGCTAAATATACCCTAACAATATTATTAATTAATGCTAATAGAAAGTTTGCAGCAACCCAATTTGCAAGTGGTGTAGGAAGCAAAAAGTTAGCCCACATGGATTACAAAATTGAAATGATCAGTATACATGCAATCAGCAGCGACGACGACGACGAGGAAGAACATGGTGTGGTCCGGCATTGAGCTGGAGTCTTATATATATGCCATTATCTTGCAATCAAACATGTTAGACAATATATTTTAGAGAGAATAATAGAAAAAGATATATATATATATATATGTATATAAATATAAGTGCTACTGAAAGCTTAAAAGTAATTCCAACATGTTTGGTTGGAGTAAGTGCAAGTCTGCCAAACAACCTATAAAAAACAAAACTTGGGCAAGTTGATTAATTATAATTAAAGTAGATTAAAATATTATAATGGAGTACTAAATTACCATTACTATGAACTCCCCTGCTAATTGTATTCAAGTATGTATGAAACAATACATGTTAGTACAAGAACAAATCATGGCACACTTGAAAACCACATCATAGTGTCGGATGAAATAGATTTCCTTCTGTCGGACTAATGGATTCTTATATATATTTGACCTCTAAGATTCCAAAAGTATAAGAAATTTTAACTATTGGATAATATTATCTGCCAATCAAACACTGCCGAGTTGCATGGTAGCAGGGAATTCCTGCATTCATTAGCAGCAAACCATCTCCTTCCTTTTACTAGTGCTACTTATGCTGTTCCTTCCTTGCAAGTAAACAATAATGTCAATCGCCCAGTCACCAAACCTACTCTCTTATAGCCATTTATTTTACCCTCCTACTAGCTCTTTCTCTTTTCTTTTTTTTTCCTATTTTTTCCTATTTTTTCTATTTATTAAAGCCCCGGGATTAATGGGATTCGGCCAACCTCGTGCGGGTCGATTCAGATATCATCCGATACTACAGGCCAATAAAACTTAACAGCGCTCGCTCTAATCTTGCGGTCTTTTATATTCATTTTTAAGTATAATCAGAGTCATCGGATGCATGCAATCGACTGATATTGGTTTATCACAGCCCGATCGATGGAATTCATCGGTGATCCTCTTGTGTGGGCCTAATGGGCCTTTTATATAAATATATATAAAATGAACAAATATAAGAAGTTTGACTTGCAATAAGTCAGCCAGAGGACCACCACCCTTTTACTAGGACCCAAGAATTGGACCACAATGTGAACCGGGTTGGGTCCAAACACGCACACGGCCACATGCACGCTTGCGAGTGGCCGGATAATTAGGGCCCACTTGAGGCCCACCACAAATATTTCAATGGATAAGGGTGCCATACGAGCAAGAAGAAAAGTTTCAGGTGTACTAATTTCTCCCTGTTGAGATGAGTGGATAAAAAAAAACCTAACATTTTGATCCATTTTTTTAATCAAATATAAGAAATCTTAGGGGACCCATAAAGCCCATAATCCCACATAAAGTGAAGTTAAAAGGACTAATAATAATAATAATAATAATAATAATAATAATAAATAAATGCTACTTTTTTTTTCCCTTCAAATGGTTTGTTGGAGGAGATATGATTTGTTTAATATTAATTTGGCTGTTCTTTAATCTCTCTTTCTTATGATTTATATGCTAAGCTACGTGTAGGAATTAGCAACACTATCAATGCCTTTTTAATTTCATTTTTATTTTTATTTTTTAAGTTTTAGCCAAACTTAATTATAGTTTTATATCTTAGGCTAGTGGGAAGAGCAATAAGGATTACATCTTAAATGTTTGCCACCTATTTGAACCATATCTTTCTTTCTTTTTGATTGAGCATATCTTTCTTTCCTTGCCTTTAATAAGATTATACTTCTAAACCCAATAATCCAAAGAGGAGTAGCATATAATGACAAATAATTTGGGATAAATATATTAGACTCTGTGTAAGAATGTTTAATTAGTGTCATAAATTTCTTTTTATCCCCCTCTTAGCACTTAAAACAACTACAAACAAGTTGGTTAATTTTTTAATGTCACATTTTCCATTGTGGATAGGACCCAAAAAAGAAAAAAACTCATGCAAAATGAGTAATGATAAATTATTCATCACCATGGATTTCCAAGTCAACCCAAGGTTTGACTTTTGGTTGTGTTTGGAGAAAAGTCTACCGAGGTACAATCAATCACTCCCACCTTTAGAAAATTATGAAGCAAAGTTTTGGTATAGAGGAGGAAAAAAGAAGAGAAGGATGCGTTTCTTTGCCGACCAACAAAACTACTTTCTATTATTTATTGCTTTCTTCAACCCCCACACACAAAAGTGTTGTATAATTCTTCTTTTTTGAATCTTTTATTAAATTTTTTTTTTCCTTTTTCGCCTTCCAAGGCTCCAGGTTCGGATGAATTTCGGATCGGCACGCGACAAGTGAAAGCCACGTATTGGGTTTTATGGCTGGATTCCACTTATTCTTGGTCGATAATTTGAATAATAAGTCGTCAATCCAGTCGGCGATCCTGTTGACTACCGAGACTTTAACTTTGCTGCGGTCTTTATAACGTTTTCCTCAATCGAAAATTGTTTTGAATACTCATAGTCTTTTTTCTTTTTAATTTTAACAACCGTTAGCGAGGAATATTCTCGGATTATAAACAGAGTCATGAATTAAACGCTATCTAAAATGTCACTCAAACCAATAGTTATCCCCTAGTCTTAGGTTATATTCTGGAGAATATAATGTCAAAAGCTTGGCGAAGATCTAATGCCAGGAGGAGAACATCTACACTTGCCGACAGTGTTGGCTGTCTCCAAAAGGAATTTGGCATCTCTTTAAATTAAAAAGAAAAGGGTTTGAAGGAGTCCACCTCAAAGAATCTCATGAACATAATAGAATGAGTCCCATGGAAAGCTACATTGGATCTTTTTAGAGACTCTAATGCCACTCGTGCACTTATGTTCTAAGTAATGCTAAGAGTCGGCAGGTTTCTCTCCTATCCCTTTTCTCGATGTTGTAGTGCGAAAAAAATATCACGACGCATACAAAATCTATTGATATTGTCGGTAAAAAAAGGAATAGCGCGTACGACTTCAACAGCTGAGCGGTATTGTGCTCGAATAGTTAAAGGAGCTCATGCAGCAGTGTGCACGAGCATTCTTAAAAGTTATTCAAAAGAAATTATTATTTTTTACCTTATTTTATCATAATTAAGTTCGTAAAAATATGATTAAATTTCTTAACATATATATCAAATCAAGAGGTGGGCATGGATAGTTTCTTGGCTCTTTAATCTCTCAGATGATCCCCACCACTATCCTTTGCCTTGCCAATAATATGCATGCCTAAAAACCCTCATCCACATAATTAGCACTCCACTAACTAAAGAACCATTTTATTAAGGAATATGAACAAAGTTTGTTGTCATCTATATATCTCATGATCTAATAATATACCTAATATCTCTAGGTTTGGGAAGATGTCATGCATATTAAAAGAAGCTATCTAGATTCCAACTTGTTTAATCTAAATATTTGATATGTAGCCTCCTTAAGTGACAAGAGTTTAAGACTTATCCCAACATAGATCATTACATATCTATTTATATTATGTGTCTAGAAATTAAACAAGTATTAAATGGCATTAGGATGGGAGATGTCTATTCTTGTTAGTTTTAATGTTGACATAGACTCCATGGAATTAAGCTACCAAAGCTCCGACATATCATTAATCTAAGTACATTAATCTTAATTGGTCCTTATCACTAAATAAAATGGATCTCTCTCTCTCTCACTCTTTTTCCTTTCTTTCTTTAGAGAAACTTCATTATATAAATAAATTCAATAATAAATATCTATATGTTAGCGACAAAAATTCTCTTTCTTTTTCTCCCTTCGAAAGTATATCGAATTAGATATATTGTGTATACGTATCAAAATTAAGGATAAATTCATTTGAAGATAGTATTAATTAAACGATACGAAAATAACTATTAATATTTATTGAGAAATTGATAGAAAAACTTTGGTGGTAGATTTGGGTAGGCAGTCTATATCAAATATGCCACCAATAATATGCAAGCTATGCATATAGACATAGAAATTTGTCCATCTTGATGTCAGCTCCAATAAAAGGTTTGAATTGGCCTTGAGTTGCCACCAATGATATACCATGAAAATTAAGTGGACAATCTTGTCATCCTTGTGACAAAGCTACAAGCTCCTAATGAGAGAATAAATTCTCCAATAGATCCATTCATCTACAGTTGACACAACCCAAGCATATCTTAGTTGTTAGAATATAAAATATAACTTTCTCTTTATTTTAGAATGCAATTTTTATAGCTATATTTTAGTATATACTGACTCAATTACTAATTTACTATTAATATTTATACTATCAGCCTACTTTGTATCAAATCAAATGGTATTTATCTTTTCATTTAGTTTATATTATTACACTCTCATTTTGATAATAACAAATAGGAATCGCTTTTCCTGTTTTAATCATATTCCATGTTAAATTTTTTGAGCGGTCGATAAGTTCAAATCTTATTAGGCATATAATTTTTTGTTATTTAAAATATATAACATCTAAAAATTGTTGGTCTCTAAAATTTAGGGTACATAGTGTTTATAGGTGTTAAATAGTATAAGAATTGAAAATGTAATTAAATTAAGAAGTAAAAATAAAGTTAAAAGAGAATATTTGAAAGATTTGGTAGCCACTAAGAGGTCCAAAAAGCAAATTAAGAGTCCACTATGCCACCAATAAGTTGGTGCAAATGGAAAAGCTACAAGTCATAGGAGTTGGTGCAAATCAAAGGTGTGAATTGACATTGAATGCCACCAATGATATATGATGTGTTTACAAGCTCATGGCCGTGAAAAGTGGACAATCCTACATCAAAGCTACAAGCTTCTACCTGAATATATTCTCAAATAGATTCATTCATCTGGAGCTGACACAACTCAAGCATATCCTAATTCTAAACCATTACCAATTTGCCATGCTAGTAGCTGGTAGCTCCAATGTGATTGATGATAATTAATGTTTTGGAACTCTTCCGGTTCATTTAATTTGATGATAGATAATATGAATGATAGTAAAATCGATATTATGTACCGATCGAAACTTTTAGAGAAGATAGTAAGTTTACATGAGATGAGAGCATGATGTCCTAAGTTTAAGCCACACGAGCCTATCCTAATATGGGCATTTCTGCTTGAGTGAGGATTCTTGGCACATATAGGTCTTTATTGGGCTATAATGAGTCTCAAAGATTCGGGCTAATGCATAGGGTTGGCCTTTGTTCGCTCATGAATAGTATATGTAGGATTTTATTTGTATTCATGTAATTGACAAATTGTGCTTCAAACAAATTATTTTTTTTTTGAGGCATTTCATGTAGAGATTTGTTTGTGCTAAAATGATTAAACTTAAAACTCTAGAAGATCGCCTTAACAACTTTGGAGGCTTAGTGATGCAATGTGCTGAATAGTTTTTTTACACATCCAATCTACTTCGCATTCCGAAGGTTTATATCTCTCGAGTCATAGAGATAGAAGTATCAAACTTTAGAGTCACCAAGATTAGTGAGGTTGAGAATCAATCAAGATAAATAGTATATCGAGATTCTAGCAAGTAAGACTTTACAGATGTAGCACTATGTGTCAACGGGTGATATACAAGTCATTCTTGTAACTACTACATTGGTTTTAATAATTTGTTATATCTTGGATATGATATTTAATATTGTAACAACCTAACACCCCCACCCCCCCTAAAAAAGAAACTAATTAATTTATGGGCACGATGTGGCCGACCTTGTGTCTATACAGCTGTGTGAGCAGCTTTCATGAGGGGGCGCCACTTGCCTCACCACCACTGCTGCAGCAACTGGCTATGGCCAGTTGGCTGTAGTGGGCCCCAGTGTCGCCGCAACCACCGCCTCTCTCTCTCTCTTTTTATTCTCTCTCCCCCCCCACACATTCCCTCTCTCTACTACCGTCGCCACCACCTCCACTAAGCGCTAATCTCGAACCCCTTGTGTGAAACTCTGTGGTTCTGGTTAGCGATGAGTTGACCGACCTTAAGTTAGCGGATGTGAGGGATATGTGGTTTGTGTCTTCTGAACAAACTGTCCCCTATACATCTTTCTTAAATTAGGATATATCGTATAATTATGGATATGCATGTTTTAACCTCCAGCATGATCATATGATCTTATCTAGAGATAATTTCAATTGAGCATACTTTATCATGCATTTGATTAGACCGACCTGGGATATGAGTATACTGCTAACTTATAGAGATGATTGGAGATGATTATGTTATAATTTTATATCAAAATGATTTTTAGCATGAGTATGCATGTGATAAACTAGTAAGGATTTACATGTATTAAATATAGGGTTGAAGACTGCATTGTATTATTTTTCTCTTGACTTTCTTACCACATAAATTCTTCATATACATGACTTATTAGAGTACTAGATATATGCACAAAATTTATCATATAAAAAGAAATGCATAAATCTCATTAATAAAAAAATTAATAGAAAAAGCATGAGGATACTCGAGTAGGCGCTAGGGTTAAGGGTGCCTGGAGTGATGTTATAGTCGCTGATATGTGATATCTCGTAGCCCATGCCCGAGGTGAATTGAGTCTGTGCACAGAGACAATCGGACACCTACTATTAGCCAGGGCATGCGTGTGGCGAGTTATCCTCATGTGATTTCTATTAACTAGTGGGTTACCCGATCTAGATGGATTTTGATATACCTTTAGCTTATGACAGGGTATGCTTTGAGCCTACGGGCAGAATATTGAAATCGGATGCCAGGTGTTGACTATGCACAGTGGTATAATATGATGATATTATACCGAGATATTAGTGATGATGATGATGTTGAGAAATACATATGATTTTATTATCACCCGATATACCTGATGTTTAAGTGGTCATTATGCATCATATGTGAATGCATTTGGTATCATACCATGGTCGTGGTCGTCATGCATCATACGTATTATATTGAGAGAGTTATAATGATGGTATGACATGGAGATATATTTATTTATTGTCGAAAATTATATACTTTTATCTATTATGACATGATATCTATTTTTTATTTATGTATTATTAAGGACACATTTATATACTCATTCATGACATGATGCTCTTTTTGTTTCATATTATCCAGTACATGATCTACTCTCTATTTGACATCACTGATTCGGAGTAAGGTCTTTATTCACTAAGCCTTTTGCTCATAACTCTTTTTATTTTATTTTTAACCTCTTCAGATATGTGGTACGTGATAGCGACTTGAGATATCCTGAAAAGATATTTTAGAATGATGAGGTAAGTTATATGTGCGAGACAGCATAGATAATATTTTGTATAGAAATTGAGTTGTATATATGATTATTATATTTATACTTTATTGTATCAGATGATGATTTGTATAATATATGTCAGACTATAATAAACTCACGTATCAATTGTTTTAGTTATATCTTGATGGTTTGTCATGGCCTGTGTGAGTTTTGTCACATTATGTAGTGGTCTAGTGTATGTTATTGTTGACTTGGATATTCATATGTTAATATATTTATTTGGTTAATAATATGATTTATTTGGTGATGGATAATGTATGCATGGATACATTAGTAAATTTTATTTGATGATGTCATGATTATATGGGCACAAGAGTGTATCTGTGCGTGACTGGCCCCGTCCGACCTGTCGCGTGCGCCGCGCGTGCCATGTGGGAGCATGGGCGTGCACGTGCCCGTGTTAGATAGGGGGTGTTACAGATTTTGCCCTAATTTTAAAGATTTTTTTCACATAAAAGTTCATGTATTTACTATTGTCTTTGTATGCTTATTATCCTGCTTTAGTTTATTAATATAGCGTGCGGTAGATCATATCTTAGGGTTTAAAATTTTTAGTCTACTGAGTTACAAACTTTCAAAAGAGAAGTTCAAAAAAAGAAAAGAAAACCTACTTAAATATACTTAATTGACAATTAGATTATGTACCAGTAACAAAAATATAACCTACTAACACTTAGCAAATTAGACAAGCTTTAACTTGAGAGTGATGATTTACATCAACAAAAAAGCAAATAAGATGCACATCAAAAATTTCCTTCATCAACTCAAATAAATGCTACATATATTAGCTAATTGCATTGCAGTCTATCTGATAAATTAAATATGTAGTCACAGAGTAGCATAATTTATTACAAACCACTGTTTAGTACTTTTGCTAACAAAAGCACAAATATATAGCTCAAGAGAGAGAGAGAGAGAGAAGAAGAAGAACTTAAGCATGCATGCTGTAGATGAAGTAGTGCAAAGGTGATGCAACTCCATAACCACATAAGGAGTTACAAATGAAATTAGTGACAGGAAGTTGAGCTACATGCCAAAAACAAAACAGTAGCTCTCCTCTGATCCTATCTTGACTTGGGCTTGAACTCTCCTTAGAGCCCTAAGCCACATCAATGTACAAAGTAAGACTCAACTAATGCTAAGAAGGGTTAGTCATCATGAACACACACCTCACCTGATCTCCTAGGTAAGTTGTATATATAGATATGTAATATTACTAAATGCATCCTAGACTTAGATGGATGTGAGCAAAAGTTTGATAAGATATTACTGCATCCCAATTGAAGGCAATAACATCTTATGGAGTAGAGATCAAGGGTCATCTCTTGGTGACCCTTTTCCTCTTGAAGCTAGCCTTGGAACCATCCAAGGGATAACTTGGGGCTGTTAGAGATGGAAAGATTTGAGTCAGTGACACACTAAAGTAATGAAGGATGATGAGAGAGAGAGAGGAGGATAGAAGAGATTGGAAGAGGATTGAACCATGAAGGGCTGCTCAAGTGATTGTGTGGCATTGAAGTGAGTTGGGGGTGAGTCTGTAGTGATGAGCCATTGTTGTTGGAGTTGGTTGATTTGGAGCAGTGAGATCCATTGTCATGCCTGCTTAAAAGATAAAGCCATTGTTAAATAAAAAAACACCACCAAGAAAGCAGACTTATCTATATATGAACATTTCTAACTAGTCCTGAATTTCTTAATAAAAGTTAGGGTTAGACACTCTAAACTATTGCTCATTTTCACATAGATGTTTTTATTTATTTAGTTCGTTTAACACTTTGATTTGGCCTCTATTATTGGTGTTACTAGAAAAATTCAATTGGTCGTCTTATCTTTAATTTTTTTTTGTCTAAACTAATAGTAAAATGGTTCAAAGAGTGTCTAAAATTAATCACATGACAGTCGTGCAATAATTTTTAACGGAAAAAACAAAATTTACATTGATGTTTTGAAAAATAAATAAATGAGTCTATTGTAATTAATCCTAAAAGTAATATGTTTGTGGTTGACAAATTTTTTCTTGGATGCTTACCCTTTTCAGAATTTATAATTAAAACAAAACAAAGAGAGAGTATGGAAAGTTCAATCCTGATCCTGGATGCTAACTCTGTATGTCATTGTGTACTCAATTCCTTTATAAGTAGATGTAATCAGTTAAAAGAAACTATAGTAGCATTCTGATATAATGACATGATTTTGGTTTCTCTTGCAAATCTTGTGAAATTTAACTGCATGATACACTCCAATATAAAACCTTTCATCAAGTTCAAACTGAATTGTATGCTAGAACCTATAGATTTATTGCACAAGACAATGAACTGACCTGCCTGTGCTGCAGCAGTAGCTGCAAGTGGCATTGGCCTTCCATACTGCTGGGGGCCGGCGAAACCCGTGACGCCGGCCACCGTGGCCGCCGCACAGTACTGAAGCATCTGCGGTGGCTGCACTCTGTAGCCCTGGCCAAACTGGAAGTAATTAGGGTAGAACGCATTAGCTTCTGCCACTGTTCCAGTTGTTGCTCCTCTATAAACTTGATACTGGTTTGCTGCTTCCCCATAGATGTTGCAATAACTCTGGTAAGAACACTAATAAGTAACTGTTAGATATAGCAGGTGGGGCATCTAAACTTTGATAATTTAACACTTGTGCAGTCTATTTTTCGTAGCATTCTAAAGTAATGAAGGATAATGTTCAATTCAGATAAACTAGTTGTTTTGTTGAGTTCCTCCAATAAATGAATTCATGTCACTTGAATCTTTATGTGCAAAAGAAGACATGTATATCCCATCAGTGACATTGCATCTGGTGATCGAGGTAGGTGAGAAGAAGAAAACATAGTAATCCATATTGCATGGAGATCCAAGAAGTTAAGACCACCACCACTTCCACTTGAAGAGTTAGCATGAGCCAACATCCTATCTGTTGAGTTTCATATCAATAGGAGATAACAAGGGCAGGGAAAGGAAAGGATGCATGGTATGTTACTAGCTTCTTTCACATACATCCCACATAATATGATATAAAGACAAAAATGCTATGTATGCAGAGAAAAAGAGAGACATATCATATGTGCAAAATAAGGGAAAAGGAGCATACCGCAGGATAAGCATACTCTGTGGGATAAAGAGAGTACCTGAAAATTTTGCAGCAGAGCCAAATGTGGATTAGAAGGACAAGTGCATGCAATATGCATGGCATGCACATGGTTGTCGAGCTAGCTGGTGTAGAAAAGAATGGATGCCTGATCATGCATCATGCATCATGCTCTCTCTCTCTCTCTCTGTCTCTCTCTCTGTCTCTCTCTCTCTCTCTCTCTCTCTCTCTCATGCATGCATGCATGCATACATGATCACCAGAGAAAGCAAGAGGGGGAGAGAGATATTAAAGTAAAGGAAAGGATTAAAAAAAAACTTCCACCACCATGGATGCCTTTGTGCACATTCACATGTCAGCTTTACAAACAACATGGTAAAAAGCTGCATGCAAGTGGATATGTATGATATTAATTTACATGCATGGTCGAACATATGATGACATCTAAGACATTTATGCTTTGTTCTTAGAGAGAGAGAGAGAGAAGCTAGGAGTGATCATAATATCATATGTGATATGTCCATGTGGAGGTCTAACTTTATGGGTAACTGTACATATGCACATGCCATGCTTCTGAGTCTTTATATGATCCATGCATGCATGAATGCATGACAGCATAGCTAGCTTACCCATAGGCATTGTAAGGAATCCCTTGATGGATGGCATAATGAGGGAAGGTGGCAAAAGAAGGTAAAGCTGTGTTCAATCCACCTTGCATACCACCTGCTCTCCTAAAGCTTTTGCTCCCCCCTTGCAAAATTAAATGATCATTAACAATATTAATCTTCATTAGCAGAAGACTAATTAAGGTTAAATAGCCCCTAAATGTTAGTTACTGGCCATGCTCAAGAATCCAATGAAAAAGTTTTAAGGAAGTTATTACTCATCAAATTAACTACCAAGTTGGTCAAAAGATGAAGTGTTAAATTCAAAGGATAATTAATTACCACACTAGCTAACCTGATCATATCCAATTACTCTTAGAGTACATGATGAGCATATTTACATGAATATTATCATTGCAAAGTTGTTGATTTTATATTAAGAAATGTACTGGCCAGCATTATTTACAATGATTGCAAAACCCTTATGGACAAAGGATCCCATGCTTAATTATATGAAACTAAGTTGAGAAATAATATCAAAGCCAGCACATATAATATGAAGAAAAGTTTCTTTAATCTACCATATTGTCCTGGAGTTGTTGGTCTAGATTTTTGAAGCCCTAGAGAAGCAAGGTTGCAATTAGCCCTCCTCCCATCGATCACTGGCGAAGGATCCACACAAGCTCTCGTTGCGGCATCCGCTTCGCGGAAGGTAACCTTACAAAGAAGAAGATGAACACATGAAGATCCTTCACAAAAAAAATTGCATATATAACTTCATATATATTGATCCAATGATCTATCTATCTATATATATAGATATGTACATGCAGTAGATGATTGAAGGAAGAATAAGAAGAAGAAAGAGAGGTTATATACAAATCCATAGCCTTTGGATCTGCCAGAGTTCTTGTCAGTGATGACCACAGCCTCCAAGATCTCTCCAAACTGCTCAAAGTAATTTCCGAGGGAGTCCTTCTGGGTCTCCCATGCAAGCCCACCAACAAAGATCTTGGTGAGAGTGGTGTCTCCGAATTGGCCTGCTGCTGCTGTAGATGGACTCATCTTTTAATTTCCACTGAGAAAACTGCGAGCTTTGATGGAGATCAAGGTGCAGTCGAAGGTCAAAAGAAAGAAAGGAAGAAGAGAGGGAGAGAGAGAGAGAGAGAGAGAGAGAGAGAGAGAGAGAGAGAGAGAGAGAGAGAGAGAGAGAGAGAGAGAGAGAGAGAGAGAGAGGAAAAGGGAAAGATTATTACAGGGAGTAGTAGGACCTGGAGACAATATATAGACACCTTAAAGATCAATGAATTTGGGCCCATGATTATACTTGAATTGACCAATATAACCCTAAAAATAAAAGAGGAGAAAAATTTGCAAATAGCACCCTACATTTTGGTAAAACATATCGAACTACATCCTTAGTAACTAAGATTAATTTTATAGGCCTTATTTAGTTTGAGACTAAGTTCATTAGTTAATCTTAATTTTGTTTAGATAAGACCACGCAGTGGGATAAAATAAAAAGTAGAATATCTCATCTATTTCAAATAATAATTTTATATTTTATAAATTATCTTTATATCTGGGATATTAAGATTAGATAATCCTAATTTCAGACATGTATATTTTACGGAATTTAATTGCTAAATTTGATTCTATAATTAAATAAACATGATAGTCGAATTAAATTATATTTCTCTATTTACAATTAATAAAAAGAGAGGGTTTTCTTTTTCAAATATCTCCCTTTGTTTGTATTTATTGTGATAACCTCCTACCTTTTATATATAATTGGAAAAAATCATGTACAATAGGAATGTTCTATTTTTTGGGGACTAAATTGCACTTGAGAAGGTTTATTTGCAAGGTGTGAGAAGGGGTAGAAAGAATAAGAAAAAGTATTTTGTTAGATATTTTTTGACAAGATAAACATCTTTGTCACCGTTTTGTAATTTTTCCAAAGAATAGGTACCTCATGATAGGGACAATTACAAATCATAGTTGAAAACAAATATATATATATATATAAAGCACCTCATCTTTTACATTTATTATCCTTAATTATTATTATATTACTTTTTATTATTCCTTCTCGGTGGTTTGCTTTTATTTTATTTATTTTCATAAGAAAGTGTCGAGTGTTAATTAATATTAATGGGTTGCCGTGCAGCCCATGATATCGAAGTATAAAAGTCATACCAAAGGGTCTGGATAGACCCTTTGCTAGGTTCATTTAGAGTCTGAATGTTTAGCTAAAGTAGTAAGCGAGTTTGTGACTTTGTTAGCTTCTCGTTAAATATGTTTTTATGGTATAGTGAGAAATATAATATATAATAAAAAATTAGTTGGCAATAAGAGATGGGATCATCCAAGGAGCCAAAAGATCATCATTGAGTTTATTCACGAGTAGTTGAAAATCCAAATTTATTTTAATGTGAGATATATCTAAGTTTTGGAGAACGATCAGCCCATATTTAAAGGCAACGACTTCAGTATAAATTGGTGATTGAAATGATTAAAGTAACTGTTGGTCATAATTGATGAGCTTGATGGAGAGCGCAAGATGAAATCCCTCCCGGCCTGGTCAATAGTCTTTTTTATGGATTGTTATCATATCTATATGTTAGATTAACTATATAAACCTAAATGATCATATATCTTCTTTTTTATCTTTTAAAATACCCTTATCTAAAATACCTTCACAAAAACCAAGCTTATTCAAGTACCATTATAAATCAATATTTATTATTAGACCCTAAATATTTTACATTAAACACCTCAAAAATATCTTACTCTTAATTATATTTACTGACGGTTACTGTACAGATAACTTAAATTGAATATAGACGTAAAATAAAGTTAAAAATTCTTAAACAAGGTTTTTAAGATCAAAATATGAGTTTTTAGGTATTTTAGGTTTTTAAGGTAAGTGAAAACTAATTCAGGATACTTTTTGCAACAATAAAAATAAAAGATACAAATTGGATGACAAATATTCATACCCTAGAGTGTGACCATCAAATTTTGAGTGGGCCTATAGCCTGTAGCTGTTGTGTTTGGGCCAAATTGGGCTTAGGTCAAATCAAATTTGGGTTTTGTGGCTAATGGGCTAAATCGGATTCATTTCGACATCGGATTAATTCGGGTCGGGTTAGACCAAGCTTGGGATTAGAGTCAATCCACGATGTACCAGAATCGACACACTATGGTCCATTTCGATAAGAGAGTTAGTTCTGTTGCTCAATCTAATTATCGAAAAAGACTAACTCTAACATCCAACCTATAAGCTTTATTAAGACAGTTACTTACCGTCTAGATTGACTCGGTCTTATAAAACCCCTACCACTAAACGAACAAATTAAACAAATAACAATAATTAATTGCAGTCCTATGTGCCTGGAAAGCTAAACAAAAACATAATAAATCCATATTAAGATATGCAATGCAAATGCTTACAACCTACACCAACTCTTCAATTTAATTTCTCACTCTTTCTATTCTTATTAGATAGGATGCCAATGAGGAGAAGAATCTCTTTCAAGCCATTTATCTTCAACACCTACCAAGCTAAACATTGGACCTCCATTAAGTTAATACTACGTTTACTTTATAGAAATGAATTGCTACAAGGAATCTTTCCCCATAGCAATTGCCAGAGGATTACACCTCAAATTTACTAGTATATATATATATATATATAATCAAAGAAATAATGGTATTTTAGTTATTTAACATACAATTAATTCTAAAAAATTAGTAGAATTAATGGGAATTATTATATTTTAAAGAATGTAATGATGATTATTAAGATATTTTGAAAAAAAATAAAATTAAATATCCCAAATTGCATCACTTTGTTCCTTGATCTCAAACCATATTAAATTATCTGTGGTGACTTTTTGTTTCCCTAAACTTGACTTCCCCCTTGGGCATCTCAAACCCCATTTAAAAAGAAGTAAGAATTAATTATAAATTTATAACTCTAACCCCATTTAATTAAGGAGCTAATCACTATAGAGTAGCAGAAGAGCAAATGGTTACAGTTCATCCTGTGGACTCTCCATTAATTAAATTAAACCCTCTGGATTAGTAAAACATAGGTGATTAGTTTATGATTAGCCACCCATGTGAGCAAGGGGCTTTTTTGTAAAATATTAAGATGTAATTTTGCAAAGAAGCTCCTGACTTGCCGGAATATAACTGGTCAGGACTCGTGGTGTCTTCCTGGCGTGGGACAGAGATTTTTTTTCCCACTCTCTTTTAATATGGGGCCCGGTAACGGTCGCCGTCAAGTGCTACCGACGGCGTCATCTCTGACAGCGTTGGCGCATTGATTTGTGCTGCCGGTGCGACGGAACGGGTCAAGCGACTCGACTGTCGGTGGTCCCCGTAAGCCCTTTTTTTTATTTGACCTACTTTACCACATTTCCCCTGCAATTCCTGTTTATTTACAGACGGGCCCCTTAGGAGTTCCCCTGATTAAATTTTTAATTTTTTAATTTTCGTCGTACACACGTGTCGTCCTCCCCTTGGCTCTGCAAGAGTGTTCGGGAGTAGCTCTTCGCGCCGGTGGCAAACGAACAGTGGCACTTACGTAGATACCCGGTAAAGGAGGGGTACTTTCGGAAGACGGGTGCCGATAACTTTTATCGTGGGGTTGTGGTATCTCGCAGCGGATTCAGGAGCGGTGCGTCGTCCCTCCGCGGCGACATCGGGGAAGGAGCACGGTTGCGTCGGACAAAAGCACTGGGAACTTGGATGAGATCGGGACCGTTGGATCGGTCGATGTCGGATAGGGTAAAGATGAGGCGAGAGGATAGGGGAAGCGAGGGTAAGTAAGAGAGGGTGATATACGTGGAAGAAGCGCGCGCGATCTCGGTGGGAGATGTGGAAAGGTGGAAATGGGAGACAAAGCAGGAGACAGCCATTTTCGAAGGGTCCGTGTAGGGTCCGGCAGAGGCAGCACACAATTTAGAGATTAAAAAAATAAAATAAAAATTCTATTTTAATTTATGACATGAATGCTAAGTGTAATCCAGATTGTACCCCAAAATAACCTGTATGTAAGCCCTTCCTATGTTGTTTTGTTTTGGGTATCGATTATTTTTAGTTAGACAAGAAATCATACTGCAGAATAATTTCTATCATGGCAGTTACTCTGTGAACTATATGGAATAATAAGAATGATATCTATTTTAACAAAGTAAGAGAACTTGTGGGTATTCTCTAGGAGTTGATAGTTGCCCTAGCTTATGAATACACTAAAGAATCGCTCATCTTCCGCTCCTCGTATTCGCTGGATACCTCCTCCTATTGGATATCTAAAGCTCAACACGAACGGCTTGTTCTCGGCTCCCAACGAGCCTGGCTGAGCTAGCTTTATCATACACTCTTAATCGAGCTTTCTGAAAATAGCCTAGAGTTGCTGCGACCGATTTTAATCACCAATTACGATTGAAGTTGCGGCCTTGAAATAAGTTGTCTTTCATACTTTGCATACGAATGATATCCTCCATTATTAAAGATCGCAAATATCTTTTATCATGTATTCCTTATATTTTTGTAAAACATATTTATTGGAAAGCTAACAAAATAACGTACTAGTTAGCTAACTATGGTAGAAATGATATTTTTTGATGTACTTAGCAAAGGAGTATTCCGACCCCACCGGTACGATTTTTGCTGGTCGACAATAGTGAGGATTATGTAACCACAAATAGTACTTGATACGAAAAATCTTAACGTTTTTATACAAATTAAAAGGTTATAGATAGATAGGACATGTAATAAGAATCATAGTTATGTATGGATAAAATATTTATTTATTTATTTATGAATTTATTATGATGTAACAAAAGGAGGCAACTCACCTCACCCCCCTTTACCTACTTCCATAAAGGGGGAACATCTGGGTAGGGCGTAGTTTGGAACACAAGAGTTTTTAATTTAATAAAATAATATTTTAATTCCCTCTTCCCCTCTCTGGGAGATAAAGGACGAGCAGCTCGGTTTCCACCACTCTTGGCCATCTTTTCGTTTCTCCTCTCCTTTTGTCTACTGCGATTCCTCCGTGATTTCTGCCTCGATCTAGAGCGACCCGTCGTAATCCGGAATCTACCGCTGCTCCCGATCGGATTCCTGGTAAGGAACGCTGCCGGATGAGCTCAGATTCGCTGGAAACGGTGTTTTCTTGAAGATTTTGTAGGTGGTTGGGTTTGTTCTGATGAGAATTTGAGAGGATGTGGAGGTTTTAGCGTCTGTGGGGTTGATTTTAGTGAGATCTCCTCCTTTTCTTGCCCCAGTACTTAGATCTTTTTGTTTTGTGGTCGAATTCTTGTTTCCTGTACTCCATTCTGTTTGATTTTGAGCGAGATCGCTAGTTCTGGTCGTGCTGTCTTCTTCTTGGCGTCAATTTTTCGGTTTCGAGGGGGAATTTGAAGAAGATTTGGGGGGTGCCGTTAAAGATCGACTTTTTTCGTCACATAACGGTTCTTTTCGCTTTCCATAGAGAGTTAAAGCGGCGACTGGAAGCGGGAGATAAGGGTATAGGCTGCAGACGCTAATATAGGAGGAGTGGTGCGGGGGAGTTGGTGCAGGTTAGCAATTAATGAATGTATTAGTGGGGCTTTTATGAGTATTTAAGTTGATTTGAAAGGCCAAGATAAAGGGATCCTTCTGTACTCTCATCTCCGGGAATATGTTAGAGATCTGTGGTGAGATGGGTTAGTAAGGCGAGAGCTTGCCGCTTGCCGCTTGTTTCTTCTTCTCGGAAGATTGATTAAGACGTTACAAAAATTCTTCATGGCGATTTCACATACAAATAGTTCAGCTGGAGGAGTACCGGGTTCAGGTTTGTTCCTCTTACCTGATTCTGTGAATTTTCATGGATTTGTACTCCTAGTCTTTCTTTCCTGTTTGGTGTAGTGACCTACTTTGTTTTGGATAATAGATTGAATTGGTCAACGCTGTCTTGCTTAATTTTTAGATTATTTTAAAACAATCGATCATTTCTAGGAACAAGTTTTAGATGGATAATTGAATGGGTCAAGGATCTACCTTTTTTACTTCCTTGTTTGTTCTGTTACTCATTTTCCTGATCAAAATCTATATTTTAAGTCCATTCTTTTGGATCTAGATTCTCTATGCTTGTCTAATGTTTGGTTGGCTATGGTACCTCTGTAGGATTGTTTATTTCCACACAAAAATTTATATATTTATGAAGTTACCAAGCATGCTCTCTTTTGTGGTTTTTCTTGTCTGAAATTTGGCTGCTTCCAGATGCTTGGCGACTTGAATAGTTTGTTTCCATGTTGTTCCAGTATTTACTGGACTTGACTATATTTGTGCTTACTGCTCTACATGGAATTGCAAGAAGCGTCCTGCCTAAAATTTCCAATAAAACCAATGTATTCTTGTTTGTGAACTGCATTTTGTTCGTATGCTTTTTTTTACTTCTATTGTTTTCTTAAATTGATGTTTGTTTACTGATCAGATAACTTTTCTCTAGGTCCTTCTGGTGATGCCCTTTACAGGGAACTTTGGCATGCATGTGCAGGGCCGCTTGTCTCTGTCCCTCGTGAGAGAGAGCGAGTGTATTACTTTCCTCAAGGTCACATGGAACAGGTAGGGCTAAATAAATTGCCCATCAGATCTTGAAGGTGTTCTCTTTATTTCTTCATACTTTGACAAAGAACATGTGTTCCATCTCAAGCTTAGGGCATCCATAATCCACTAACTATCCCCAACATTACTTGTAGGATTAATTACATTTTGATCCCCTCAACCATGGTTCCTAGTTTTGAAAACGGATCGGGATCGGCCATATCCGGGCTGAAACCAATTTATTGATTGGTTTCAGTTGGGTATCGGTTGGATTGGCCGATATCCGATTCGTTTCGGGTTGGGATCAGACGTATCGGCCGATCCCGCCCGAGACGAGCATGGGTAAGAGAGAAAGAAAGAGGAAAGAGAGAGAGAAAGAGAGGGAGCAAGAGAGGGAAAGAGAGGGAAAAAGAGAGAGGGGGAAAGAGAGAAAGGGAGGGAGAAAGAGAGAGTTTGTGGGTTGTAGCAGTAAGAGGGAGAGGGAAGAAGAGGGAGAAGGGGAAAAGGAGAGACGTGGAGAAAAAATAAAAATTAAAAAGCTATGTTAAAGAGGGAAAGAGGTGGTAGTCGGTGAGGGAGAGGGAGAGTTTTTTTAAAGGAGAGAGTTAGAGAGAGAGAGAGTTTGATAAGAGAGAGTTTGATAAGAGAGAGTTAGTGAGAGAAACTACCCTTAAACCTATTATAATAGGTTTCCTGGTAACAACTTATTTCTTGTCTTACGTTCTAAGAGAAAAAGGAAACAAATGGAATAGGTTTGAGCATCTAGTTCTGCTTAAAAGTACTAATCATTTTACAGGATTTGAACAACACTAACCATTCTATTTCTTCAACACAATTATAGTCGGGAGCTCTTATTAATTCCCAAAATGTAGCTACTTGACTCCATTTTTTTAAGCCTACCTAATAAAATGGAAACCTGCTGGCTATTTCATACAGTAATCCATTCGCTATGGCTAACCATTCTAAAAATCTAGCAACATCTACATCTCACTTCCAAACTTTTTTTGATGTTTTAGTAAGGATAGAGATTGTAAGGATATTATTCCAAACTCCAGAGCTACCAATATTCTTCTAATATCAATGCCATGCTACTTACATGCTTTCATGATCTTTAAGCCTTTATGCTTCCATGCTGTCAATTCATGAAGCACCATGGTCCCTATATCTTATAGTTGAGCACTTATTTTGTTTTGCTATCGAAGGGCATTTCTTTAGGATGGTTGTTTCTTTATCACCATAGTTTCAAGTTTGCATCGGTCTTCTTTTTCCCCTTAAATGAGACATTTAATCAGGCGATAGAAGTTCATGGCTGTAGACTTATTTCTTTTTATTTTCTTCTCAGCTCGAAGCATCGACGCATCAAGGGCTTGATCAGCAAATGCCATTGTTTGATCTACCTTCAAAGATTTTATGTAGGGTAGTAAATGTTGAACTTCGAGTAAGTGCTTCTTCATGCTTGATGTAAGCAGTCGGCTAGATGTTATTCCATTTATATGTTATGCTGATCAAGTGTCTTTTGTGGCGTAGGCTGAACCAGATACTGATGAAGTTTATGCACAGATAACCTTACTGCCAGAACCAGATGTAAGTCAGTTTTCTTGGTTCATTCTTGGTTAATAGAATCATATCATTGTTTGTACTACTAGTTGATACATTACCTAGTAAAATCTTTTGCTTGATTGCAAAAACTTCTGTTTTCTGTCAAGGTACTTTTTCTTTGACAAATTTTTATGCTTATTTGAAGTTTCTATTAGTGCATGTTTACATTTGAGTTTTTGATCTCCTATTCTGCACTTTGGAACAGCAAAGTGAGATCACCAGTCCAGATTCTCCGCTGCCTGAGCCGGATAGGTGCACAATTTATTCCTTTTGTAAGACGCTAACTGCTTCAGATACAAGCACTCATGGGGGTTTCTCTGTCCTTAAGAGACATGCTGATGAATGCTTACCTCCACTGGTTAGTTTCAACAAGTACTGTGCTAGGCCAATGTACATTATGGGCTAAACCAAAGAAAATGTTTTCTGGAATTTCACACCTATCATTTTGATATTCTTTTTTCTTTTTTTTTTCTCTTTTTTGAAATGCTGTATTGTTGGTCCAGGATATGTCCCAGAATCCACCATGGCAGGAATTGAAGGCCAAAGATCTTCATGGAAATGAGTGGCATTTTCGTCATATTTTTCGAGGTTTGCATGTTATCTCTTTTCTAATCTGTATTAAATATCTGTTGTTGTTTGATATTGGATCTTGAACTTGTTTCTTGACTGTGTCAATTTCCTATGATATTATCTTAGATTTATTCTAGTTACTTTTACCTTTTATTCCTATTGAGTTTCTAGGACGAATCTTGCTAATGCAGTCACACAGATTTAATATGTCTCATCGTGATTTAGGATGTTTTAGCCTTGGCAGCATTCTTATGTTGAGATACTGACTTGATTGGCTTAGTTTTGTATTACTTTGTAAATATGTAGTCCTCTTATTTCAGGGCAACCCAGGAGGCATCTGCTCACTACTGGATGGAGTGTTTTTGTTAGCTCGAAAAAATTGGTAGCTGGTGATGCATTTATCTTCTTAAGGTTGGTAAAGTTCAGTTTGGCCGCTTCATTTGTCAAATGTTGTCTTTACTTCACTGAATGCTGTATTATCTGTAATACTTCTGATGGAATTCTTTCATGTTTAACTTTACATTAAAATCTCCGTCTGTTATGGCAGAGGTGAGAATAGCGAGTTACGAGTTGGTGTGAGGAGGCTTATGAGACAATCGAGTAATGTGCCATCGTCTGTCATATCTAGTCACAGTATGCATCTTGGAGTTCTAGCTACTGCATCTCATGCTTTTTGTACTGGAACCCTCTTTTCTGTTTTCTACAAGCCAAGGTTTGGTGATTTCTATTCTTATCTTTCTTATATCTATTTTTGTATAGAACAATTCAGTATCTAGCTAATATATTGAATTATAGTTTGCTGTAGTTTTCAACTTCTATCAGTGGAAATTGATTAATTGCTTCCTTGTATTAGAACAAGTCGATCGGAATTTATCGTAACTGTCAACAAATATCTTGAAGCCAAGGATCACAAAATGTCTGTTGGGATGAGATTTAAGATGAGGTTTGAGGGTGATGAAACTCCTGAAAGAAGGTATAACTGATATCTTGATTTTGGCCTTAACTTCACAACACGAATGAGATTATTTAGCACGGTTTCTTCCATCTTATTACAGGTTTAGTGGAACAATTATTGGTGTTGGGGACATGACGGCATCTCGATGGGCAGATTCTGAGTGGAGATCTTTAAAGGTAGCGTGCTCTTGATGGTTTTTTGAACAGCAAAAAACATGATAAGCAAAAATTGAATAAGTTAGTTACACTTTTTGCATCTAGGTTGAATTTTACCTCATTTTGCAATTTCTTCTTTTGCCTTTTAGTTCTGTCTGCTTGATTCAGCCAGAATAATGGCTAGAAAGTTTTTTTGCTGTAATTCTTATGCTCTTCCTGCCCCTCTTAAAATCTGTGCTTGTGCCCAGGTCCAATGGGATGAACCTTCATCTATTCCACGTCCAAACAGGGTTTCTCCATGGGAACTGGAGCCACTTGTTGCAGCTCATCCGCCAATCTCCCAACCTGCACCAAGAAATAAACGTGCACGACCACCAGCATCACCTTCTATACCAGAACATTCTCCAGTGTTTGGTATGAAAGTTGTCAAGCATTATTATGTCAGTTACCTTATGTTACATTGAACTTGCATGTTGAATTGAATTCAGTACCTCTTTTACCATGTTCTTTTGTAACTGTACCTTTTTAAACTGTCAACCATACGTAAAGATGTCTTTTCCTATACTATATATTGAACTATAAAAATCTCTTGGAGATCGCGTCCTGAATTTTTTCTTTTACATAAATCCATTTCAAGTAGTTTTCCATTCTATTATTCCTCTATTTGTGATTTACTTATGGTGTTCTCTATAATGATCACCTTTCTAACCCCATGATCATTGCGATCCGAAGACGGAATTGGATTTTGACTCACGAGCAGAAAGTTAGTATTACCGCAGATTTTCAAAGTTAAGATATAATTCTAGATTAAATGGTTAGATGGTAGAGTACTTTTGTGATTAATGAAGAAAGAATCTATCGAGATGGATCAAAGAAAGGAGAGGCTGAAGAGGCGTGGTGGTGATTAGCCTAGGGTTGTGGTAAGGTGGTGGAGATGATAATGGTGAAAGTCGAGGTAGATGATAGGAAAATGATAGAAAAGAAGTAGGGCTGTTCCTTAGGGTCAAGGGGTGCAGCCAGAAGAAAAGGAAGGCATCAATAAAGATTCTAGATGGTGGCTAGGGTTCCAAAGCTTGGAGGTAGTCGAATAAGTAGAAAGGAGACGATCTTGTAAATTAACTTTAATAATCTAAGATGACTATCCAGGTGCACATCATATCTATTTATAAGTGGCTCTCTGTCTCGATTAGATTTGGCAATATTATCGAACAAGCTCGAATCTTATTGCCTAACATAAGCAAAAATATTTTATTAAAACACCTAAACTGGGGTTCCTTGCCCTCAGGCATTCGAACGGCCTTGAGGGCGTTTGAACGCCTAATTGATTTTCTGGCTCTTGGGTAAATGCATTTGAACGGCTTTAAGGGTGTTTGAATGTCTAATTAATTTTTGGACTCTCAGGTAAATGTGTTTGAACGGCCTTGAGGGCGTTCGGATGTCCCATCCCGAGACTTGTTCTTTTGACTAATTGAAACTTTATTTCTTTTGCAAACAAACTATTAACTAATTGTTACAGTCCACCGTGCTTCTCCACCTTGTCCTCAAGGTGTAGAGTAAGGAAGCGATTCATTATCATCTAAAGCTCCCATGGCCTCATTAGCATCCTCATGACCATCTATCAACATCATGTTTTCTATTGTCTTAATGCATCGATGATCGGGTGTGAAGCGCTCATCACAGCGAAAGCAAATACCCTTTGCTTATCGCTCTTTCACCTGTGCAAGTGTGACAGTACAGACAACAAGTGGATGGCCTCCTTTCACGTTAGTTGAAGGCTTGAGTAGAGCTTTTAGGCCTAGAAAACTTGCTGCTGGTCTCGATGTTGCAGCCTGATCACAGTCGGTCGAGCAGGATCATTGTTCTCCCATCCAGGTCATGGTTCCTTGTTTTTACTTCCTAGTTCTTTGTGCTTCCTCTCCATTAATATAGCATACTGAAAAGCATCATTTAAGGTGGTAGGTCAAAGAGCCTTCACATTCGTTTAGATTTCTCCTTGCAATCCTGATACAAACGAACTTCGTAGTAGTGCATCCGACCATGTCGGGTTGCACCTACTACTTATTTTCTCAAGCCCCTTTTGGTAAGCACCAATAGTAGTTCACCGCACAAGTTTGGTGAGTAAAGCATCAAAATATTCATATCCTTCGGTGCCAAAACGTTAGGAAATTCTAACGCTAAACTCCTTCGAATGCTCTAACCTATCGTCAGTAGAAGCCGACTTGTACCAATGAAAGGCAAGCCCTTTTAAATAAAATTTGTCAGCAATACCCTAGCATCTTTCTCAGTTCGTTGGAAAGCAAAAAATTGCTCAGCATGGTACAACTATTCGACAGGGTTTCCTCTAAATTTGGAAAAGTTGATGCTCGTCATTTGGGTGCGAATACCTTGATCTTCCATAGGTGGATGTAGCGGTGCATGTCTGTAATGGGGGCACCCTTGGCCTATTCGGTGGTAGCCTCTCATGTCTTCATGATGTGGTTAATCATCTTCGGAGTCGTGCCACCCTCCGTCTTCTGCGAAGTCCCTTGGATTCTCCTGATAATTCAGTACGCCTGGCGGTGGAGTGGGTAGCTCCCATTCTTTTTCTCTTTCTTGCCCTTGTGGCGTGGGTAGTAATGGTTTATTCCTTAGTGGTGGTTTCTGAGGTGTGGGGGTGGTCTCCATGGTTGTGGCATTCGGTGGAGGGTTTAGGATGGTCACCTTAATTACAAGTGCATTGGCTAAGAGTGTAAACATCCTATCTTGCGATGCTCTCATCGCTTCCCGCTCTGCCCTCATCTCTTCCAACATACGAAGGAGCAGCATGTCCGTTAAGGCATGCTTACCCTTCGACCTAATATGGCCAACCGTGGGTTCCAATTGGCTAGGGTCGATGGGAGTATCCCTTGATCTTTCTTTTTGATTAAACACAGTTTGATGATCCTCCATATTTGTTATTTCTTCGAAATTCCTTTGGGACTTTGTGTTCACTATTAATATAGCTTCAAGGTGGTCCAAGGTTGAACCTGTTTTTGACCATTGTAATGATCACATTTTTAACCTCACGATCACTGCGATTCCAAATTCAAAGGCAATTGGATTTCGACTCTCGAGCAAAAAATTAGGGTTACCGCGGATCTCTAAAATTAAGATGTAACTCTAGATCAAACGGTTAGATGGTAGAGTACTTTTGAGATTGAGATAAATTTAGGATGGAGAACAAATCTATCAGGATGGATCGAAGAAAGGAGAGGCCGAAGAGGCGTGGTGGTGATCAGCCTAGGGTTGTGGTAAGGTGGTAGAGATGGCAATGGTGGAAGTCGAGGTAGTTGATAGGAAAGGGATAGTAATGCAAATCTAATATTTTTGAATGCAATGCTTTGGAGAATAATTGACCCAAACAAGTAACTAAAATAAAAATAGTAAGCAATAATTGACAATAAGTTAATCGATTAAAAGGATCACTACTAGATGGAAGGAGAAAAAACCACTCAGATAAGACAGTAACTTCCTCAATTCTCAAATATGTATATTGACAGTAGAAAGGCCTAAAATATGGTGTAAGAAAAGATTTTAGAGTTTAGGTTTACCTATAAATGGAATAGTAGTGCTTTTACTTTGAAACCACGTCTTCCTCTTCACGTCCGGGCACTTAAAGATTCTCTTTCACTATTGAAATCTTCTGGATAGCAATAGTAACCAATGAAAAGTAGAGATTGAAAAATGAGAGAGGTTTAGAGAGAAAGTAGAAGAGATTAGAGAAGAATCTTAAGATGGGGTAGGAGAAAGGGAGAGAAAGAGAGGGGGAGAGAGAAGAAGACCGTAGGAGAGAAAATAAGAGATTTCAAATAAATCTTATTCAATCGTTCTTTGTTTCTCATGCAATAACCCTTAAATAGGTTAACAACTTTGATTCTAGCTAATTTTAATAAGAACTTATTTTCTAATAGAACTCTAATTGATAATCTTATCTAAATTGACTAACTCAATTTAGGTACTAAATCAATGTAGATATTCCCCACATATAAGCTTGCCATAACTATCAATTGTGATTCTAATAGGAATTTATTTTCTAATAGGACCCTAATTGATTAGGCCATACCTAAATCGACTAACCCAATTTAGGTAATAACTCAATGCGGACATTCCCTGCATATGAGCTTACAATATCTATCAATTGACTAATTCACTAAAAAATAATTTAACAAATTTAATATGAAAATAAGTTGACCCTAATTAGCTCAATTAGACCAAAATTAGACTTAAGCAATTTTATTTTGGCCAAATTGAAGATGATGTCCACATTAGATAGAAAAGAAGTAGGATTGTTCCTTAGGGTCAAGGGGGTGTAGTTAGACGAAGAGGAAGGCAACAATAAAGATTCTAGATAGTTGCTAGGGTTCCAAAGCTTAGAGGTAGTTGAATAAGGAGGAATGAGACGATCTTGCACACCACATCTATTTATAGGTGGCTCCCTGACTCGACTAAATTTGGCAATTAGATTGGATGCTTGAATTTTATTGCTTAACAGAAGCAAATACACTTAATTAAAACACCTATATTGGGGTCCCTCGCCTTCGGGCGGTCAGAAGCCTTGAGGGCGTTTTAACGCCTAATTAATTTTTAGGCTTTCGGGTATATGCGTTTGAATGGCCTAGAGGGTGTTTGAATGCCTAATTAATTTTTTGGCTCTCGGGTAAATGTGTTCGAATGGCCGCCTTGAGGGCGTTCGAACGCCCCATCTAGAGACTTGCTCATTTTACTGACTTATTAAGACTGTTCGAACGCCTCATACCGAGACTTGCTCTTTTTACTGACTTGAACTTTTATTTATTCTGAAAAAAAATTATTAGCTAACTGTTACGTTTTCAATCTGTACTATTAAACACAGGGAGCAACTTAAGTAGTTTTAATATACGTGTAAAACCCCTCTTTTGCTCATTGTTCCTAAATAATTAAATATCATGCAAAGTAGTGCTGAACAAATTGCTGGGTCCTCCTTCTGAAGGTTATTTATTCTGCCATAGAAGTTGAAGTTTCTGACAATCTGGTTTAGTGCTTTAAAAGTGTTGTCCAGCAGAGTTTCTTTTGAAATCTCTTGCTTATTGTGAATGAGTTATGAACTTGTTTTTACTTTTTATTTACTTTCTGTTTGCAGATGATTTTCTTAATTTGTGTTGCTGCTGTTCTTCTTTCCTTCCCTTTTTTTTTCTTAATTTGATGCAATTCTTTCATACCCTTTACTGTAGGCCTGTGGAAATCTCCTTCTGAGTCTTCCCAAACTCTCTCTTTTTCGGGGCTGCAGCGAGTTCACGATCTTCATCCATCTTCCAGCCCCAGTTTTCCATTCTCATCAACATCTAGACCTGGACTGTTTGTAGCCCATGCAAAGAATGAGCCATCTACCTTTGCCAGCAGTCACTTGTATTGGTCACTTGGGGACTCTCAAGTTGATTCCCCCTCTGCAAGCGTTATGAAAGAACCACGTGAAAGAAAGCAAGAGTCTGGTGCAGGCTGCAGATTATTTGGGATCCAACTTGTAGAAAGCTCTGCCATAGAAGAAACCTCACCTGTTGCAACCATTTCTTGTGCTGCACGTAATGAGCAACCTGCAAACTCTTTCGATGTGGATTCTAGTTGCCAGTCTCAGCCATCGAACATCAAGTCTGATGCCCCGGCAGTAAGCAGTGAGCAATCACCCCACGAGACTCATTGCCGGCAAGTGAGGAGCTGCACCAAGGTGATGTCTACTTCTATTCCTTTTGTTTATGTTGCCTACAGGGTATATAATCTAGATGCTGAAAAACTTGGTTGCAAAATTTACTGCCATCTTTTATTACTCCTGTAGCTCAGAAGGTTAGAGGCAACAGCTGAAATTGAATTACCTGTGCAGGTTCACATGCAAGGAATGGCAGTTGGGAGGGCAGTGGACTTGACTAGATTATATGGGTATAAAGACCTCCTTTGCAAGCTAGAAAAGATGTTCAATATTGAAGGTGAGCTCTCTGGTACAGTAAAAAAGTGGCAGGTTGTCTTCACTGATGATGAGGATGACATGATGCTGGTCGGCGATGATCCTTGGCAGTAAGAACCTTCACCTCTGACTTCACTGAATGCACAACTTTATCTATCTTGTTAATATGAAGGAGTGAAAGGAGATTCTTTAGATATGCAGTCACATTTGGATGTCTTTACTTTGCAGTGAGTTCTGCAACATGGTGAGGAAGATCCACATTTACTCGTGCGAGGAGGCTAAGAGGCTGACCCCCAAGGCAAGGATGCAGGGAATCAGCAGGAAGAAGGCATTGGCTGATGCTGATGTGTTGCGTAACGGCTCAAGTGACCTGGACTGTGCTTCTGACAGGGATATCTAACATTCTTTTTCTTGTGATCAACTAGGACTTCATGCCCTTGGTTCTTCTCTTGGATTTTATCTTACCCAGCTGCTCATGGACCCAACAATGGTTCACGTTCCAATTTGCGCCATGTGTGCTGTCGGACTTGTCATCCCGTGTCAGATTTAAGGCAGCGAAGAGATCATGTGGCCGTACCGTTCTGGCGGCAGCACAATTTTCTTTTTCTTTTTTCCTTTTGTTTGTGGGGTTGGTCTGGACCAGAGACAAGCCACATGGAGAGGCCTGCAAAACTAGTGTTGTTGAGGAGATGGGCACTTTATGTGGTCTGTGTGGAGAAAGAGTAACAAATTTAGTTTATAGGGGTGTGAGTAGCAAAGGTTGAAGACATGACTCTCCTCTTCTCTTCTATTAGTAAATAGAGTATAGATCTACATTGTACACATCCTGCTGCGGTGTCTCACCCCTGGTTGGTTTTGTTTCATCCCCCTCTGATACTCTCTCCTTGTCATTAAAGTTTATGTACATAAACAAATGAGTGTGCTCTTGTTCTTGCTCTTGTGTAATGTTTGCATTCTAGGGCAATCTCGTAATTCACTTCTACCCTTCGCAATACCAACTGCAGGACTTCACGTTCCTAACTACTCTGAATTCGCTTCATTTTTTCCCCTTGTAATCTGTGTGTAGTTTTTTCTCCTATTAATTTAAGTCTGCCTCTAAATTTTTCTATGGTCTAGTGTATTTTAAAACTCCCGTGTTTGAAAATTTAAAATTACTCAAAAAATTACGAAGCATGAGAAACGAATTTTAATATAAAATTATTTTTTGGTCCAAAGATTTAGCAAATTTTTAGAGTGGTTTTTAGATTTTCATAAGCTCGCCTAAGTTTGTATATAAATTTTGAATTTAAAAAGATTGGAAGGGCTAATTTGGTCAAAAACTGCCGTTGACTTACGAGAGAGCCTTTTCGTCTAATTTTGGGCCGGGTTGGATCGGCCCATAGATAAAATTAAGTCTTTGTTTCAAATATATGTATGAATAAAAAGCCTCTCCTTTGTTTTGTCCAAAACCCTCGCTACTCTTTCCACTCTTCCTACACTCGAGAGTGGTCTCGGCGATCGAAGCGATGAAGCTTTCCCGCTTCCTCCTCCCGTCCAGGTTTTCTTTGCTTCGCCTAAACCCTAACCCTAGAAATCCTTCTCTTGCTTTACTTCATGCTTTCTTTTCCCCAAGTCAAGCGTCAACTTCGAAAGCTCGATCTTTACCCGTCTTAGTATGTCGACCTTGATGTTTCGGTTAAATATTTGGTTCTTTAGTTTCCAACTGTTACAGAGGCAGAGTCTTTCGAGAGAATGATCTGTGTTGTTGTTCTGTGAATGATCTTGTGGTTTGATGGCAAAATTAGGGGTTAGGGTTTTAGAGAGGTGTCTGGAGGATGAGCGTAGGGTTCTTGATGAAGAGAAGAGATTTGCCGAGGTTATTGATCAATGTGAAGTTGAAACGAGATCGAAAAGCCCCCGCCAAGGTAGTGCATTAGGAAGTTTTTATTGGGTAGAAGGAACGGAGCCCTCAAGGAAAAATGATATTTTGTTTTACAAAGACTTACCCATTGTGCAAGAGCATGCTTGTTGTGTCTGGCTAAATATAGTTCCAGCAATAAGATTCATATATGCATGTGATACGTAATTGTATATACCTTCATGTTTTATTTTATTTAAGTTATTAGTTCTTAACTTGATCCCTCGAATGCTTACTATATAGTGAGCATTCCAGCTCTTAAACTACAATATAATGGCTAAAAGTCAATGCACTTGTTGACACAACTCAACCATTCTAATGTATTCAATAGATTACATATAGTGGAAAAGAGGAGCTATGAGTTTTAAGCAACCTAGGATTCAGCTCTTAAGTTGTAAAAGAGGTTTAAAGCAACGAATGAGCTTGTGACCTGTAAAGAAACTTGTGAATGGTCAACGAGCACACTAGCTGCAAACGAGCTTGTCTCAAAAACAAGTTCATCCAAGCACAAGTTAGCAATTCCCAGCTTGATGTTTAGATTTTTTTTTTTTTTGAAATTGTTTTCTGAATTTAAACTCAAGCTTGAGTATTACTTAGATATCTCACCTTTGGTCCACTATAGCCCTAGACAGTCTTGGGGCTGAGCTGTTGCAGTAATTGCAGCCGGCTAACCACCACCCCAGAGCCTACTGGAGTCCTCAATGGTATGCGTGGGAAAGATAACTCAATGGTATATTGAAAAGTATATGGGCCTTTTGCGAGACCATAAGGCCATAAACAAACCTGTTTAACTAATTGGCTGACCTATGCTAGCTATTCTTGACCATTATTAGTCGCAACTGTTTTGAAACTTTTGCCTTGTGGCCAAAGAAAGGAATCATATTAAAGTGTTGCTTGAATGACAGTGACCTTAGGTTCTTAGAAATGGATTTTTGGAGATAACTTTACTTCATGAATGCATTGTTGCTTGAGATGTAATGACTAGTGAGCATAGGTAATTATGATTCATTGATTCTAGAAGAGAAGTAGTGAGCATGTAAGTGCATTTGCTAAGTTATCTGTATAATCAGTTTTGAGATTGTCACAGTAATTAATGTCAGAAGTTCTTCATGAGATCAATCAAAAATCCTCTCCTACAAACATAATCTTCTTTTAAGAATTTATGACCTCCAAAAATCTTATCAGCACTTAATTTCTCTGCATTATATTAAGTTGGTTTCTTTAAGGAAATACGTTCTTATTACTAAATTGAACTGGCTAGGAATCTTCTACATGGAAAGGCCTTGGATATGAAAAAAACCTTTTGGATGAGTTCTTTTGGATCTCATTATGGTATTTCAACTTCTGCGCCAGCTATTGTGACTCATGGTAAGATTAAACCCAGTTAGACATGTTTTATTTTACTGTTCAGGTGCTATGCGTGGTCAATTCATCTGTCTTCTATAACAGGAAATGACTCAGGCAAAATATATGCCGGCTACACTTTATTCAAAGGAAAGGCTGCAATGTCTGTTGATCCAAAGCTTCCAAATTTGTTGAAACTGGAAGTATGTCTAATTTGCCAGACAATTTATTATTAATGTTTGTTAGGGAGACTTTCCTTCACTGTCACTTACTTTATTTGGACAGTCTGGAGGTTCTAGAGTTGACAGGAAGGGTGTTGTTATGTTGACATTCTGGCCTGCCATTGGGCAACGAAAGTATGATTGGCAAAGGAAACAGGTCATATAGCTGTTCATTTTTCTACCTTTTATCATGCAATTCTGCTTACTTTTTAAGAACTTCCTATCTGGTGTTTTCTGTGGCATGCATTTTGATGTAAATAATCAATGGTGGAAAATTGTAGTGGCATAAAACAGGCTAGATTAGCTGACAAAAGCGAGACCATTTTGGATGACCAGTTTATTCATTCATTACTTCCCTTTTCTACATTTTGCATGGCCTAATAAGACATAATGCCCGGCGTGGGATTATTATTTTTTGTAGGTATTTGCTTTGTCACCTACTGAAGTTGGAAGCTTGATAAGCCTTGGTCCTGCTGAATCATGTGAGTTCTTTCATGATCCTTCAATGAAATCAAGGTTCGTGACATCTTACATAAATGATCCTTTTCAGTAATTTAGCTTTTGATTTTGCATACTGTATCATTACTATATCTACTTTTACACGCTTAATGATGACTTTATAGTCTTCAAGGTCAAATAAGGAAATCCTTATCTGTCACCCCAATGAGCAACGAGAACGGTTATTTGCTTAATTTCAGTAAGTGAATCAACATTTTGATTTTGTAATTAGTATTCAGTTACAATTATCTGTATCAGTTTTATATGGTTTTGTTATTCTATTAGTTGAATCCTGAAAAAAAATACTTTTGTTGAGAAAAGTTTTGGTAGTTTGAGAGCAATGTAGATCCACTTGTAAGTGGATATGGTGATTGCTTCCTGGATCTCTAATTCTCTATTTAAATGAAAGGTACCCCTAGTCATTGATTTATGAAGGTGTGTCCAAAAATGAGGAATTGATCTGAAATGGTTACTGTAGAACCTCAAGTAATTTGAATAAATTGAGATCCAGTTTGTGTTACAAGGAAAGACAGTCATAAATTTTGTTGGATATGGCAGGTAACTTAAAAAATAGTCTAGAATAATTCATGAGAACTGATTAAGAGATTGATTTGGCAACACCTGATTCTCTTCTCCACTATCCATGTATTAGCATGTACTACTGGTGGAGACACTGTGTAAGTGTGTAGTCATCACCATTGTGTATAAGTAGTAGAGGATGGTCTGTCTATACTGCTTCTATTGTGAAGACTCCCTAAAACAGATCTCCATCTCTTAATACCCTCGGTGAAAGAAACTAGAATCACTTGACTGTTTTGTGATGTTGGCCTCTACTAAATTTTTAACTGAGAAGAGAAGTAACATAGCTTTTTAGATTGCTCCAAGAAGCTTATTCTTTCTAGAATCTACTTGGAAACAAAACATATTTCATCTCATGTACAGCCCATTATATTCTTATATACTCATACCAATCAAGGACTTGTAAGTCATCTGACTCAACTCCATGTTTATATTTATGTATGCATTAAAGACTTATAAGATATTGGTTATTGTTTTTCAGTTGTGCTGATATGCATATCAGAACAAAGCTCAATCTGAGATCAATGTTATAATCATGTTTTTATATTTTCATACCACTCTAGATCATTTATTTAATTATTTATTCCTCTTGGAAATATGGCGCCAGCTGAATGCTACTTAAATTTGGTATAGGTCATAAATTTGTTTTATCAACTTTTGAAAATGTAAATCTGCAATCTGAGATGAATGCACATACACATTTAGTCCTTCCCTTGCTGCATGCTAATATCACTGTTTACTTATACTCCCTCTATACAGATGTTGTGAATACTGTTGAGCAGATTAATGAACACTTTGCTCTCCCAGTTACCAAGGCTGAGTTCACAGTGATACGTACAGCATTAAGTGTAAGATTGCCATGTTCCCTCATCTTGCTGATCACTCTGCAATACCCACCACTTGGCGGACTATCAACAGAAAAGTAACATTAATGTTGTCACATGCTGTCAAGAATTATCTTTAAGTGGAGATTATTATATTTTTTCATAAATACTGCATATATATGTTGGTTGGGGAGGTGGGGTGCCTTTTACTTGGCCAATTCATTTGGGTTTTTAAGATGGTAGTCAAGTGAATGGATGAAATAGCTCGATATGTTATGTTTTATCTCATGCATATGGCAACTTTACTAGTTGTTGGAAAGATGCATCAATTTCTCCAGATTGTGCATAATCTTTATGCCTTTATGTGATTTATGTGTTTCATGCACTATCAAAAGTAGTACCCAGAGTGGCGGTAGAAGTCTGTTATATATGTTCCAATATAGTCTGCAGAAATTCTTTTCTTTCATTGGATGTTGCATGATATTTTATCTCTTCTATGTAGTATGTATTACCACACATCATGGGTTGGGACAAGGTCGTCAGACCGCACGCAGTGGACGTCACAACAACTACTCCTAAGCAGCAGCTGGTAGAGCGCCCGGATCCCGATTATGAATGGGGAAGGTGAAATTGAGCCTGGATATTCATGCAGTTCTTCATCGTGTTGATCGGTCTCTTGCCTCATTGCAGAAATTACCAAAATTACATGTTTGAACTACATCTGGCATCAGGTTTTTATGGACATGTAAAGACTTGATAATTTTTAAGAGGCTCATGTTGGTTCAAGGCACTGTATATACATCCAAATAGGGCATGGAACATCTGGTGGGTGGTACTGTGATGATATATGTCATGTGTACATTTATGACACAGTCATGTGCTGGTTACTGTTGATTCAAGTGTATCATTCAGTTCTTGGTTTCAATCTTCATTACTTCAGTCATCTTTTTTTGTCATTAGAGTTTAACTCTCATGAGCTGTTCATAATTGAGGATAAAATAGTAAGGGGTGTAGATGAGAATGTTGGTAAAACTGGGCAGAAACGAAAGTGTTTTCTTTCTCCTTTTCCAAGGAAATCATCATCTGAAGAGCAGTTATTCTAGTCAAGAAATCGTGGGAAAGATTAGGTTTTAACTTTTATAAAGTTATTTAGTTATCCGTAATTTTCAGTTATTCTATTCTTTATTCTTAAGGGTATTGTAGTCTCCAACTTCTAAAAATATTTAGTTAATAACATACTTCGTGACTTAATTTATTAAATGCATTGACTTCTATACTTTTATTTAATTTCATATTTCTTTGCTAATAAATTATATTTATGTGTTGCAAATATTTAATTAATAAAATACGATTATACCACGAATATGCTATTTAGTCAATAAGTTTTTAACATTTGATATTATTAAATATAAAGATTAGTTAAGAAAGTTAAGTAATAGAAAACATACTATTATACTAATTTTTAATTTTTAAAATTATTTATAACTATATATATATATATATATATCAAAATATTTAAAAAAGATTAGTGATCCGACCGAGTGAACCAATAAACCTCTCTCTGATTTGATAATGATAATTATGCTCTATTTATGAAGGATTTGTATTCATTTGAATAAATATGCTATCTAATAATCAATTAACTATCAGGTATATATATGGGTGAAACAGATACAAATACGGATATTGGACGGAAAATTTAAAGCCATATCCTAACTAAAGTTTAGGGTGAAACAGATACAAATACGGATATTGAACGGAAAATTTAAAACCATATCCTAACTAAACGGACACGGATAATTTTTGGATAGAGGATCGGATCTTAAACGGATATTGATTGAATTTAAAAGAATTATAATATTTTATTTAGATATAATTAACACAAAAATATTAAGAGTTACAATAAATAAATTTTTTGTATCCGAATCCATATCTGAATTTTTTTTAAAAAACTTTGTCCGTATCTGAATCCGAATCGGATAGAAATTTTCTATCCGAACCGATCCGAATCGGGTCGGATAGCGGGTCGGACGTTTTGCGTTTCAGGTTTAGGTGGAATTCGAGCTCTTCTCGTGAAAATTTTAAGGATGAATAGTACGAATAAGGTTGACTTCGAGAAGTGCTTGACCTTTAATCCTCCAAGTCTCCTAACTGTTTGATGACTCCACCCCACGCCCTTAAAATATTTCACCTCTATTCGTATCCTATCTGTGTTTCGCTCAAGCCATTCTTTCCTTCTTATGGATCCAAGCTTGTTGCTCGACTGCGCTGCCTCACCACCTCTGTTGCCCATGAGTTGTTCGGCGAAATGCCTGTTCCAGACTACAGAAGTTGTAACGCGATGCTTAAGAATTACGCTGCAAGTCGCGAGTATCCTGAGGTGGTTTCTCTGTTCAGATGGATGCAGGACAATAAGATCAGACCAGATCGCTTCGCATTGGCTGCAGCCGTGAAGTCGTCAGCTGTGCTCCTTAATGCTGTGCTTGGGAAATCCCTTCATGGGTTTGCAGTGAAGGCTGGGTATGCAATGAGTGCTGCGGTAGAGAAGGCATTGATGGACATGTATGGCAGATTTGGTATGCTTCATGAATCTTGTGAGATATTTTGCAAAATATGTCAGAGAGATTCTGTCTCTTGGAACATTATGTTGACGGCATTTGCTCGCGCTGGACTTCACAAGGATGCTGTGCATTTGTTCTGTGAAATGCATGGGAGTAGTCACGAAGAAATCAAACTTACTGCCGTGACAGTTGCCGTCATTCTTCCTATTTGTGCAAAGATGAAGCTTTTGAAATTTGGCGTAGGCATCCATGGTTTTGCGATCAAAGTTGGATTGGAATCGAATACTTTAGCAGGGAATGCCCTCGTGTCAATGTACGCAAAGTGTGGTAGAGTCATGGATGATGCCCACAGAGCATTCTGTCTTATTGGTTGCAAGGATGTTGTTTCATGGAATTCGATCATTGCTGGATACTCAGAAAATGGGTTCTTTGAGGAAGCACTTCAATTGTTTGCTCACATGGTGTCAATAGGCTCGCAACCTAATTATGCAACAATTGCAAATGTTCTTCCTATTTGTGCATTTATAGAAGATGGGAGATACTATGGGAAAGAAGTCCACTGCTATGTCTTGCATTTTGGGTTAGAGATGGATCTATCTGTTTGTAATTCTCTTTTGACGCATTACTCAAAGGTGGGAGACATGAAAAGAGTCGAATTTCTCTTTGAGAAGATGCAATCAAGAGATATCGTCACATGGAACACAGTTATTGCAGGATATGCTATCAGCGGATGCCACAATAGGGCTTTAGATTTGTTTCATGAACTACTAGCAGGTGGTACAACTCCTGATTCTGTTACTTTCATTTCTGTACTTCCTGTATTTGCTCAACTAGATGATATTGAAGAAGGAAGGAAAATCCATGCTTATGTTATCCAGCATCCTAAACTTCTCCAGGAAACATCCTTAATGAATGCTCTTATTAGTTTCTATGGGAAGTGTGGTGAGTTAGATGATGCCCTTTTGACTTTTAAGAGGAATCCAAAGAGAGACTTGATATCTTGGAATGCAATTCTTTCAGCTTATGCTGATAATGAACAATGTGGGAAGTTCTTCGATCTTCTGAATGAAATGAATCAGGAAGGAATCCAACCCGACTCTGTGACTATCTTAAGTGTTCTTCGTTTAAGTACGCTGTGTGGGATCAGAATGCTCAGGGAAGTTCATGGCTATTCCTTTCGAACAGGTTTCACAAGTGAAACAGCTGTTGTAAATGCAATACTTAATGCATATGCAAATTGCGGGAACACCAATGATGCATACAAAACTTTCAAGAACTTCACAGGAAAGAATGTCATCACATGCAATACAATGATATCAGGCTATATAAAACATGGCTGCCAGGAGGATGCAGAAGTTATCTTTGGCCAGATGAGTCAGAGGGATCTCACTACTTGGAATTTGATGGTTCAAGTCTATGCTCAGAATGAAAATACAGGTAGAGCTTTTAGTCTGTTTTCTGAATTGCAGCAGGAAGGAATTAAACCTGATGCTGTGAGTCTTACATGTATTCTTCCGGCTTGCATCCAGCTGACCTCCATTCACCTAGTAAGACAATGCCATGGCTATGCGCTCCGATCTTCTCTAGAGGATATTCACCTTGAAGGAGCTCTTCTTGATGCATACTCAAAATGTGGCAACACCATTGATGCATATAACCTATTCAGAGTTAGCCCACTAAAAGATTTAGTCACATTTACTGCTATGGTTGGCTGCTATGCTATGCATGGTATGGCAGAAGAGGCAGTTAGGATATTTTCTCAAATGCTTGAACTAAATATAAAGCCAGATCACGTAATTATGACTGCTCTGCTCTCAGCTTGTAGTCATGCTGGGATGGTGGATGAGGGATGGAAGCTTTTCAAATCTATTAGAGAGGTTTATGGTATTGAACCCACAATGGAGCATTATGCCTGTATGGTGGATATTCTTGCTCGAGGAGGTCGACTACGAGAAGCATATGATTTCATATTGGATATGCCTTGTGAGGCGAATGGTAGTGTGTGGGGTTCACTGTTAGGAGCTTGTAAAACCCACAAGGAGGTAGAGGTTGCTCGACTTGTCGCAGATCATTTGTTTAGTATTGAGGCTGAGAATATTGGGAATTATGTAATAATGTCAAACATTTATGCAGCAGATGAGAGGTGGGATGGTGTTGAGCAGGTGCGAAGACTGATGAAATCTAAGTATTTAAAGAAGCCAGCAGGATGCAGTTGGATTGAGGTTGAGAAAACCAGACATTTCTTTGTAGCTGGTGATTTGTGTCATCCCAAGAGACTCTTTATCTACGGTATCTTGAAGACTTTGGATCGACAAATTAAAGATCCATCCGTTCAGACTTCAGAGGAATTGAGATGTGCTTTCAATATAGCTAACTAGCAGATTTGATGTTTGGAGGATCTGGCATCCAAGTAAACATAGACAAGGACTGCAATTTTGAGAATGAAGGTACAAGTTAAAGATGCAGGAAGCTGATAAGAATTTTGTCTTGACGTGAAGAATTAAACTTTCACAGAACCAAGCAGTCATATTTCTTAGTTATGTAATAATAATAGAAAAGGAAATCCAGCTATAGCACTATATGAATCTTTAACATATGTCATATGAGTCTTCTGGTTTTGAAGGTAAATTCAAAAAGAGATCGATACTGATTTGTATATTTGATGAAGGATTGAAGACTACAGATTAATTCGGACAGCTGAGCTCAAGGTTGTTAGAAGAAGAAATGAAGGTGCAGTCTTCATTCTCTAGCATCATATCCTCAGAAAGGTAGTCAATAAATATGTATTGAATCTTATTTATATCTAGTCAAATACTTTCTACACAAATTATTGTCGATGATGTATCTCATGTGGTTTCATGTAGGTTTTTCAAAGGATATGAGAAGAGCAGAGTCACACAAAGAAAGAAGTAATTGCACCATGAGGAAGGTAACCATTAGCTAGACATGCATATACTTTGTATTTTTATTAAACTTCTAAAACTTTTCATTCATATTGCAAGTTATGTTCCAATATGTACATCATACATCCATATGCCTCAGCTCTAAAATATAGTTCATGCTCTCAATTTGCTGAAAAGTACAGGCTTCCATGTTCATACACTCTGACTATGAAGCAAGGGAGTTCATTGAGTTCCAATCCAAAAGCTCAATTCTTTTGTCAAGAAATGCATTGAAAGCCAGCACAAACAGCCAACCAAATCCCAAACAGCACCAACACGAGCAGCGCATCGATGGCAAGAATTATCTTCACATGGTGCCGCCACGACTTCCTTGCCTGCTGCTGCTGGCTATGGTGCACCCTCAAACTCGAACTCTTCCGCGATGAGGCACCACCAACCGTCTCTAGAGGTGCATCAATCTTTACGCTCTGATCAGAACAATCCTCTCTGACATTGCTAACCTCAGTAACCTTCTCCTTAGTCTTCTTCTTCTTATCTTGCTTGCTGATAATCTTTCCTAACAATGAGGCCTTCTTTGTCGGAGTCCAACAATCCGAAGTTGAACCTTCAGGCATTTGATTGGCGGAGAAGATGCGATTCCTTGAGTTCTGCAGTAAGGTTATCAGCTGGTGGATGACAGCAGTAGATTCTTCCTTTAGACCTTTCTTGACGACCTTCTTGAATCCATCCCGGAGGTGCTCGAGGAACCGGAGGGCTTCAAAATTCTCAATGCTGGGATCAGAAATGGCAAAGTAGGTGAATCCATCTTCCATGAGGAATCCATAAGTCTTCTTCCCAACAGTGTGGAAGTACCAGGCGTGCAAGGATGGTGTTCTCTCCAAGCAGCGGAGAGCTAACGCATCGAGCTTGGCATCACCTCCATTGTAAGAATGGAGTATTTTTGTCCCTTTGGCAATGCAGAAGTAAACCATGCTCCCCATTTGAATTGGAGTTTTGCCAGTCATTGGAAAAATTAATTTGAAGGCTGTCTCCTTCAGCTATGAATTGGGAATTTTAAAAAATTTGATCAAAATCTGATCAAACCAAAGGCAGCTCAGATGTTTCCTGCAAAAGATCAGATCAATTTCCTTTATCTCTCCAAACAAGCACTCACCTGTCCTGCTAGAATTGGCAAGTTATCTCCTTTCTTTCTTTTGTTCCGACCATTGTGTTCATCCAAAGTTTCAGCTTTGAATTGGGTTTTGTTCCAAAATCCCTTCCTTGGGCATCAAAACAAAATAAGAGTCAAATTTGATGGAATAGAGGATGATGGAAAGCAAATTCCAAGGAATAAAAGGAAGCAGTGGGAGTTGGGTTGGGCAAAGAATATGGACATGATGAGAGGAAGGAAAAGATAAGTTAACCAAAACCATTGTAATGGAATTACAGTTAGGGTTCCAACTACCAACGAGGGATGCAGTTTTGGGATTACCAAAAACGGATTCTCGTTATGGATTCCGATATAATCTCATCCATGTCTCATATGGGTGATCGAGATTGACTCAAAATAAAATAAAATAAAATAAAATAATTGTTGATACCTCTCCCTCTCTTCCAAGTTTAAAATCCAAAGAGATTTTTTTTTTAAAATTCTTTGTGTGTGTGTTAATTAAGAACCTAACTGGGTCGAACAATATCGGCGAATGCTCTTCGGATACAATATCTTTCACTTCATTGAATTTTGTAGATTTGAATAGGATATTTAAAGTCCGATGATTTAATATTATACCAACTTAAATTTAAATTATTAGGTTTACAAACCATCAAACTAAAGTTGATGTGTAAATGTTCTTATTATGTTTGTATATACGCGTATATAACCAAGTATTGGATACTTATCGAAGCTCCATTTGCAAACCCTACTCGCTCCATATAACAAATAAATATAATCTTTATAATCTTATATTTACATATCCATATTAGAATTTCAGCAACACCGAGACAATATTAAGTTTTCATTTCTCTGCAAAATATAAAGAATCTATATCCATCCATAATCCAGTAGATAATTTGCATCAATTACTTCCTTATCATGTCCACGAGAAATTGAACTTAGGGCATAAGCTTAATGTTTTGATGATGTCTATCATTCCTACTCATAAAGTTGCAAGCCTCTAAGTAAACATATAATGATAATAAAATTAAGGGCATTTTACAAATCACACCTTATATTTTATCTATTTTGAGATTCACACACCGTCTTTGAGATTTTTGCAACTCGACTCTTACTTTTTCCTTATAATTCTTATTTAACATCCACCGTTAATTTAAAACGGTACCAACAAAAACATATTCCGTTATAATATATAAAATAATTTATAAATGTCCCATGCCTTCTTTACAAGAGGGGCGGAGAGGGAGAAAAATAGTGGTGAGGGAATTTTAGTAATTTAGTCGATATCAGTGAGTTAAAATAATATTAGGGTGTTAAACGAGAATTATAAAGGAAAATGAGGAATCGAATTACAAAATCGTTAAAGACGAGGTGTGAATCACAAAATAAATAAAATATAACGTGTGATTTGTAAGATACCCTAGAATTAATTAGTTTGCCTTACACTATAGATTTTGTTTTTGTTTTTTTTGTTTTTTCTCCCTTTTCTCTTAATTTTCCTTTTGATAATTGTTCAACTTATCCATGTTTCTTTAAATTTAAATATTTAAGTCTTCTAAACTATTTTACAACGGTTAGTTAACCATTAATTGGAATATAAGAAAAAGACATAATTACTCTCACATAAATATAATTAAATTTGAAGAAGGTATGGGTGGTTTGGTCATTTTGTAATTAATTCATATATTAATGCCAAATAAACACCATTATTTTGGATCAAAAATCTAACTGTTATAATTTGATATGGATTACAGAGGGAGTTAAGTCCTTAAATTTGAAATAAAATAAGGTAAATTAAGCTTTGAGTTAAACCATAGTGGGGTAATCCCAAGGATAAATTGCATTAAACTCAAAATTATAAAATAACTATCATTTCCTATTTTCAAGAATAATAATAATAATAATAATGATGAATTAATGATTTAATACCCATTATTAGTTGCTTAAGAAAATTCCCCAAATATTGCTAAATTCATGGATATCTTCACTATTAGAAGGTAAACATAGGAATTAGCATCCTATTTCCAAGGGATTAGCAAATATAATCTATTTCTTATCTTAAAACTAACACGCTTCCTAAATCCTAACACCAGAAGTGTCCAATTAATATAAAATATTACTTTCCTTGTCTTGCAAGACAAAGGGTCTAATTTGGCAAACCGAATAGGCAAAAATTGAAGAAAAGATTTTGCAATCAAACCCCCTATAATATCGGAATATTTCCTTGTAATTAATGTAGCCAATCATATGTAGACAAATCAATGATCATTTTAACACGCAACGATCAACATATATGAATAAAAAATAAATATAAAAAATGATTTTTATTTTTAACCCTGTATGTTGACGCTTGTTCATCTCATTCTAAAAATAAAAAAATAAAAAATTTAAAATGAGATTATAAAAACCTTATTAATAACTCTTAGCAGTACATCTAATTTAGGTGCTATAAAACACTTTCTGTTTCAAAGTTAAAAATTAATATCCAATTACTAGCTAATTGGATGGAGGTATTCTTTGAGGGAATGTGTGCAGATTATGTGCTTCTAATAGCTAAAAGTATTAAAAATTTTAATATGATTATATTTTATGGCATCTATTCTTCTATCATGTTAAGATGTTTGCGTATTATTATAAGGTAAGTATTCCAACTTACCTTAAAATTATTCTATTAAGATCGAGATGACGACGATAACAATAACACTATGTCATAGTTACACAACAAACAATAGGAGATCTAACGTGACATTAATCATGGCAACACTAATTTGTTGCCAAGATTAATGGAATTGACGAGACTTAGGAGAAGCAAGAGGGAACAACGACAGCAACTCCGGCGCGGCGGCGGCGGCGTTCCTCCGGGGCGAGGGGTGCAGGTAAAACCGCCGCTCTTTGATCGCCTTCTCCTCCTCCTCCGGGTTTAAGCCCACGTTCGTCGACGCCGCGGGACTGTCCTTATCCCCTATGCAGAGTCCGGCCATGTCCGACGACGGCGATAAGATCCCCGGGCTGGCCGAGAGGGGATTAGGGTTAGGCTTCATGATGGTGAGCTTCGGCCGGTAGCCCGCGGGCCGCCGCTCGTGGAGCTTGAACATGGGCCGCTTGACGCCGGGCGGCCTCGCTGTCGGTGACGACGGCGGATGGTGGTGGTAGTGGAAGTCAGCGGAGGTGTCGTGCGCCGAGGGGCCGGTGAGTCTTTGGACGAGCTCTTTGAACGCGGCCGGGTCGGCGTGGACGAAGGTGGTGGTGGGTAGATGCGGGGAGGACGACGAGGAGGAGGAGCCGAAAGAAGGCATCTCCATTAGATCACAGAGAGAGAGAGAGAGAGAGAGAAAGAGAGAGGGGTTTTGCGTGAAGGTAGCAGCAATAAGGTGGTGGAGGCCTGCATGGAGTCACAAGCAAAGGCATGATGAATGATTTAAGTTTTTGTTTTGTTTTTAACGAAAAGAGATAAAGAGATAAGAGAGAGAGAGAGAGAGAGAGAGAGAGAGAGAGAGAAGATAAAAGTATTATTTAGATTCACTTTAGGATCCAGTTGGCTGACATGTGAACCTTCTATTTGATGGAATGTACACCTAGGTGATACATAGATTCTCATATATATATATATATAGAATTTAAAGCCAGGATGATCTATTTCCTTGACTTTTTCTGTAATAAAGAGATGGATAAGTAGACAAGAAGTTTCCATCTTTTCTTCTTTTAGATTGATAGGTTAAGTAAAACCACTTTTAGAGAAAGCAAATCGCTCTTAAAGCCGGCGATTTTAGCAGTAGATAACAATACTATTAGAATATTCAAGTGAAGAATCTATCCTAACTTGAAATATTTTTGTGGAAATATTTTGAATTTTTTTGAAAAATGTACCTAATTTGCAAAAATAAAAATAAAAACAAATCAGGTAGTAGCATTAGTAACAAAAAAACAGTGATTAAGAATTAATGCATGCTTAAGTTCGATAAAAAGAGAGGAGAAGAAGAGATTTTTACATAATTGCCACAGATTGAAATATTATAATTACAATTAAAATTATTGAACTCTTTCAAAACTATCAAAATTGAATTTAAATTAAGATCTTTGCAGTAATATAAATTATTTAAAATCAGAGCATTAAAGAAAATAAAAAAGATTTTTTGCTAAGAGAGAAAAATCAGTGATAAATATGTTAACACTCTAAACTTGAAGAAGGGTAGTCTAGTCATTTAGGAATATATTATAAAAAAGTCCCATCTAAATCTAATGGCATTTCAATAAAAGAATGTAGTGATAATTGTGATATTTTTTTTAAAAAAATCACTGAAAATTATATATATATATATATAAACCCAATAAGAAATAGGTAAAGAGAATCTGAAACCAATAGAATTTATACAATTGGTTAGCATTTGACAAAGAGTGGACCAACCTATAATTTAATTTGAACACCAATTGCAATCCCATTACTATGGAAATTGACTAATAAAGTTGACAAGATTTGAACTCAAGCTAAGAATCTCATAACCTACTGCAAAGTGTGAACAAAGAGTTGAGGATATGAAAGAAAATAATAAGAATAATAATAATAATAGATCATCACGTTGCTTGTTAACTTGTTCTTTGAATAAACAATGTACCTTTTGTCGATCTTTCCGAAGAGAAAAATATGAATCCAATCTCCCAAATCAATTCCTAGAGATCTCCACCTCCTCCTTGAGTCGATCACCTTCACATATACTCTCTCACCGCCAGATACTATGGAGATGAAGATGAAAAATTAAACGACCAGAAAAGAGTTATTCCAATTGCTATCCACCAATTCGCAACAGAAAAAAGCCTCCTCGAACCAGACGTAGTTCTTGATTTTGGAAAGAAGATGGTGAAAGTAACAAGAAGGTGTTACATCATGCAGTTAGGGCTATATATCAAAGTTGGGTCAATTAATGTGAGACTTTCTTTGACCAAGTTTTTAACTTCATATATCTATATATAGCTATAGATTTTAAGAAAAGAAGCGTATGAAATTTAGAGGAGCCATGGGATCAAAATTTCGCAACAAATAAAAAAAGGGTTTCACGAACATTTAACTCACCGGATCAAGGTATCTCCTCTCTCCAGCTCGATGGCGGCCAGCAATGGCGGATTCGGCAGCAATTAAAGGGAGAAATCGCGATTAAAAAAATGGGAATAAAACCAGAAGAAGGTGGTGGCGTGGAAGGCTACGAAGGCGAGAAGAGAAGGGAGAGAGAGAGAGAGAGAGAGAGAGAGAGAGAGAGAGAGGAAGAAGAAGAGGATGATAGAAACTCTTTTTATTACGTTTTTGAAGCGTAAAGGGGTTTTTTTTCGTAGCGCTTCGAGTGTGCCGGTTGGATGGTTTTAGTTAAAGTGGACCGAGTCAATGAGACGAAACCTCGGTGGAGTGTAACGGAGTCGAGGGGGGTGCATCGGAACGCGAACTCTAGCGAAGTACGTAAAGAAGGCGGTTTACTAAGAAGCCACGTCAGCATTCGGTTACTAAGAAGCCACGAGGTGTGCTTGTGGTGGCAACTGATTAAAAACATTGGGGATGATTAGAATTTAGTTTAATTTTATTTATATACGTTTAAAAGGGGGGTCAAAATTAATTTTTTGCTATAGAATTTTAATAATAGGTTATAATACACGCTATCTCGGTGTGTATTCCAAATTATGTTGTACGTAGAGTTTAAGTAATATATAATGTTCTCTCATATATATATATATATATTATTCTACCAGAGTATCGAATTAAGCAGTTGGAGTAGTTGAATTAATTTGTGTCCGGAAGTGGGAGAAGGGGGGGGGGGGGTAATATGTGAAAGGATATTGAGGAGATGAATCAAATTTGTTGGCAATTTCAAACTGGATCAAGACATTTGGGACAATGAAAGAATTATGGAATCTCGTACATGTACAATATTCCTTTCCTTGTGCAAGTTATCTATTTATTAACTGAGTCATGTTTCAAAGGGTTCTTTTCTTTTTCAAAATTTAAATTCGAATATAGATAAGTTTTGTCACTCGAATCCAAGTTTCAGTAAACGTTCAACAGCTAGAAGTCACGGAATCAGAAAAGAATTTATATGGAAATTGGTTTTGTAGCACCTCGTGTCAGAGATGATGGGTTGAATTGGATGGAAACTTTCAAATATAAACTAAAAAAGCATTAGAAAGAACTCAGGAAATCATGCTCTGTTGGGGGAATTTAAGCAGAGTTGATGCTTTACCTCAGCATCGGATCAAGTCATCTGGGTGCATTGACAACTTTCATAGAGAGTTCTTCCATTGCTAAATGCTAGGTCAACTAAAATATGTTTTTAATTGTAGCAGATAAACACAAATGCTTCTGAAATTCTCAGGCCAGTAATCCTGTGTATAATTTGTAACCAAGGGCCTTGATATAAATGATTGGTTTAGTACAGAATAGAAGCCTGAAGATGGAAGATAAAAGAAAATAAGAAAAATCTCTCTGACCTCATCTTTCTATCTTTTGATTATAGTTGTAGAGTAATAATTCAAAATTACATATCTTTTAACTGGTCTATGTTAATAATAAAATAAAATAAAATAAAAATCTGTCATCAAGGCAATGGGAAACCTTCCTCAATGCACTCCATTTTCAAGTCCTGCATTAGGCTCTGAAGAAGGGAAGGGTTGCTTGTGACGACAGCACCAACATGCTCAGATAGCATTCTCAGCATAGAGTCTGAGTCGTCAACAGTCCAGGCATAAGCTTTCTTACCTTTCCTGCCGTTAACACAAAGTACATCAGCATGCTTGGAAATTTTGGTTAATGTTTATTAATTTTGCTACAAGATATCAATGAATACCAGTACGTGAGATACAACAATAGTTCACCTATGTAGGATCCTCATAAGATTCTCATCTATCAATGGGTGGTAGACTCCAACAACCTTAGCGCCTTCCATCCTCAGTAAGTTACTTCTTGCACCAGTTGAAGAATCTTTCATGACAATGTAGCCAACCTATAACAGAAGAAATGGATAGATTTTATACAGGAGCCAGAGCTGTGAGGGATCTAGAAATTTCTTGTGCATAGTATGTAAAATTCTACCAACATAGTATGTAAATTTCAACTAGAGGCATTTTATACCATAGCATCTCGTGACAGCTTAATTATATCCCTTCCCATGATGTCACTTTTTGACCAGATAAGACAATTCATACAGTGCGTCTTCTTAACCTGCCAACCCGACATCCAGATCAGTCTGCTGCAACCACAATTGCTAACATAACTTAATGGTATATGTAATTTGGAATTTTGAATGGAAGATGTCAGAAAACAACATGATACTTTTCTAAAAAGGAAATCCTAAGGAAACAAATAGAAGCACAAGTGTGAAAATTTCCACACAAGCCAAAACCAGCATATCATAGAAAAACATTACATGAATTCAATATCTAAGATATTGTTTAACTTGAAACAAACAATCGATTACATCAAGTGTAAATTGCCACAGTAAGTGTCATATGTATTATTAATTTTCTATAACATTCTATGGTATTCTTGTTGTATAACATACAAAAGCAAAAAAACCTATAATCATAAAGTTAAAAGGCTGATATTTTATACACTCAAAGCACAACATGCTATAATACTAAGTTAGAGATCTTCACAATAATATTATCAGTTCATTCAGTTACATGAGTGATTGGTTGGCCGCTCTTGACGAGGGACTGAAATATTATGCATGTCATTAGTGTCAGCAATTACTTAAACCATCAATATTTGGACTGGATTCTAATGACAGGAAGAGCAACCGAATTCAAAACAAGAGGAAGGGCACATATAACAACATGCCAACCAATGTCAAACCTTGATGAATTACTCTAAGCTCGAGATTGAGAAAATTGAAGCTTGAAGTTTTGAGAACTTGTAATTTGCGTCTTCTGAAGAATTGAACAACTTTCTTTTTCATTCAGACTTCCAATAGGGCCATAAATACGATGAACTAATAAGATGGGTTTTACTAAAATGAACATTTGAAAATTGCACGTATTATCTCAAAAGTCTCTCTCACATACTTGTGAAGTAATTTCTATCTCTAAACTGTCATCCTTTACCATAGATGGTAATAGGATGTGTGGTTGAGATCATAAATAGGAGAGGATCCACGGGAGCAAAGAAACATGGTATATAAGAATCAATATTAGTTGGAGAGGGTTGACAGGTTTGAAGGGTGTTATTGGAGTGTACTATATTATTGAAGCACCTCAGACCTGCTACTGCTGTCTTCCAAAACTAAGCAAAAGTAGAGTCTCGAAGTAAATAAGAAGAGAGAGGAATAACTAATGGAGGATCAAGACTATTTATCAGACATTAAAGTCGATGGTAAAAGGTACAGAAGATGGCATGGTGGATGACAATAGTTAAGAGTATTTGGGAAATTCTTTCTTCAAAACTAACCAAAAATGGCATACATGATGTGATAAAAGGTTATAATTTGCATATGCAAATTAAGGAACAAATTTGCAAGGCAAGTTATAAAGAGAATGAATGTCATAAAGAATGGGTATCAGATATGTAATATATAGCTTTCAGAGCCATAAAGATGAAATACCAAAAGAAGCTCATAACCAAAATAGATCAAATGCATAGACCTTACAATGGACAGTATAACCTCTGCTAAGCCTCTTTCATATAAAGGCGGTCCAACTTTCACATCCAAAATCACCTGCCTCACTGACTTCGAGATCAACTGCAGAAATTGAGAAAAACTATTCTTAAGTTTCTTGTTTCAACACCAGAATGGTAGAAGAAAAGTTAGAAATGCAAATAGACAATTTGTTAATACAAAAAGATCAAATTAATAGACTCAATACTGTCCATGTATTATAAAAAACAAGAAGAAAAAGGTAAAAGAGAGATTTATACAAATGATAAAGTATTCATACAGCCAACGCATCTTCCAATAAAGGAACGTCCTGGTTACGGGAGCCATGACCGAAGCCAAATGATGCATCCAACTCTTTTATCTACACCACAAAATAAAAGATAATATCTTCACTCAGGAAGATTATTTTTCAAGAATTGAACTAAATCAATCAACAATAATTCTTACCTCACTAATTTTCATATACCCTACTTTTGTAGTACTATTACCAGACATTCTCTGCAAATCCCTGCCTGTGTCACGTAAGAATTAGATCCCTCACAAATCTGAATCCAACACAAGACAGTGATTTAAGAAAACACCAACTTAAAGAACTACTCAACAGAAGTTCATAATATGCTAGCAGATTCCAAAGACATTCTTAGATGTTTCCTAATGTAAGAACTACTATAGAGCTGTTAAAGAAAAGCAGTACATCAAGAAAGACTCCTTATGAATATGTAGTAAACCAAGACTAATTGCAGTGCCTTTCAACAAGAACAACTATGACAGAGAAAGGTTATAAAATCCATGTCATCCAATATATATTGTCTAAGTATCTTAAGAAATATTAACATTTGGAAATATAGGGATCCTAGGAATTGACCAATCTAAAGTCATGAGCTTGACAAAGATATGTGAGTAAGAGATTTAAAAGAAGTTAAATGTTCCGCTAATAGGTAAAAAAGCAAATTGACTTGAAGCTGCCTGTAATACATTTATCTCATTACGACCTCATATCAGATATTCGAAATGAGTTAAATATATTTTACCCCCTTGTACTTAAGCTCAAAATCACTTTACCTCCTGTATTTCAAAAAGTCTCAAATCAATCTATATACTTATAACTAAATTGAGACTGTTAGTTTTTCTATTAAATTTAATCAAGTACCATGGCAATTTTCGTAATTTTGTTATATTATATTAAAATCTGTATGTCTTCTCTAACAAACATGATTGGAGCATTTTAGTTATTTTGACATTATTTAGTTAAATTTAATGAAAAAATTAACGATTTCACTTTAGTCATAAATACGAGGACTGCCTTGAGACTTTTTTAAGTATAGAAAATAAATTAATTTTGGCATAAATACAGGCGGTAAAATGCACTTAACCCATTGAAAATTCACTTAGCTTCAACAAATTTTCATTGTTACTCATTCTAGAAGATCTATAAGGCCTTATTTGAATAAGACCCAATTCACCCGATTTCCTATTTAATCTGTGCATGTGCTTGTCATAGAACTTGTATCAGACTGCAAGGAGATCATGATATATCTCACTAAAAGAAATGAATAATCCTCCATAAGTTCCATTTCGACTGGAAAATGATTCGACATTCTTATGATGTGAAATGCTAATTGTCGCCGGACTTACATTTTCCTCAAACGCATGCATGAATGAAACATTAAAAAAAAAAATGGAAAAATACCTATCGTGAAGCGCAACCAACGCCCCATCCAACGTTCTGGAGACATCAATTTCAACACAATCCACGCGAGAACTGAGTGCAATCCTATACGCATCCAGCTATTAACCATAACACAACAAACCAACCATCACCACAACTCATAAGTCCTCATCATAGAGTACAAAACCCTACCACACTTACAGTATTCGGCGCAGCTCTAGTCGAATCGCCTCCATGCGCGCAAACAAGAGGAGGGCTTTCGATCCACCCGCACTTCCGCGAGCGCATCTGGAAGAAAAGGAGAAGAGTGATTATAGACTAGGGTTTGCAGGAACCGACGGAATAGGGAAATTAGGGTTTTAGCTGCACCTGGTGGATTCGGCGTAGGCGGAAGTGGAAGACGAGGGGAGGGATGAGGGCGAAGAAGGCGATGAGGAGGAGGAGGCGGAGGAATCGATTCGACGAGATCGATCGGGAGGCGCGTGGATTCTTCTTCGACGGGAAGAGGGGAAGAGAGGGAGTAGGCGACCTCCATTTCCGAGGAAGGGCTATTCTTGTCATTTTGGTTCTCTCCTCCTCCGGGTTCGATCTCGACCGAGGAGGGAGTCAATTATACGCCGTCAGTCTAACGTAATTTACATATCCCACCCTATATTTTACATGAATTTGCGGTTTGGGCAACGCGTCATCATGTTTCAATGTTTCACCATTTGCAATTTTGCAAATCACACCCACTTTCAATGAAAGAAATAAAGAAGATTTTTTGCTCGGTCAACTCGGATAGTATTTCTTTTTCTATACTAAATCTTGTTATTTTTTCTGAGGCATATTTTGGAATCCTTTACATGGCATTTAATACATCAGAAACCTTACGGTCTTTATGGAGGAGAAGGATGTTTTGGGCATCCAGTGGAACCACCTCTTCCATCTTATAACTATCCACATCTCGTAGGAGCTTCTCACTCCCATGAGCAACCAAAGCTTGGAGGATCACAGTCTTGTGAAGACCTGGGAGGAGTCTCTCGTGATCTGTGTCGCCTTTCTCTCCCACAAATACTATCACCTTTGAGAGGTCCATTCCCCATTGTATTGATAGATACCTTCAAAATTAATGCACCAAAAAGAAATAGTAATATTATTAATGCATTTCTAATTTTAAAGTAAAAAAGAAGAAGAAGTGGGGGGTTTTTGAGTATTTACCTTAAGGCATAGGGTCTGGATGCAAAAAGGGGCACAACGTTCAAACGCGTGCATGCTCGTGTGTACACGAGGTTGCATCGGAAACCCCGCATTCGAAGCCTCTGCCTGATTGCATCAATCTTTCGAACCTACAGAAGTAAAGGGTAATTTTCAGAAAGAGGAGGTAGTAATCTGCAAATATGCAGACCACCTACGGTAATTAGTGAGAGAGAACTGTTAATCGTGCTCGCCTTAGCTCCTGGCTTGACGGAGTAAGCGTAGCAGTGCGCAGACGAAGCCACGTCATCAAGTGCCAGGTCATCCTCCTCCGCCCCGTCAAGCATGGCAAGCCTCGGCACGGCGGACCGCACGTGCTCCGCCGGCCACCTGAACTCCACGTGGGATCCGTACGTCACGTCGGCGTCCAGATCCCTCCAGGGGTAGCAGACCTCGGCCCCACTGCTGCAGATCAGGGCGTCGAACTCCCTCGGGTCCACGTGGCAGCATCTCAATGCGTCCACGACCTCCGAGATGGTGGACCCGGAGGAGAGCACGTAGCCCGTACTCCCGTTGGGGCCCCCCATGCTCATCACCTTTAATTATTCGAAAAAGTTAGGGTGTAAAATAGAATAAGCTTATAATTGCAGGGTGCGAAGTGAAATAGTTTACGTCACTCTTACCTGTTCGACGACGGACTTGAAATCGTCGATCAGCAGCCGTCCATCTCCATCGTAGCAGTCTGCGGCGATCACGAGGTGAAGCTGCCTCCGACCGGGGGAGAACCTCAGGGCCGCGGCGTTGCTGGCCACCGCGTGGCCGCGGTGGCGGCGGAGGGCGTCGAGGATGGTGGCGGTGACGTCAGCGCCGCCGTTGGTGTGCTTGAAGTCGGAGCCGTCGGTGGAGGCCAAGCGGATGGAGAGGTCGCGGAGGGAGTCGGACAGGGGCTCGTCGTCGGCGTCGGAGGGGGGGAGACGCGGCGGGAAGGCGAGGGTAGACGAAGGGGGCCGGCAGTGGCGGGCGACGTGGGAGAGGTAGTGGCGGCAGTGGTGGGGCCAGGAGAACCGGTGGATGTTGCGGAGGCCGTGGCGGCGGGCGTCGAGCCAGAGGGACTTATCGGCGAGGAGCTTCAGGAGGGCGTCGGAGATGGCGGCGGGGTCGTGGGGGTCCACCAACAGGCCATTGTTTAGCGCCTGCTTTAAAATAATCAAATTTCTAAATAATTTCACAATTTACACCCTAAACTTTTCTTCTACAATATAATTAATTACCTTAATAATGTCTACAGGCCCTCCATTCTTAGTAGCAACCACCGGTAATCCATAAGCAGCGGCCTGGAAATTAACCCTAATCCTCATCAGCTACTTTTACACAAAAAACCCTGAACAATTTACAATCACGCACCTCTATCAGAGTAAGACCAAAAGGTTCCACCAGAGCTGGATTGACGAAAACCCCCTACCCAAAAAAACAACATATATAAATAAATAAATATATACATATATACATCAAAATAATATATATATATATGAGATTAAATACCTTAGTTTTGGCAGCAAGACGATAAATATGGGGGACATCTAATTGCTTATGATGCTTAGGATAAGCCACTTGACCATAGAGATCATATCGATCAATGAGTTTGAGAACTGTGGTGAGAACTGTGGCACTGCTCCCAGACATCTCTTCTATATCATCTCTATTCCCCAGTATTAATGTCTGCAAATATATCATTAAATTAAGCGAAAAAAAAGAGTAATAAAACTTTGTCAACTAACCTTATTAACTTTAAATATTTTTTACATTTTAATTGTATTATAGATAAATAAATAGAGGGCATTTTTTGATTAAGATGTATTAATCAACTGATTCAAAAATATTTTATTTTAATCTCAAAGATCATAAGTAGAGTGAGATGAGAGTAATTTAGGTAATATTAAAAATATCATTTGAAATGAACGGAATATTGCAATTTTTGTTACACTCTTGCTTGTTAGATTAAATTCATCTCTGGTGTTACTTAGTAATTTTTAGCACATATGATGCTATATTTATAAATTTAAAAAAGAGGGTTTTATTCATAATATAGTCAAAGTATAGGATATTAGTTATAATTTTCTTAATTTTCCTTTCAACACTAACTATGAAAATGTTAGAATTGATGTAATTCATTGGTTCCAATTTGCCATTACCATTCTTATTTCAGACTAGATTTCTATAGGGATAATTAAGTTGTTTTTATATCTATGTCATGACGATCATACTGCAATAAAAATCGGACAAGATCACAATTATTATAAGGAGTGCCGTAATATTACCAGGTTTGCAAGCTCTCGAAGGCGGCGGCTTTCACCATAGGCCTTGAGCAGAGCCCAAACATTCTTCTTAGGGTCGGGTCGGGACAACGCGAGGATCATCGGTTTGTGTGGATTGGTGAAAAATCTCATTATCTAGTCATAAAAATATTCCTTAGTACCATATTTTCTTTTTCCTTTTTTTAATGTTTATGATGAACTAAATTATAAGATTACCTCGGACCATATTGGTGGGAGATGTCTTTTGGTCATTTGAGCCCTGTCTGAGCTAATTAGGGTTTGGAGATCACCATCTCCCTCAATTAAGTCCTGGGTGTTCACATAGCTAAAGTCCATCCCTGGAGGTATCACCTATTTATTCATCAATTAAAGCAAAGAATAAGAGTTTTGGGGGCAATAAAAACAGAATGTAGGAGTCGAATGATAAACAATACTTATATAATAATAAAAAGATAAAAGGTAGAATATAAATAATAAAAATGTGGGCTTACCACCATGCGAGGCATGTAGCGGCCGAGGCAGCTAACACCCCTCCTCCTCCTAACCCTCATCTTCCTCTCCAGCCTGAGATCAAATCCATCATACAACCCCCATTGCTCCTCAATCTCCTGGTGAGTGCTTGTGACCACCATCTCAGCTGCATCAACCCCAGTCTCCTCTGCCTCAATCCTCCTCATGATCTTATAAGTAGAATTGATGTCATCTTTAGTGAGCCGGCCCAATTTCAGGAGCTGGTCCAACTTGTTTCGGCCCAAAGAGTGGCCCGTCATCACCATCGGCACGTTTAGGGTACTCGCGAGCCGAGCCGCCACCTCCGCCGCGTCGGCATAGTGCCCATGGATCACATACGGCCACACCGGCTTGGCGGCACCATCGTCGGTGGCGATGGGTTGATCGGCGAGGGATCGAGCCACATTGGTTATGTGGGCCAAGGCCCGGTCCACAAACTCCGGGATGTAAGGCCAGAGAGATTCCTTTGGTATGTACCTAATTATATGAAAATCTAACAAGTTTATAATCCTTTTTCAGGGCATGAAATGGCCTCCCTTTGTTGTGTATTTGAAAACTGCTCCTATTTATTTTTTGTGTGCATATATTTGAGTAAGAGAAAGATCAATCCTCAGTGCATTTTTGGTATACTCTGTTTTCCAACTAAACTATCTCAGATCCCAATCTTTGGAAAAAAGGACCATAAGAATATTCCAGTAGAAAAATAAAATGACTAGAAAATGAAGTAGATTTGAAGATTATACCAACAAAAGGTATCTAGTGATACCCTACGTATGTAAGACAGAAAATTTACCTATCTCTTGGTCCGCAAGGAAGACGAATGATATAAGCTCCGCAGCCATCGTCATCCCCACTGCCATCCCTACTAGGATCAAAATCTGATGGTCGAGTCAGCATCTCGACGGGTTCACCGTAAGTCCAGTCAACGTCCGGTGACGAGATTTGGCGAGTCAAGAGGTCCACTCGGTAGATCCCTTTGGTCGCGGCAAGGGCTCGAGCTAGCTCAACTACATACTTCACCTGATCATCCGTACCAAAATTTAATAAATTTGTTATAAATTTATTATAAAATAAAGCAGATAAATGAATTTTGTAGTGTTGAATAGAGATTTTTTTTTTTTTATTTCTTTTGGACGCACCTGCCCTCCTGTATCTGAATCCCTTCCAAGCTCCATGTTTTCTCCTCTTACTAGCCCATGCAAGCTACAATATGTCACAAAAAAAATAAAATATGGATATATATATATATATATATAAGTATGCCATTAAACAATAGGGTTGATGAGCTTATTGTATAAGAGAGACCAAAAGCCCATTTACACGCTTAAATGGGCCAGAGCCCACCACCTACATTTTAATATTATTTCAAAAAAATAATAATAATCTCCATAATCTAAGTATACTAAAGTAATCTCACAAGAAACTTTCTAGCTTTCACTTCTCTTTTTCGACCATTAACTCCTAGAGTGAAAAAAAAAAAAAGTCCACCAAAAAAGGGGGGGAAAAAAAGAAAAAGAAACAATCTAAGTATGTCACCATATCTTAAAGCAATGGTCCAAAAATGGCGAATGAAATATGAATAAAATAAATTGTGGACGTGCATACTGATACTACTAACCTGATCAAAACAACGTAGAGCTTCTTCCTCTTCCCTTCTTCCTCTTCCTCCTCTCCCTCTGACCAAATCTTCGTATCTGAATTAATCCTCGCAAAGCTGCCATTAACGACATTACTGTCAGTACTGTTGTTGTTATTCTTATGGTTCTCTTTCTCTTTCTCCTTCTCCTTCTCCTTCTCCTTCTCGCCCTCCGATAACTCCGACAGGTCCTCCGCCACCTCCTTGCTTCCTTGCTCTCGCTCCAGCCGCCTTTTCGCCAGTTGCCGCGCGTCCTCCCACTTGATCTGCCCGTCGATTAATTTCACAACCATAAGAAATAATTAGGAGATATGACGATCACCAATTCACCACCTACATTGATATGTATCCTTGCAAAAAATATCCAGCAAAAAGGAGAAGGCTCTCTCTCTCTCTAATATATATATATATAGCACCTGCTTCTTTTTGCGAGAAAGATGCCATATTCTCCAGCACAAGTTCTCAAGACGGTTGTTGCGTTCTTGGCTATTCCTCGTCGCCACGACCTACGAGTGTTAGTAATTACTGTAAGATTTGATCGATGATGCTGTATAAGAGTATATATATGAACGTTAGATGATACTACCTTGACCCAGGTTTTGTGGAGATCGGTGTCGTCGAAGCGGGAGACGACTTCCTCGACGAAGTACTTGGTAGGGCTGTAAGCAGCCTTGTCCTTGCCTTCGCCGTCGAGCTCGTCGTCGAACGGAGCCTTGGAAGAAGAAGAAGAAGAAAAATGAGGGAGGGTTTGCTCTCTAAGCTTGGCTCCGGCGTCTAAGATGGCCTCGAGATAGCCGTTGATCCACTCGTTCACTGCCATCAGAGGAGCTTTAAGATTGGTGCAGTGGTATGATATGTGAGTGATTAGCCCTTGGAGAAAGGGAGAGAGAATGTAGCCTCTCTTAAATAGGGAGGAGAGAGATAGAGGGAGAATAAGAGAACGTTAAGAGAAAATTACATATAACACCCTATATTCTAACTAATTATTTTATAAATAAAGATGCATATACTTTTTATTTATTATATAATTTTCTCTAATTAAAAGGGGAAGGACATTGAGAAGGATAATTAATATCAATTTTTATCTTTTATTGTTTGAGAAATACATGATTAGATTTTTAATCTAATATAGAAGAAAATTATTACCTATTCTTTTTTTTTTTTTTAAATATAAACATGTTTACACATAGTCCAGCTCCAATGTAAAAGAGAAATGGGATTCTTCTTGGGCATCAAAGATTATGCTTTGATATAAAGTTTTAAGGTTAGATTCTTCCTACATATTCCAAGGTCCATTAGCATCAAGTCTTCTAAAACAAATAGAATGCAATAGTTGCTAGATATTTCTCAACATCCAAAAGATAGGAAGCAAGCCATAGAATGTCCCAATAATATTCTCCTCATTAATTCAAGAGAATTATCTAAATTCCCAGATCCCAATATTGGTAGTATCTCCTCCCTCTCTCTCTCTCTCTCTCTTTTTTAAATAAATTTCTTGATAGAGAGATAAGGCTTTATGCCCAAAAAGAAAGATGCATTCATTTCTCTCCCCTCCCCTCCCCCCCCCTCTCTCTCTCTCTCTCTCTGAGGAGATTTTAGGAAGGGAAAAAAGGCTTAACTTTTATTGAATTATTGCACAAAAAATTATTCTTTATTCTATTGTACTTAATCACCATATTTTGCTTATTTATTTTTTTCTCTAGAGAGGGAAATAGATTAAGTTGTAAAAGTAGGAAATAAATCAAAGGTTAAATATATTATTACAACATATATTAAACTTAAATATTTTTGTCCTAATGATAGATTCTATCAAAATCTTATGACTTTGTAAGTTGAAATATAAATGTGTCAGCAGTTTGTATATATATATATATATTTGTATCCAATTAAAATTCAACAACTTAGGACCCAATAATTCCCACAGAAAAGCATCCAATCCACACTTTTCCAGCACCACATAATGCAGAAGCCATTGGGCAAATCCAAATTCGAAATTCCAAAATGGAAAGAAGAGATAAAGTGTGCAGAAAATAAATAAATAAACAAAAGAGAGAGAGAGAGAGAGAGAGAGAGAATGGATTTGATACATGAAGCCAATACCTTGGATCTTGAAGTTGCAACCATCACTAGTTCCAAGATGTGAAGTGTGAGGTATGCATTGGATTGGATATCTTGAGGAATATCCCTTCTTTTGTCTCAATTCTTGACTTTCCTTTGCTTCCCTATGAATTATGCTGCTATGATCTGCTGAGAGAGAGAGAGAGAGAGAGAGAGAGAGAGAGAGAGAGAGAGAGATATGAGATGTTGAGAGATCGGTGTTTTTTTAATTACAAACATGAAAATGTGATTAGATGTGATTTTATTTTTATTATATAATATTTTATAGAAAAAGAAATCGAACTCTTGAAAAGAATCAAAAGCAGAGGAGTATATGATGTTGAAGCACATCATGTGCATGCCATTGCTTTAATTAATGGCAAACTCGAATTCAACATGGAGGCAGATGTTGTGGAATCAGATTCTTCCAGACTGCAATTAGGAAGACGAACAAGTTCCAACATCTTGGAGCATTTTTGCCTCACTCTTTAGCATCCTTCCACAAACAAGGGCCTCTAAAGATAGATGCTCTGCTGTAGAAAACTCTCTAAGATGGCCAAATTATGGCAAGGTTAAGGGATTCTCGGCAGGCAGTCAGGTAAAATCATCGATACTCAGCCGAAAAGAAGGAAAGAGAAAAAAAAAAAAAAATCTGGTTGTCAATTTCAACGGAGTAGGTTACTCCGCTTAAAAGCTTAAGTTGTTAGTCGACAAATCGAATCCTTACATGAGTTGCATGATTATGTTTCTACTCCTTTTATCTAATGTTTTTCTTTTTAAAAGTTTTGAGGTTAATTTGCTATGCAAAACATAGTATCAAAGCTAGATTCGGCCATGGGGTCATCTTATTGGGCTGATCTCATGGGTGGAATCTCACTACATTACATTGTACTGGGCTTGGGCCTGGCCCAGACCAAAAGCCTGTACAAGGCCCAGGTGTTATACTGGGAATGCCAGAATATTTCTCTGAGTTAAACTATGTATTAGCACTTGTTTTAGAACATCTCCAAGGAAGAGTTTTTATAGATGCTCTATATTTAGAGCCCAGAGAGTTTCAAATATAGAGCCAAAAGAGGCCCATGCACTCCAATAAGCTTAATATTTATTATTAAATTAATATAATATATATATATATATTTATTTATTTTATTTTAAATCACTTAATTGGTCATCTTAATGTTATTATTTTTTAATAAAAAAAATATATCATTAGAAAATTCTCGTCGACATCTTTATAATAAAACTAATATTTAAATATTTCAAAAATAATTTTAAATTACTACTTTCTTAATTAAACACATCTAAATTATATTAACGGTACTATTTTTATTAAAAATAATTAATAAAAATAATTATATAATTTAACTAACTAAATTATTTAATAAAAAATACTGATAAAATTTAAATATTTGGATTAAACTTTTATAGGGCAAAATTAAAATTTTAAAAAGTTGAATAGTATTATTGCTGGGCTCTAAATTCTCGGATGGAGGTCTAAATTTTGTGCGTTGGCTCCAAATTTAGAGCACTATTTGCAGCTCTATTGGATGAAAGACTTTTAGTATCGACTTAATATCTAAAGAAGTTGGTCTGTTGTTTTCAATTTACTGTAGTAAAGGGTTATCAAATATAATAATGCTTACAGAGTTACAGTAAATGTATTGCTGCTGACTAGGTGAGCCAGGTCAACCATATCTAAGAGCATCTCCAACTTAGAGTCCCGTGCACTCCAGCTCTATATTTAATATTTAATTATAAACAAAATTAATCAATAGATTATATTATCATTTTCTAATAAAAATAGATGGTTAAAAAACTCTCATAATATTTCAAGAAGTAATTCTAAATTATTATTTTCTTTTCAAATATAAGGAGACTTCTCATTCTTGGTGATGTATTTGTAAATAACCACTTCTATTTGATTATCTTCCTCCCATTTAATTGGAAAAACAACTTAAATTTCAAAGTAATCGTCCTTATTCTACGGCAAATTAAAATGTAATAAAGACGTAAAGAAAGTTGGAATACTAGTTTGGTCAAAAACTCTTAATATAAATAGAATCATAGATAGATCGATAGATGCCCACTCTCTCCAAACTACTACCTCTAAAATTTGTCCTCCTAAATAATAGTGAAAATGACGAATAAGTCCTTACCGGAAAATACCAGCCGCCGTCAGGCTGTCCTCCCCCCGTCGTTACCGTGGAAGATTCGCCTCAACATATGGCTCATTGACGCCATTGCGTCCTTAGCACGGCGCCCTAACGGCACCATCAACCGCCGTCTCTTCTCTTTCTTCGACCCCCAAGCCTCCGCCAATCCTAACCCCGTTGACGGCGTACGCTCCACTGACCTCACCTTTGATCCCTCCCGCGGCCTCTGGCTCCGCCTCTTCACTCCGGCCGGCGAGGGTTCCGGCCGCCGGCCGCCGGTGATCGTCTTCTTCCACGGCGGCGGCTTCGTGTCCCTCTCCCCATCCTCCCGCTCCTACGATTCCCTTTTCCGCCGGATCTGCCGCTCCACCGGCTACGCCGTCGTTGCCCCCAGCTACCGTCTCTTGCCGGAGCACCGCTTCCCCGAACCCTACGACGACGGCCTCGCCGCCCTCCGCTTCCTCGAATCCGCCGACCTCGACCTCGACCTCTCCACCATCTTCATCGCCGGCGACAGCGCCGGCGGCAACATCGCCCACCACGTCGCCCTCCGGTGGCCCTCCTTCGCCGCAGCCAGCGACGCTAAGGCTCGAGTTCGGATCGCCGGGATCATAGCCATCCAGCCGTTCTTCGGAGGGGAGGAGAGGACGGAGTCGGAGATCCGGCTAAGCAGAGCTCCGCTCGTCTCGCTGAAGGTGACAGACTGGACGTGGAAGGCGTTCTTGCCGGAGGGGGCAGATCGGAACCACGAGGCGGCGCACGTGACGGCTGCGGCGGTGGGGAAGGGATTTCCGGCGGCGGCGATGGTAGTGGTGGGAGGATACGATCCGCTCCAGGATTGGCAGCGGAGGTACGCGGAGACGCTGAGGAGAGCAGGGAAGGAGGTTGAGGTTCTGGAGTTTCCCGATACGATTCATTACTTCTACGCATTCGAGGAGTTGGGAGAGTCGCAGAAGCTTCTAGAAGAAATCAAGGGGTTTCTTCATAAATATAGGTTTCCGAAAGGCGTCGATGATGATGACGACGACGATGACGATGAATAAATAGTAAGGGTACAAGTGTAATTCCACACCCCTCCAATTATCACTATTTTTCTAATATACTGCTTGAACTGAAACGTTATTATATATATATATTTATAATTAAAATTGCATTAAAAAAAAAGGCAAGGTAATTCGAAAAATTACGGACTACTGCGTAGCATCTGAGCATAAAATAGATATAAGCTCAGGCATACCTAAGCCATCCCAGAAAATGCTAACCAGTTAGCGGCAAAAGTAGCTTTTTTTGAAACAAGGAAGTAAGGTGTTGAATATCCCTGATAGTATTCTGCAGAAAATGATTGCCATCGCTTTCTTAGCAAGGAGTTGAATTAGCTGTTTGGAGTCGGTCTCGATAATCAAGTTCTGAAAGTTTATTCGTTAAATCATATAGCTGGGATGCTATATACAAATTTCCCTAATTTTAAACTAAATTTGCTAAAATATTCATTAATCTCACACTAACTAGATTTACTAAAATAGTTTTGAAAAAGAAGAAGAAGATAATCCTAAAGAATATCTTTTGACACTAACTACTGTTGTTCTAATTTTAATCTAAATTAAAATCTACTTTTCTTAGTTCCATTTTTCTATTAGGCACTGATATTAATACTTTTTAATGGTAGATTAGTGGTTCTATTCACTCTCAGTCAACTAATTACTAGACCAACATGCTGAAAAAACTATTAACGAAAACGATTAATGAATTGCTCTTCGTGACGACGATTTATTATAAGAGGAGAAGAAATATATCCGATATAAAAATCGCTACATAAGACAATGATTTATAAAATTTATATAGAAAGATGATAGTTTGGTTATCTTTAATGACTTCTTCAAACAAAATTAAAGTGAAAATTTTCAACTGGAAAGATATCATCACAGAGATATTCCAAGCATTGGTTTCTATTGACATTGACATGGTGATCATCAATTTCTTTTGTTATAAAATTAGTGTAATATTTGAAGATGAGATATAATTTGATTCATGTCAATCAATGGGTGAAATAGAATTCTATCCCTATATCTATCAAGAGATCAAATTGTCATTCTTTATAGGAATCAAGAACATTATGTAGTTTTATAGACCAATTAAAGATAGAAGAAAATAATTATCATTTACAACTTTACTATTTTTAAAGAGAAGACTAATTTAACCACAGGAAAAACAAAAAGATAATTAATTAATTGTTAGATTCACTACTTTTCTTAAGGAGGTTCCAAAATAGTCAATAGACTACAACAAAAGCAAGCATGCAAACATATTCCAAGTTCTTTCTTCTCCACTTCTTTCTACCTCTCTTTTTCTCCCTCATTGTATCTATCATGCTTTAATGAGTTGGATGGAGACATGGAGTTGAATTGTATGATTCATGCATCTAAGAAAATTAGATATAAGACTTCATATAAGACTTCAGCACCGGTTGATTTGACATTAAGCTTCAAGCTCGATTAGTTAGTCTTATTTTTTAGTTGAGATTTAAGTATCTTAAATTAGTTTAAAGTAATTTAGTGTTTGATTAGGCCAGCAAAACTTTCTTTACTGTTTATCTAATATATCTTAAAACCTAGGTGAGTTATAAAACCGCTGATTGAGACGATGACTAGGTCGATAATTTATATAATTTTTTTTTAAATTGCTAATTCTTAAATGATAAATTCTTATATAAATCACTAAACTGAAAAACGACTTAACAAATTTTATAGCCATTTAAAAAAATTTATATAAATTGATCTAATTAGTGACTTATTTTTTTAAAAGCCGTTGTCCTAGTCAGCAGTTTTGGTGACATGGCAAAACACACAAGTAATATAAGAGATAAGTATTGAATGCCTGGGCTTATAATATTAGAGATAAGTATTGAATTATTTATTTATCTAAACTTAAACAGAGCCTTTTTAAGGGCAAATTATTGCCCATGAATTTTAGTATAAGCTCTTGTATTGTTAATGAATTGTCAATACCTAAAAAGCCAGTTGTTTAGGCAAATTAACAATTAGTAAGTCTGGCTGAACTATTAATCACATGCTTAAGCTAGTTAAGCATGATTTCGATTGCACAATTTGAGATCAAGCCTTGTAGCATTTGAATAGTCCCCTATATTAATGAAGGTCCTTAATCATAGAGATCATTAGAATTTGGTGATCCTTGGTACAGATCTTTCTAGAAATTGCAAGTTAAAGGTTTTTAATTATTTAAATCTGCCTCTAATATTTTTACATTATGTATTCACTTTAAAATTTAAATACAAAATTAAGTGTGTTTACAAACGGTTGATTCAGACATTGACTTCCAAATATAGCAAAAGATTGAGAACTTATATTTGAAAGTAAGTCAATAATTTTGCTAGAGTGGCAAAATGTGCCTAATTTAAATAAATGTTTAGGGCTAGTTTGGCCAAATACTCAATTAAAGACTAATTAATACTTTCTTCCTCATCTCAGAGGAGGAAGAGAACAACACAATGATGACCAAAATTTTCCTAGCTTTTCACATTTCAACAGAAGTACCATCTTAGGAAGAAGCATATCAGAAAATATCAAAAAGATGTACACATCTCACAAATATAAGATTTTGAACACAAGGATACATACACAAATGGAGAAAATTAAGTGAAAAAAAAACCATCTGAAACATCACACAGGTATAACAAATTTCAAAATTTTGGATCAACTGACATGAGTGTACCTGATTAAAACCATCAACAGGACAGTACATTCTCAAATGAGAGAGAAAAAAAAACCAATAGGAAGACATAAGAGCCATGACATGTGGACAATTGAGTCTTACCAGAAGTGTGGAGGTAAAGAGAATGTAGAGGATGATGACCAAATAGATAGTAACTGCTTCTTCTGTCTTTAAATAAAAACATATATCAATTGCTTCATTTCATAAGTTTGATCCTGTAACGGGCCATCATAACCGCTCTTACATAAACTAAAATCTAATAACAAACTTCAAATGCTACATGCAAGATTGAAGGTACAATCTCAGAGAAAGATGCATCTGAAACTATGTCTATGAAGCTGCAGCAACCCCAAGCAATAGAAGCTTCATGACAATGGTATGATGAGCGGAAGAAGTTGACCCTCTTACTGCTATGAATAGCTCAGAATAAGCTTCATTTGCCACTTATTTCTTGGTTTTATCGAGCACCTCAATGTATTTCTTGGGGATGCCATAATGGTCAACGAGGTGCTTTGCAAGGTCGTCAATTACTCCACCTTGAATAAGAACCTCATGCTGCCCCTTCTTGCCTGAAGATCATTGTTCACAAAAATAAGTCCACAACAAACGAAAAATGTTGCAATGTAAATTGTAACTCGCTCGAGATGGACTTGAAAAGCTATACTTTAAAAAATAATCTGTGAACAGATCTAACTACTCTAATGCCATATCTATTTGTGACTCAGACTTATAGACATAAGTTAGTCTTGTATCTTGAAGGGTTGACAAGGGATAATGCTACTAGCTGAAAACGACCCAGTAAAAGATACATAGAAGCAATTCTAATGGTTGAGATACTCCATTTATGCAAGATCCTTAAGAACCTCCATGTTCAGAAAGAACAACAGTGCAATTCCTTAGAGAACTTGCAGAAAAGCAATAAGTCCAATTGTGCTGCTACACTTTCCATGTTTAACTGTACTGTAAAAACCTCGAGCAACAACCAACTCTTGGATTAATCGAATATTCTTATTGGTAATTTCCAACCACTTAGCATGCCAAGTCTAATTGTGCTGCTATAATTTCCACGTTTAACTACACCGTACGAACTTCGATCAACAACATGATCTTGGATCAATCTTCTTACAGATAACTTCCAATCATTTAGCATGCCAGTTCTATACTCTGGCTTAGTTTAAATGGACGGCATAGCAGTTGAACCTTGTATGTAGAGTGATACTTAATTTTGATCCTGGATGAAATCAGTGCCAAAGCCAGTCTGAAAGGACCAATTTTTACAACAAGAACAATTACACACTAAGTTACACAGTGAAATCATACATATTAGAACGACATCTGAATTACCTTAATGCTTTCTATTCTTCGAAACTCCTTAACTAATAATTAAAAAGGTAAACACCCTGGATTCTGTGCATAGCACGAAAACCTCCGAGAACACCTATGGTTGATCACAGTTACTACCCTGCTCTACAATGGTAATTCAGTAATTTATGGACAACAAAATAAATCTAAAAGATTTATTTATGGTTGGTGATACCTGGAAGTTCTGCAACTGATGTACTGCAAGCAAACTTCTTCTGAAGTTCAGAAGCTAGTGACTCAGCGTCCAGCAAGAAGGATTCCAATCCTGAGACTCTAGTCACCTTCTTGTTTCCTTGCCGTCTCTCTGTCATAATCTGAACGGGTCTAATTGCACCCTTGCGAACAGCAACTTCATTTCCCCTTGCTACACTGTGGTGGATCTGCATCCTGTTCAAGAATGTTGATCCTAAATCCTTCTTATGAATATCAGTTGGGTAAGTTGAACCCTTCTTAATAGTTCCTTTGTAGAGAGCATCACATAGTGTTGCATCTAAAACTACCGTTGCCTTGTTTGTTGACTTGACCAAATTTTCCTTCTCAACATACCTTCATCGATAATAAATGAAGATCAGTGAGAATCTTAAGAATTGACAAACTAAATTAAATGCACATCATATATAAGGAACATTTATAAACAACACCTTGCATTTTGCATTCATTGTTGTTTAAACCCAACCTTTTTTGATCCTTGCCTTATGATTTTATTAGTTAAAAGTTTCCTAAGGGAGGGTCACTATAAACACAGATTCAAAGTAACTGCACTTGCCAAACAAAAGAAATTAAATATTCTCCTTTTGTAATGTTAAGTTAGTGAATGTTAGATTAAAGTTAATTCAAAATGTTCTTTAATAAAAGCAAAAAGAAAAAAGCCAGAGCACGCAGAGATAGAGAGAGAGGTCCTCATGAAATGATAATTATTTCCACCGAAAAAGAATTGCTTTAAAAAAAGTATATAAACATTGCATGTATTATCCAGATATTTCTCGGCTGGTACAGAACTAATGGAAGCAGACCTGAAGACAACATCAGACGCCTCAGATGCACTGTAGTATTTACCAGTGTCAGCTCCAACAGATATGAATATAGGATTCACATGTGTGCTCGGTTTATAAACCTCGGTCATCTCAAATAATAGTTTGACATGGCTACCTTCACCAACAAAAGAATCATGCTTTCGATCCACAGTCTCTTCTACTCGTTTTTCTGGTCTGAAGGACATGTAGTCTGGGTGACCACGGTTTATGCCTATTAGCATGATCTCCTTTTTATACTTATCTTCCTTCGCAGATATCTGTCCAGGCAAAATCAACATTATGCAACTAAAAGAAAAAGTCAAATGTATCAGAAGGTCTTTGTTCCATGGCCCCCCTTTGTGTTAATTGAAAATGTTTGAAGATTTGATACTTTGCATTTGAGAAGGTAAGATCAAGCATTGACTTGTGACTATATGCAATAACAGTACAAAAGAGGAAAAGGAATTTATATCTTGATTAGTATGACCTTCATAAGTCATACAGTGGAAATACAAAGCGATAAACCTTCCAGAGTGTCTCAATAATGATCAATAGCCTCTCTTCCTGCAAAACTTATACTTGTGATGGCTTTTGAATAACAGGTATTCCGATTCATATGTGGCAACTGGCAAGCCTTCCTAGTTTCTTCTCATTCACGTTAATGTCATTAAGATTTATTTGTTTGGTGACATGCAATTTATTTTCCTCTATTTCCATTTATCCACTAGAGAAGAACAAACTATTCTTAGCAAAAGAGAATTGTTTAGACAGATGTGTGTATAAGCAGCCAGCTCTCAACTCAGAAAATAAACACCCAATATGTTCTGAGAAATCCAACTGCAATTCCATTGCCTAGCTTAGACATTAATCAAGCTCCTTCCATTCCATTTTTTTGCACTTAGCTACATTTTTTTTTTCAAAACAAAAAAGGGTTCTACAAATGATTTGCCTCTAAGGAAAACACGAGATAGTGGAATATGCTTATATGCTTGATCAGTAAGCATGCCATATCTATATCTATCTTGTTTCTTTGGTTTGTATGCATAATATCTGCATGTATGTCAATTGCTGATATTAATTTCACTTGTCATGTTGCAATTTTATATATTAAAAGAAAAACTCAAGGACTCACTAAACTGCAAAGCGGATACTAATATTAGATGCCAGAACTCAGAGTGGTTACGAGTTTTCACTTCACCACAGCTGACAAGCAAAAGATCTTATAGGAGGAAGTACGTTATGCCTCTAGGAAGTTTCCTATCATGATAATAAAATTGATTTGTTGCAACCATGCTTACCAAGCCAGAGGAAGATTTAGATTGTAACCACTTGGATAATTTCTTATGTGATGATTTTTTAATGTCTAGAGTGACACCCGACGGCCTGCAAGGAAGGATGTGATTTGACCTGTGAATCACAAACAGATATAATATGCATCACTTATCAGGCAAGGTGTGAGAATAAAGATAAGATAGTATATTTGTACACAGAAAATATTGCATGGCCAACTCATGTCTAATGTTGTTTGCAGTTATAATTGGACTGTTAATAACACATGAACATGAGATACATTAATAGTTTCTAACTACTTCCGACAACAAAATTTTCCAGCCATATACTAAACGACAATCACATAACAAGCTAATGCATTTCCGAAAACACTTATAGACCCTCTCTACAACCTGATTCCAACAGCCCATATTTTATCAAGTCGAAATTCGAAATATCCAAAAAAATGCAAGCCATGCTTTACAGCGCCTCTTATTTAATGAAAACGGTCTGTCATACTGAAATTTTTTACTTAGATTATCTTAACAATCTTTATATTTTATCGTGATGAATATAACATAAAAAACATAGATTCATGTAGAAAATATACAGCATGTATAGATATTATCATCATCATTTGAGGTTTTTACATGATTATATGAGGTAGTAGAGCACAAGGCAAAACCTAGAAATGTTCAGAAAAATAAAATAATAAACTTTGACAACCTGTTGCAAAACTGGCAGCTAAATTCTTCACAAAAAGCAACAAAACAGAAAATAGATAGATGTGCAATGAAACCTATAAGCTAGATGCTAATTTGAGTTATAAACCTCAACCTTTGCAGGTTAAGTTCATGCAATTTAGGACCAACCCTCTAGATAATCCTCTAGATATTAGAAGAACTCAAGAGCCTAGATGTAAGACTGTAGGAGAAAATGATATTTGTAGTTCACTCAAATTTTTAGAATACACACGACAAGAGTATGAAAAAAATTATTCCAGTATGGAACCAAGAAAATATTATCTAGAAAAAATAAATCAAATATCATAGATATTGAGATGTGATCAATGTGATGAATAACTAGAGAAGAGGCGTCATTCAAAGCAAGGACAAGAATTCTGCATCTGAGGTAGATACTTTCTTTTAGATTCTTATTCGTTTATAGAAACATAATATTTATCCTCATAAAGGTCAAAATGGGTTCTATATTAGATGTTTGTGTGGATGTCTACCTTTGCTACATGACTACTAATTAGGCTTACTAGTGTACTTCCAGTTGGGTTAGCCAACTAGGACTTTGAGTTAGCCTACTCGGCATAGGGTGCATTTTCTAGCTCGATTGGGCCTATCTGGGGCTTGGACTATAAAATTGTGTAGGTGTATAATAATTTAATACACTTGAAAAAACAGAAAAAAAAGGAGAGAAAATGATGGAATGTGCTTGATAGGTTTACATGCATGACACTACCACTCTGCGGAACAACAGGACAAGGTTGACACAATAAAATAGCTGTTATCACTTTACACATGGCACAACTAACAGCACTTCTGATGCAGAAATCATAGTTAGCAAAGAGAACCTTTAGCTCAAAAGACATAAAACATTATCAAAGGAAATAATCAAATATGTATCTTCTTCCTGTTTTCGTGCAAAGAAGATTGCTCAGGAACAAAGTATTGACTACAACACTTGCATGAACACTACAATGTCTGGGAGAAGAGAGACACACTCTACAATCAGGATTACCAATTTAGGTGAACTAGAAGTTGAAAAGTGAAAAAAGTTAAATTTGAGTACCATAGCGTGCTCCCAAGCAGGGGGAGGTCTTTATCTTTTACAGTTGTATGCAATGCTTGCAGAAGGCATTTGTCCAAAAGATTATCTACTTCTCCACTGGACAAAATATGTTGTTCCTTTTCATCATTTGGTTCTTTAGCAAGTGTATTGCCTGACACCGTCAGCCCACTCAAATTAGCAGTTAAACTTTCCGATGCTTCAATAATGGCATCTACATCCACTGAAGCATCAACATCTCCTGTATGGCTGTCTGAATTATCCAGGGATTCTCCTTTTCCTACAATATCATCATCATTTATGTCATTGACACCATCTCTAGCATCATCAGGAAGCTGAGAAGCTGAAGATAAAGCAGGATCTTCAAGAACTACATCCTCCAAAAATCCTGCATTTGGAACATAACGACCTTCAACTGAATCCCTGTAAGAATGTATAATGGAATCTATGTTAAGCGAGACTACTATTGCTCAAGATTTAAAAATGCGTCCAGAATTTCACTCACTATACTTGCCATAGTGAATCATGATAATAATGTGTGATACGCAAAGCCTTGCCACGTAAACCAGCTTTTAAAGCTTCCGTACTACTGACAGTTGTGGTTCCTACCTGTAAAAGGTAACTAGATTATTGAAATGACTACGAGCGCTGAGCAAGTATTTAGCAATTAGAATCACTTCGGTATGTATCCGGGAGATCTGTCAAGTGTGGATGACTTACTGCAATAGGTGCTGGATTACCAGGGACTTTTACTGCCCATGGCTGACCAGCTAAGAAAGAAGGCAGCCCTTCTGGAGGTATATAAATACCAGGAAACATCAAATCAGCACCTCCAATAACAAATCGTGAAACTTCACCCCCTTTGAGCAGAAATGCAGGTAACAGTTGAGGAACCTTCCAGAGTGCATAAACTGCAATTTAAAACACACCAGAATGTCAATAGAAATTCTCATCAAACCAAAAATGGATCTAGACTTCTGGTACTATTAACTAAGAAGGATCTACAAAGGTAATCAGAGATAAGATGCAAATGCAGGCTCAAATAGATAAAGGGAACAAACAAAGACCTTTATGATTAGAAACCTCGCACATTTGTCCTGTAACAAGGCACATCAAGATGTGGGGCTTTACTTGGTCTTTTTATTAAAAGAAAGGGAAAATGATCTGATATGGATAAACTTGTAGGACAATAGCATTAGCATGAAGAGATAAGATACAAAGAAATGTAGGTCCTAGGGTTAAAGGGATTTGTCTTATTTCAAGGAGAAAAGGAGAGAAGGGAAAAAAGAAAAAAAGAACTAGTAAATGCTACTTGTAAAGTACATGACATATTAACATCCAGCAAATTTTATAGCTTGTAACAGGGAAAAAAAGACTCAAATAATAAGGTAAATAACAAGTTCCTGTGACAAGAGGATCCTCCCAGTAGCAATTAAAGAAGATGATAACATGGCTAATGAATGACTTTTATTTTTAACATGGGAAAAAAAATTATGTCGAATAAGTAATCAGTTTCTGAAGCAATTGATATTGATAACACAACAATCATGGTGTGTAGGAAGGAAGAAGCACTCATGGTAACCAAATTATATATATTAATATATGCACAGTAGGAAAAGTTGAAATAAAAACTTCATGCTACATAGATACTTGTAGAAATAATTTAAGAAGTCATCATCTATGGACCTTTTCAACAAAGAAGTGTTGGGCAACACCCTACTAAACTAGCCTATGCACTGCATACATCTTGATGATTCTTAAAGGCCAAGCTGGATCTAAACACCCCAAATCAATTTCTCCTACAGTACTACAGCAAATTATCCTCAGCCCATATTTGAAGTCATATCCAACCAGGCTCCGTATGCTTTGAAGGGCCAAAAATGGATTAAACAATATCACATTCCACTATATTGAACTCAACTTCCAGATCTAAGAACATCACTATAATCCAAGCTATATAGAAACGATTCAATTGAATAAGTTTGAATCTTGATGGAAACTTGAAGATGGATCTTTTACTGGTTATTACTGAGGACATGTTCAGTAGTTCAATAGATCATGACACTGGATAGTCTAAGAACATTTTCATCTAAGGGTAGACATGGACCAACCTAAACCAAGGCAGATTCGATAGCTAACAAATTAAGCTTAGGTTCTCTGCTAGTGTTCTCATAAGATGGCAGGTAGATCCATCTCCATGATAGTTCTTAAACAAATCAGATAATCACATATACATCTTTTTCACTATTTCTCCTACTAAATTTGCAGTTTACATACCAACTGTACAAGATTGGGCACCACAAATATCAAAATATTACCGCAGGAAGCAGCATGCTGAAGTTTCTGATTCCAAACGCCGATACAAAAGAATAATTAAAAGTTTTCTGACAGATATCTTTTCCAGGATTTAAGTAATGAAAAGTATGTGACCACAAAAAGGCATGATACTACAACACAACTAATAACAATATCTGTTACAGAAAATGGAGAAAGCCAGAAAAATCAGATGATATGACCTGTAAATTGCATAATAGTGAAAATGATAATAAATTTGTTAAGACATGATACAAAGACCTGTGGGAAATATCTCGCTGCCTCGCCCATCAACATCAAAAAGCATCGGAAGTCCTCCTTCTATGCCATACACATGGACACGATTTGCGTATTTAGTTACTGTTATCTCTGCCTAAAATACATTCATGCCAGAAAGTTAAAAAAGTATTTTGACTAACAGAATAGTATATATAACATCAGCAAGATTTCAATCAAATATTAGAGATGCAATCAGACTAACTACAGAAGTTTTCTAGCAAATGGCAATAACAAAAAGTAGACTCACTGAAATCCTAACAAAAATGGTTAGTCAGACCACAGTCCGAAGGATTTGCTGTACCCAATTGGAATCAGGTGGGATCAGTTGATCTGGTTGATTCAAACCAATCCTCTTTCACTACTTTTCTCTTTTTCTTTCACTAATTCTCTTTCTCTCTCTCTTTCACTATTTCTCTCTTTTTCCCTCTTTTAATATTTCTCTCTCTTTATTTTCCTATCATAGCTATTGCTTCTTCAATGTAGAAATCCAGCTCAAGCAAACTCCACCGACGCAAATCCAATTCTAACGACCTCAGCTATATGATTTATTTTATTTTATTTATTTCTCTCTCTTCTCTCTTTTCTTCACTGTAGTTTTTCTTCTCTCCTTCACTATGAAGGAGTTCTTTTTCTTTTTTTTTCTTTTTGTTTCTTCCACACTCTCTCTCCCCTTCGTTTCCTATATTTTTAAATAATATTTAAAATTGTATGTAATTAAAAATAACCTAATCTAATCCGACCACAGCCGATGAATATCATTTTTTTTGGAAGGCCGATCATGATTTTTCAAATCTTGAGTCAGACAATATGAAGAATAATCAAAGTCTTCAATTGACTAACCTACACATCTTTGGTATGAGAACACATCATAGCAACCTTGATTGCATTAGCAACTGTTTGGATGGCATATTAAGATACTCTCAATTTCATAATAGTAATGACTAATGAACAAACTGAAGATATGGAAATTTGATTTGAGAAACAGAAAGTTACAAACCCTTCTGCAAAATTAGTAACTAGGATAAGAGTAGACTCCTTTTTTTTTTTGGACTAGCTACTATCTTGCGGTCATTAACAATTTAAAAATAAAAATCTCAGGGAAGGGTAATACTATTACAGGTCATCCCCAGTGTGGGAGTTTGCCTACTACTTAAATCTGCATTTACAAGGCACATGGTTGTAAACTTTATGGTTATATCGTAATCTTATTTTCATAACATGGATGCGTGCATGTAAAGTGCCATACCGACATTTGACAAAATCAACACCGTAAGCATGGAAGACTGAGTACCTATCATGTTCAGGCAGCATGCTGAGTCATGTTGTTAATCAATACACTTGAAATGTCCTAGTTGCACCTAGTGGAAAGGCAATAAATAGTTCTAACGCGCATGTTACAGGTTTAAGCTAATCATTTTAACAAAGGAGACAACACCATAAATTTTGTTATTTTAAATTGCATCAACAATGCAAGTACTCAGTAATGCCACTGTTTCCATCTTTAATGTATCATAATATTCAAATTTCAGGCCTCTGAGTACCAAAAGATACTTTCTGGTATTAATGAGCATCTACTTCAATTTATATATTATTTCTGGGATTCATAAGAAAATAATACTGCCAGTAGTTTTGGGGGATATGGGCATTAAAATATAGTTTGTCATAACATGCAAAACAATGAATGCATCTTCTGGATTTTGATGTTAATATGTGGTTCTTTTCCTATTACCTTAGGTGGAAGAATGACATCAATGTCGGTATCAGAAGCTTGTGGGAACCTTTCTTTCGTGGTTCTTCTCAGCTTCTTCTTGTCTGCTCCTGACAAGCGTTGCAGAGCTTTTGTCTCAACTGGCTTTTTGAACATTATGGTTGGCCTCAAACCAGATAATGCTGCATAAAATGAACTAACTTAGCACACCTTTTTTTTTTTGTTACTTGCAAACTCTACTGTAAAAATACCATAAAAATAAAGCCTTTGCCAAACACATTGGAAACCTTAGTGCAAACACAAAGAGAAAAAAGAGGATAAATAAATGAACTGAGCAAACATAAGTCCGTGGAACTATCAAAAGCCTCTTCAGAAAGTGGACACCCTTTTAGTTCCTATATCCTCATCTGGCAAGTGGCAGAATAGAAAAAGATTCAATTTTTTTTCATTGACTCAGTTGATGCCCCATCACCATTCTAAGTTCAGTAGCAAACTTGTATTTCACAAGAATAATCAAGTAAGAAGTAAAGCCACTTCGAATCCTCCTTCTCCACATCTCCGATTCCCTATTCAATTCCTCGAGTTAACAACTTACAGCCAACCATAATAACACAACCGCATTAATAAATTAAACCCACAACCCATCGCAGGTGCAATAAGGTTCTAAAGAAAACTCCTGAATCAAAGAAAAAGAAACATTACCTAACTTCTACGAGACAGCGATTAGAAAAGGGATTTGCTCCCTGAATCGAAGAGTAGAAACAACCCAAGATCAAAGTAATCAGAGAGAAAAAGGAGAGGGTTTTAGGAATACCGCACGGCGACGATCCGGCAGTAGAATAGGAAGATTCTAGAGTGCAGATAGCAGCGGATTCGGAGATTAATATATAGCTCCCAAGGTCGGTTTGTGACTTCGGGGTAGGCCTTCGATATTCGTATTAAGGGCTCTTTTTTAGCCAAATTACAGTTTACCCCACGTTATTCCGCACAAATTACAACTATAAATTTGAAACTAATGTGATTTACTGGCGCCAATATTTTCTATAAGGGTAGTTAAGTCTTTTCACATCTCATTAATTATGTCCATACCCTTAAAAAACTTTTCTTAAATATCATAATTATGATTAATTTCTTTAATAAATCATATATCATAATGGCTGCCGCACTACGAATACCTCACTATCCCTCTCTCCTTCCCTCAGTCGTCGTCGTCGTCGTCACCATGCTCGGATTAGAAGAATCCGAAGCCCTCTCCTCTCTCCTCTCTCCTCTCTCCTCTCTCCGCTCTCTCTCCTCAGCTCTGATTCCCGACCCTTCAATGTCATCTTTCACCATGCTCTGTGAATTCTTTTGGGTTGAATATTGCTGTTTTGTTATGCATATATTTGTCAATGTTAGTGCAATTCATATGCAGGGGAATCAAGTCATTTACTATTTTATTCTTTTTTTTTCTTCTATTACCTTCCATTTTCATTGTTCTTTGCTATATATATCTTATGGACACTATTCATGTATTGAGGTGGCTTTAGATGATGGTTCTGGCAAAATGGAAATGGTGTTTATTCCACTGTTGTTAGCGTGGGCTAGTGCAAACAATAGGAAAGAGATCCTTAATCACAAGCTCATGCTATTGCTTTTTAACATATGTGATGTTCTAAAATGAAGATGTCTCTCTTTTAAGAAAGTATGTGTTAGTCATCATTGCCACATGTTTATTCTTTTTTGCCATACTATCCATCTATATGGATTCACGAATTTAGCATATTAGGCATGCATATTGATGTTAACTTTTGCCGTATTAGCAAATGTCTGTCATCCTTCTTATACTGATTTCAGTTGTACTTGCATCAAGGCTTTATTCTAAGTTAGTCACAGTGATTTATGGAAGAGTTATATCCAAGTGATGCAAGTATATGAGAATGTAGCATATCTATGATAATAATGTCAAGAGAGATGGCCAAATTAGGAGGTCTTGATAAGGAGATAATAAGAATGTGTTATTTGGACCAAAATATATTTTAGCTGAAGATGAAGAATTTCAGTTGAAATTGAATGGTAGGTTGAAACTCAATTCTTTTATTTATTCTTTCATACCATTGTTAGTTCTAAGGGAATTTTTTTTCGTACACTCTTCTTTAATTAGTTTTTATATTTCTAATAGTTGTGAACTTGAAATTTTGAAGATACCTTACATCACTCATGAAGTTTCAAAATATTGTTTGATTTATGTTTTCTTGATTGTTCTTTCTGGTTCCCTTCTAGAGGATTTAGGCAATGAGAGGTTTCAAGAAATGGAAGATCTATTCACTCTATCAATAACCGAGCCGGATCTATTGAGGTATTAAACTCCAGAGATGAATCAAAAAAGAAATTTTTACTGGTTCTACCTCCTCTTTTTTATGAAGAGAATGAATCTTTTAATCGAAGGCCAGAGGTGAAAGTTTGAATTTGCTGAAGCTGTCGAAACTGAAACTCAGTAGCCCAGCAAAATTCACCATCAGTATTGATATTTCAAACTCTGTTACCACGAGAAGTGTGACATGCATTGTATTACATTGTGTAGCTAAGCACACAGTTGAGATGCGGTGATGAATAGGTCTTGAGTTTCAAATGCTTCGCATAAGGAAAGCAAATGTGGTCGTACTCATTAGGAAAATTGTTTGAACTAATCATTACCAAACACACAATTCCATTCATTGTTTGAATGTTATGTGGGTGAAATTGCTAGTTCATCCCTTTTAACCTGTTTGGGCATCAAGCACCTAGTTGGGCAACGAATAGTCTTATTGGATGAATAGGTTAGCTTCAATTTCTAGTATCTTTGAGAAGCCTACTATGTGCAAATTTGAGTGTTTTTTGGAGCAAAGCCTGTAAGGCTCAGGCTCAGGTGTCTGGTAGAAGGAAGCAGATCATCAATGTTGATGATGACTGAGCCTGGTTGCTGCAGGGAGGCCTTTAGCTGGAGTGCTTTTTGTTCAGCAATTGGAACTTGTTCTTAAGTTCTGGGTTTGCTGTTTGTTGGATCTTTAGCTGCCTGTTTCTTGTCAGGATGGGATATTAACTTTCATATTTTGAGATCTATGGTTAGCTTCTTTCTCAAACAAATTTTTTCAGCATTTTTCCTATCCTAGGCTAAAACTTTCTCAACAAATGATAAAAAGATAGTGCACGCTGATGAAAACTGTTAGTATATGTGTGTCGACCTTCTATTCCATTTGGTTGCTTTTTATCTGAATTTTCAATATTTTTCTTTTTCATTTTCAGGTTCTGAAGTGGTCAACCGTAGACTGAATTGAAGGATTTGATGCCACATCACATGTATGTTTGGATTGTTGAATTTAACCAGAAGCTGATAGTTGTTGGGTTACTTTGGCAGTGCACATAGGTCTCCCAGCACTTTGGAAGCAATAAGAGATTTGATTGCAAAAGCCTTTTAAAGATTTGTAAGTTTACTTTGGCTGAGGTTTGTCATCACAGGAACTTCTCAGCTTTTGCAAATATGGAGATAAGTCTAAATTCTATGGAGGTTGTATTCAGAGTTACAACAGCAGTTGACCTACCCACAAAGTTTGTTCATATATATATATATATATATATAAACTGTATAGCATCATGTGAAAATCTGCTAATTTGTTAATTTGTTTCTACCACTGTAACCAAGAGTACTAACGTGTGATACAGTAAAGAGTACAACCATTACTGCAGTTCCTCTTTCCCTATCTAAGCACATGATAAATGAATCTTCAGGCTGTAATTTGTGATTTTCTGGTTTTACCAAGATGACTATATAAAGACCTTAAAATCAAGTTTCTAAGTATCGGTTTCTGGATCAAAATTGGTTTCTTGAAAGAACGATATATATTGGTTGTATTGATTGAATTGGTCATCTATTTCGGATGATATGGATTAAAGATCGGCTGAAACTTCAATCTATTCTTTGCTTAAAATGTACCGTTTAGATAATTTAACTGAACCAACTGATTTAAATAGGATTTCTGTTAAGAGTATACCAGTATCTTTTCTGCATTGTTAGTGTGCTATACAAGATCATTTGATTTGTTTAATACAGTATGCAATCTGATGCTAGAATCTATTACTTTTAAAGTTAAGGTCCTCTGCATTTTGACATTTATACGCTATACATATCGAAATCTCTGAGATGCTAATTCGTTTGAATATTATTTTCCAGGATAAATACATGTTATTCACTAGGGGAACATCATAATATATTTCCCTTCATTATTTTTCTTTCCTTGCTCCCTTAACTACTTCAGTAGCATAGCATCTTCAAGCTTTCCCAGAAGTAGAACACCATCCATGCACTCATACACCTCCATTTGCTCCAACCGGCAAATGCATCTTTGTTTAATCTAATCCTTCTAGTCTTGTCTATTTATCAAGGTACAATAAGCCAGCATGTGTAAAATTTTATAACAATTCCAACCTTCTCTCTGCTTGCTCTGTTTCTTTTTAGTTTTCTCTCTGTTTTCAATTCCAGCTTTATTACCATGTGGGTGGCAGCCATTGTCAGAGTTGTGGAGCATTCCTCATTTCCTTGGCGTGGATTAATTCTTCTCTCCTGCTTCTTTTGTTCCAGGATGGTCGGGTGATGGGTTACAAACTTGCAATGATCAGGAAAAAAGCACAACAAGCATTTACAGAGATCTTTTTAAGAGCATGGGCTTGGTAAGTTTTCTTGGATTCTCTACTGCTCAGGCACTATTGTTTATTTGTACAACTGGTCGGTTGTCTTGAAATCATGTCTAAGATTTAAAAGATATTAGAAAAGAAGATGGAGTGGATTATATATCATAAAGAGATGATAAAAACAAGAGTATAATACAATTAAACTTGAAATGATGTGTTGTTGTTCTGTCAATAGTGAGTTTTGCTCTGTAAACATATATGATATTTTTTTTCAGAAGTGAAACATTTACATCCCCATAATTAGATATCTGATGTAACAGAAATAAAAACATAAAGAGCAGATAACAGTTTGCCCAGTATATTTTGCTCAGATTTCATCAAATTTAAACATCAAATTTAAATCTGTATGTGGTTAATACTTAATACTAAGTTGTAACCATTATATTTTCTATTCAAAGTTAATGGTGCAAATGTTGGAATCAACATGATTCATTTGTGCAACTAAGTTCTTCTAAGTTTTGGCATTTGGCTGTGTGAGTGGATAGTTTTAAGGTGACAAGTTTCAAAAACTGTGGACATTTTGAGATTTTCTTTTGGGGGTTCAAACTTCAGAGTGCATGTTATTATACTTAGCTGGCTTAGAGTGGGAGCCCTAATCTAATAATTAATAAGCATCCCAGAGCTAATAATACTCATATTAAAAACTTTGGCCATTCTCCTTGTCCTGTTATCCAAGGGGACATAAGCATGCCAACCAAAATATAAATTAGACCCTTATGGGCTCCCACATGAAGACATGGAATCATGTCTAAAGTTATGGTCTCTTAGCTATAACATGTTGAGAAATTTTATCCACCACTTTTGTGTGGGTCAATGTACATGATGAGTGATAAAGTTGCCACTCAATATGTTTAATATCTTTGAGTTTAAGCATATGCATGTTGTCTTCAATTTGCCACGTTACAATTTGTCATAGATTTTTTTTTTTATATTGATTTGTTTACTAGTAGATAATGTGGAACTAAAAGCTTGGAGAGTAGAGAAGAAGAAGAAGAAGAAGAAGCTATTGACTAACAATGCTTAGTTTTAGTTATGCTGGATTTGTTTCACTTAATGAAGTACAAATAGGATAGGAAAGCTTATGAAAAAAGAGAAGAAAAGAACATAAATGTAGATAGGGCATTGCTAATGGAATTGGATAATTAAAAGAGCTAATGTTGTATGAGTATTTTTGAGTTCAAATTAATAACATCGTCAATTTAATTAAAACACTATAAAACTCTTACTTTTAAAACAAAATAAAAAGATGGGGCAATTATATTATATAAATAATCTCATATTTGAGACACCTAAAGGTTTAATTGGGCTAAAATTACTCTTTTTGTCTTCTTTTTTTCCTAATCTTATGAGAAAAAGGAAGAAAAAAGGATTGAGCGAGACATTCTCCTCTGTTCTCTCCCAAATTTAAATCTTTTTTAAAGAAAAACTCAATAGGCCGAGGTAATTCATTAACATATTAGGGTTGTAACAATGAGACATGATATACAAAAAATAGGAGAGATTCCACACTTGATTTATAATAGATATAACATATAAATGGAGAAAATTAATTTCCCCTGAATATTCTTCTTTCTCCTTATCCTGATCCCCGTCGAAACAAAACAAATGTTATTATCAACTAAGCAACACTATCTATCTAAGAATTCAATAATGACAAAAGCTTTATTCATAAAAGTAAGCAGATAAAGTGAATCAATCTATGACATCCAATTCCTTTCACTCACCATCAAATTGCCTTCACTCACTCGCCCATCTGATTAACTACGTTCAAATGAATCTATCAATAAACTATTTATCCTCTAACTTATTCCAATCCCCTTCAACTATTCTAATGAAGGATTTCCATTAAAACAAGGAGGCCATGACAGCCTGCAGGATAACTTTATCCCTGCAATCCATTAAGAATGAAATAAAAAGTGCATATAGTTTAGAACCATTAAATCAAATATCTAGAGATTCATATCTACTTTGCTAATCCAAAATTTGATCCAATTAAAACTTGAATTAAGCTTCAATCATAATTAAAGATTTTTCTTGATTGTACTTAATCAAGCGGCTCATTAAAGCTGGAGCCCAACTCAACTTAAAATAAGCTCAAAAATATACCCGAGCTTGATTAAATACAACCATGGATGCATGCAATCCCCTGTGATTGGATTAGTGAGTACCCAATTATTGACTCGACAAGGACAGGAATCTAATAGCGTACGACATAAAAGAGCTTTTGACCAAACTAGCCTTATCTCAAACGTTTATTACCAAAATGGGCCACCTCAAATTTAATACTAAAATGGTCTACTTGATTGTAGCTGTAACTTTGGATTAAATATGCCAACAAGTTTAATAATTATATTTGCATGTTAACAAAATAAAATATGAATCTTATAAGTAATTTATCATTTTAATTTAAAAAAAATTATATAAAAAATGGATAGATTCATCTAAGTTAATCTTTATTTTTTTTATTATTACACATAAAATGGTTCAGTTTTGCAAACGGCTACATAATTTTGGTAAATAAAATTTAGAATAAGGGTAGTTTGGTAAAACCACTACTGACATAAAATCCAATTCGGTGATAACATCAATGCTCCCCAGTGACAAATTTATAAACCCATCCACTACTACTCTCACTTTTCCTCACTAAGGAAGCCATGAAGCCCTCCACATTTCTCCGAACCCTCTCTTCCAAGCTCTCTCCAATGCCTTCTTCCTCCTCCGTCGCTCCCTGGCCTCCGGTCCGCACCGCCTTCGACCGCTGGCTCGCCTCCGAGCTCGACGGCCTCCGCCTCGGCTCCTGCACGAGCGCGGCGTGGCTCTCTAGAGCCGTCGACGTCGCCATCGCCGTCCAAAGATCGATCGCGGCCACAAACCAACGCCCGGGACCCGTCGATCGCCGGGCGGCCGACGACTACCTCGAAGACCTGATTGAATTCCTCGACGCCTTGGAAGGAATAAGAGAGAGGCTGCAAGTGATCAGCAAGTACGCGGGCTCAACGTCCATAGCCCTGCACTGCCTCGAAGGACACCACGAGCCGAGCGACACCGTCGTACGCCGCGCGCGAGCGGAGCTAAGCCGGTGCGCGGCGATGGAGAATAGGTTTCCCGAGCTGGCAAGATGCGGCTCAAATCTACGAAAGCTAGGCGAAAAGATCACCGCCCCCCAGACCGGAACTCCGTCGTCGGAGTTCCACGAGATGCTAACCGCGTCGCGGGCGGTGGCGGCGCTATTTCTCGGCATGCTCGGCGCCGCCGTTTCGTTCAAGTCACCGCGAGCTGGGCTTATCCCTCTGCCTCATCACGAGCCACGGAGGAGTTCATCATGGAGCGGGGCGCTGGTAGAGTTGAGCATGGAGGCCAAGGAGGAGTACGAGAAGAGGAGGAGAGGTGGAGTGATGGTGTTCGATGAGTTGGACGCTGTGGCTTTGGGTGGGAGGAGAGTGAGGGAGTTGTTGAGGTGTGGAAGAGGGAGAGGGGAGTTGAAGGAGGCTGCTTGGTTGCTGAGGAAGAGGAGTGGGGAGCTGGAAGATAGGGTGAGGACTTTGGAGGAGAAGGTTGATGAGCTCTATACACAATTCTTAGGAATTAGAGTGGCTTTCCTGGGGATGCTCTCACACACATCTAACTCACTTTGTACAAAAGAATAAATTGTGGTTTAATCTTAAGTTACCTTCACTTTTGAATCTCTTTGATCATGAGTTCATTTAATTTCTTTTTCCTCTTTGATCTCTAAATGCACTTAGCTTTAGAAAAAGATGAAACTAAACCCGATAGGCTCTAAGAGCATCTCCAATGGAAAGGTCTATTCACCTTTAGAGCATGATTGACTCCAATGTATGGAGCTCTATTTTAATTTTTTTAATTAATAATATTAGTAATATAAATTTATTTTTAATATAATTTATATGATTGGAAAACTACCATTAATATCTTTAAAGTATGATTAATATTAAATAATTTAATATTAGACTCATCTTAATGGCCGACGATACCTTTGCAATAGTAGTATTTAAAATTAATTATATACCTAATTTAAATAATTATTTTATATAAAAAAATTAAAGCGAAATTTATAAAACATTAAAATAAAAGATAAATTTGAAATTTAGAAAGAAAAAGGGCTCCAAATTTAGAGCCTAATGTAGATCTCTATTGGAATAATTCTTCGAAATCTACTAAAAATCTAAGCCTTCTTTAACTTTGAAAATAATTTTTATTTTTATTTTTGAATACAACTCTAATTTACCCATAATATTTATCATATCGACGTACTTTATATCAAATCAAAAGATATTCATAATAATTTTATAAAAATAAAATATATAAATTTTATTTTAAATCATATCAAAAATAATTATTACATTTATTCTTAAACATATAAGAATAGTTACTCATTTTAAAAGAAATAACAAAAGAAAATCTATTCTAAAATTGACTTGGGAAGTAAACAAGGCCTAAAGTGGGTTCTGCGGCGATTCATGTGGCGACGTGTCATCTGGAGGATGAGAACAGCTGTCGCAGCTTTAGTCAATGCTGCTTCTGGAGTCAAACACGAATTTTCTTTCCGATAGTACCCCTCCTTGTCTCTCTCCCAAAGGACCGAAACTCCGCATTACAGGAGGGCAATTGTGGAACTCCGTATCGGATTAAGATTATTATAATCTCCGTCTCCGAGTTGGGATCGGTTTGGGAAACATAGAACAGCGAAGAATCCGCCCTCCCGCTTCTCGCCGGAAGGAAATCGCCGTCGTCGCGTTGATGGATTACGGATGCACTGCCTCATATCTGACGTACGATCTGAAGAAGCTCGCAACTCAGCCGTCTGATCTGTCGTTCTTGGTCCCGTCGACGCCGTGGTTTCGGGAGCTGTGGATTAGGGTTTCCAAGTAGCGAGATAAGGCATGCGCTAATCTTTTTTTTTTTGTACTCCTTATAATCTCTCATAAGATTTTGTTCCTCCAATTTTTTTTTTTTTTTTGATCCTCCTTTTGTTGTCCAATTGCTGTTATATTCGCAGGTTGGTGTTTTCTTTGAGGTCTACTAAGGATATGATAGGGAAAGGAAGTTTTTTTTGTTTTTTTTTTGGTGATTTATCTTATGTTGGTAGTCAATGAGCGATATAGAGCCCCATAGTTTCCACGATAGAGGTTTTTAATCTCTGAATAAACCTCCCGCCGGGCCAAACTGGGATAAAGGGAGGGTTTATCTGGTTCTTTATCCTATCCTTAAGACCTAGTTGTAGAGGGAAGGAGCGATAAAGAACTTCGGTAAACCTCGGTCAAAAACGTTTTATCTTGTTCTTTATCTGACTCTTTAGTCACAATAGAAAATAAAGTGGTTGCAGAAGCTAGGAATAAGAGGTGTGATAAAGAACCTTGAAAAAAATCTCGTAAAGGGGCTGTCAGGTTTATACGGACCCTTTAGCCCCAGTTGTGGATGGAGAATGAGGATAAATGGGTGGGGGCTTGATAAAACGAGTTTAAGGAAGAACCTCAATATTTCTTTCTCAGCTTTTAACCCTATTAGGTGATAAGATGGCATGATAATTAAGGGATAAAAAAGGTCTGATGAGGAACCTTGATAAAGTTTCAGTCAAAAACGGATTGCCAGATTCTTTGTTCAACCCTTTATCCCTCGTAGTGAATAAAGTGGTGGGTTAAGTGTGGGTTGATAAGCTAAATGTCCAAATTCTCACCAACTTAAACTTTCCATTATCTCTTAAGGGCATTTTAGAATTTGATAGAAAGATCATCTTTTTCAAATTTATCTAGGGTAATCATTACACTAGCTTATCCTAACCTTTCAATCAAATGTCTAAAATGGATAAATGATAAGGATTTCAGTCAGGCATGAAAAAAACCCCTTTTATCACTAACCTCATTTTTTATATTAGCAACTAAATGAAGCCATTTTGAAATTGAGAGAAACTTATAGAAGAAACTTGTTCAAAAAGAGTATGATGAAATTTGATATTATATCACCTCAGTATAGAAGCATGCTCTATGATTGAAATCTTTCTGGTGAGTTTGTTCTCAAGTTTGAATCGTATAAATGGTACTATAGGCTCGTATACATATCAAAGGTTTAAATGAATGATCAAGGGGGTCTATAGTGTGATTATAATTGTAGGCCCCTACAATTATGATCCAAACTGGACAACCTAGATTTTGGTGGGAAATCTAGGATTTCAAAAATGAATAGAGAGAGAGAGAGAGCTCCCACATAAAATTAGAAATGGATAGTCCGGATAGTAACTGCACTTAAGGTTGCATGACATGTCCCCTTAATCTTTAAGGCCAATTCTAGAATAGATATTCATCTTTGTTATTTTCTAAATAATTTTTTTATTTTAGGAATAGTTATTTTTACGTTTACTTGTATTTTTGAATGAGGATGTAATAATAATTTTTGATGTGATATAAAGTGAAGGAAAAGATGAAAATGTGTTTTGTTTTTTATGAAATTACTATGAATGCATTTTGATTTGATATAAGGTAGATTAATGTGATAGATTTTAATGATAAATTAATAATTAGGTTGGTGTGTGGTATAAAATATAATTTTAATGAATAGTATTTATATTCTAGGATGAGATTATTATAATGTTTAGTTTTTATTTTGGAATAAAGAGTTGTATTCTGGAATAAGAAAAAAAGAAGTTATTTTTAAAGTGAACGGGGCAAAATAAGGTCATAGTGTTTGACTTACATCGTGATGTTATTTAGTGGCTTTTGGTTTAGCAAAGTCAATAGTTGCATCTGCCTTGAGATCATATAGTAGGTTACCTTAGTCCTTAAGTACGACCATAATAGTTGACTTATATCATGATGTTAGTTAATGGCTTCTGGTTCAGCAAATTCAATAGATGCATCTGCCTTGAGGTGCAGAAGTTGTTCTAGAATCTTTAGGAAGCTTTGGAAGTTGGCAAATCTTTGTATATACTTGTTTGATTGCTTGATTGAAAAATTCTAATAGCGGAATAAGTTGGGTGTTATTTGTGCATAACCGAGATCTTTGTCCTATATTTGCTATTGGCATCTGTTTGGGTGAGTAGTAGGATAAGATGGTGTGATGGTTATCCTAGATAAGGTTGGAAAAGTTGATTTTCTATCAAATTCTATTAAATATTTTTTAGATGATATAAAGATTGAGTTGGTGATGGGTATTTTGGAACTTTGGCTTATCAATTGATATCTCCAAAATAACTAGGATTAATTAAGTTTTTTTATTGGACCTCCTTTATCCCTGTTTGGCACCCAATGGCCTGTCATTGAGTTTATTCACAAATAAACATCTTTTCTGGAAGGAAACAGTGAGGCCTATAGGTTGTAATGCCACTGTAAGATTCATGTATTTCTCCTTGTCATATTGTAAGAACTTAGAATAATGATAGATGTATTCTAATGTATATATTTTGGCTACCAATGGTTGAAGCATGTCTAAAATAGTAAAATGTATCAATGATAGACTGGGTGTAGAGACTCATTATTAGAACCTTTGCAGAAAGCTCTCTCGCAGTTGTGGTATCAACTGTTGCATTCAGCTTTGTTTTTTTCTTGACATTGTTCCAGACTTCCTAGTCGTATGTGAACAGTATAGACAGATTAGTGGCTGTGCTACCTTACTACTTCTCTAGTAGTAAAATGAAGCAAGAAGAAGAATATTGAGAAAAGATAGAAAAAGTAACTCCCTAATTGAATCGGTCTGCCAGGGTTTAAACAAGGTTAAAAACTCCTCCTGTTCCCTTGTTTGCCGATGCCACTATAACTTTTATAAGAGAAATAACTGAAATAAAAGAGATCAGCTATGGTTGCATCTTTAATGTGGAAACGAGTGTGCATGATTAGTATTTACATGTAGACACAAATAACACCTTCTATAGTTATTTTTGAAATTAGTGTAGGATTGTAGTTCTTGTACAATATGTCTCTAATAATCTTGTGATACTTTTTTTTTTCCAGATTAAAAGATTCTTGAGCACATTGCTTACCTATTTGTTATTCGAAGATGACCCTGTCAAGAATTCCTTTAAGTTCAAACATGCAGCGGCCCAGGGTCAATCATTCTCCAGGTTGGGCTGCCTTTAATCGCAAGCAGCGATCTAAGGATAGCACAGGAATTGAAGGTGAAGATGATCCTTTTCCATCCATCTCAGGAATAGCTGGGGAAAACTTGGCGTCAAACAAAACAATGAAGTCTTTCTCTTCTGTGGTTCGCACTTCTCTTGAATTTCCGCTGCTAGTGAATAATGACAAAGGAAAAACTTTAATTGATAATCCTGGAATGAAACGGCTAGATAATCATGCTGGTTTTGAAACTAACATAGACCCTGCGGCTAAGCTGCTAATGGATGTTCACAGCTGGGCTGATGCAAATTTGATCAATGATATATTAGCTGCTGTAAATAATGACTTTGACCAAGCATCTGCTCTTCTAAAAGCAATGGTTTCTCCTGACTCAGAGATAAGAGAAGCTAGCCTGTCTGGCGAAAGCTCTTCAAATAATGACAAGGAGAAGTGCTCAGCAGAAGGCACTTCAGTAGAGCATGAACTTTTGGATGGTGAAAGTAAGTTGTCAATATCAATGAGAAGAATATTCTCTATACCTCCTGAACCTGAGTGGCAAGAAGATGATGTCTACCTAAGTCACCGAAAAGATGCTATAAAGATGATGAGGTATTACTTTTTTATATAAATGAAAAGCCTTTTTCTGTCATCTGTAACTCTATCTTTTGAAGTGGTATTTAACTTCTTGACTTGAAAGAATGAATGGTATTGTATTATAATCCTACAAGCTGGGATGTCAGATTTGACATATTGAGTTTTCTTATCTATGTATCTAATTAAAAGCCTACAAGAACCATGAGGACGAAATGAGATAGGAGAGTGCCCAGTGATAGTCATGAGAAATAAGGTACCATCATCAATACAGGTATTTGAGGCAGTGAATATGGAAAAGGAATCATGGGAGGAGTAAAAGAAGAAAAGTATTTCATGTCGATTGCATGTACCAGATAATTATGTAGCTTGTTTTGACTGGTGTCTCAGGTTGATGTTTTAAAAATGTTGTCTTGAGTTTGTTATATGTGATCATAGCATTCTCATGCAATCATTTTCTTTGCTGGAACACAAAATGTGTTTTTCAGTCACACTGATTGAACTTTGGCTTCAGTTTTTTCTTACTTCTTATGTTCTGTTGCTTGAATGGTTATTTTATCTCACTAATTTAAATTTTCAGGTTCTTGCAGTATTTCTTTCTGTTAAATCATCTTAAAATTAAAATGACCATCTTCATACTTATTTTTCAAACAGGGCAGCATCCCAGCACTCGCGAGCCGCCAGTAATGCTTTCTTGAGGGGTGACCATCTTTCTGCCCATCAACTTTCCCAAAGGGCTCAAGAAGAGTGGATAGCTGCTGAAAAGCTAAACAGGAAGGCAGCAGAGGAAATTTTGCACCTTAGGAATTTCAATAATGACATATGGAAGTTAGATCTTCATGGTCTGCATGCATCAGAAGCTGTGAGCGCATTGAAGGAGCATCTGCATAAAATAGAGAATCAGACTGTATTTGATCGTTCTGCCACTGATGGATTATCTAAACTAGACATTAGCAGCTTACGATTACCATCTATTAAATCAATTAAATGCTCAGAGGTTGAGTTTGCCACTAGAAAGGTGGCAGTAATTCAGCAAAAACAGACAGTATTGCATGTGATCACAGGTACACTGTTCTTTTCCCACTTATATGGTCTTGGTTATATTTATCAATGTGTTATGTTGAACGCATGGATCTCTCATCTGACTCATTGTGGGTTCGCCAATTAGGGGATATTTCTTGTACAAGCTAATTTTACAGACCCATGGTTCAATTCCTCCAGGTGGTTAGTCTTTTACAAGCTAATTTTACAGACCCATGGTTTAATTCCTCCAGGTGGTTAGTGGTTAGTAATTAGCTTGTGAATGTCTCAGCCTATATTTTCTCTATTCTTTGTTTGCATGTATAAATAATCTAAAAGGTTATAATTTTAGAGGTATTGCATTTGGGGAATTGGGTCTTTTGTGATTCTGGGGCCTACAATTTACAAACCAAGTTGTCAAAAGAATGGCACTGCAAGTTTGGTGAATAAAGGCCAGTATGTTCTTTAGGTTCTGAAAGACGGGATAGATTTTTTATTTTAGAGAGGAGTATTTCATTGTTGTGGATAACTATATTCAATTTGTGCTATCCTTTTTCATGATCTCACATACTTATGGTTGATTACCTAACTTCTGTTTTCTTTCAGGGAGTGGTAACCATAGTAAAGAACAGGCTTCACTCCCGATGGTAGTCAAAAGCTTTCTTATTGAAAATGGGTAAATATCGTAAATCCTACGACTTTGTTTTGTATTGAACATATGTAGATCCTACATTTTACCTTAAAGTTTGTTTTTTATGTTCTCAATCTCTCTTGTAGATACCGGTTCGACGAGGCAAGACCTGGTGTGATTGCGGTTCGTCCCAAGTTCCGCCACAAGAAAACTATGAATTCCTATGACTAACTATTGCAGTGAAAAGCTTTGGATTCCTATGACTAACTATTGCATCGATTCCTCTAGTTCATTACCTAGAAATTTGGATTTAAGTTGTGTACCAAGTTTTTATGCCAAGCATAAGCATGAGCAGTAGGATTCTGTGTTGCTCGCAACATGTTGTAATTTAAAAAGTTAAATATATTTTATCCACGTGTAATTTAGACCAAAATTATTTTACTTCTAAAACTTTATTTTTATATCACTATGTGCTCATGGTCTTGACTAAATTACAAATGTTAAAATTTTTTAAATCCCAAGTTAGCAATGCTAGTAAGTTTTCAATTTAAAAATTATTTATTATTTTGTAATAAAAGTTACACTACACTTTTAAGCTCTTATTTGTATATTTATTTAAAATAAGTCTTGTTTAGTTAAGTCATTTTTATTTTATTAATGACCTTCGGTCAAGAAGGTAAAATATATTTAACTCTATTTTAAATAATAATAAAAATTATTAAGACGTTTTGAACTATTGCTAATTTTCTAATATGCATCTTTCATCAATTTTTTTTTATAATTAAAAGATTTATTAAAAATTAGGCGAGAAGCCTAAAAAGTATGTGGTGCCATTGATATCTTTACATAAAATTAAAGAAAATTCAGAATAGTCTGATCCTCTCCACAAAAAGTTAGACAAACTTAATCAACATAATTTGTAATCCAATTTGCCGCTCTATTTGCTTCTCTGTAAACATGTTTAATATTTATGTTTCTGAATAAGTTGATGAAGTTCTTTATATTAGAGAGCATGTTCTTTATAAACCAGTATGCTTCTCCATGTTTGATCGCATGAAGAATAGTTTGAGAGTCACTCTCAATGATCAAGTTCCGAATTGTTAAGCTTCTCCCCGACTGCATAGCTGCCCTAAGCTCCATCTTTCATCTATTTTTTCCGGTACACATTGATTCATAGTTTATTAAAATTATATCATCCCTAATAAAAAAATATAAAATAAGTACTCTCAATTTTATTATTATTTTTTAAATAATAGTAAAATAATTCTTAAGGCTCATAATATTACTCATATGAGTTTAATATTATTTTTTAAACGGAAAATTTTAATGGATAACTAATATAAAAAATAATAATGTTTTAGAGGTTTAATTTATATAGTCAGGGAGGGAGTTCACGTGGAAATGGGGAAAATTAGAAGGCCTCAGTGTAAATATTCCTAAAACCCATTCAAATCCTTCCTAATAAGAGAGCTCTCCTCGAGCGCTAAGGCGGTGGGAGAGAGGAGAGAGTAGGGAGAGAGATGACGGTGGGCACGAAGGGAGCTGCGGTGGGAGCCCAGAGGACGGTGATGATCACCGGAGTAAGCCGTGGCCTTGGGCACGCGCTAACCCTAGAGCTGGCTCGAAGAGGGTACTTCGTAATCGGCTGCGCTCGATCCCAGGAGAAGATCCAGTCCCTTCAACAAGAGATCTCCGCTCTCGATCCCTCCTCTTCCTCTCGCCACCTCCTCACAACCGTCGATGTGGTCGGTCTCTTTCTTTTTGCATCTACATTTGTTTGCGTTTTTCGCTTGGTGTGTTAGTTTATCGGTAACGCTCCCGAGGTCGGTTGTGTTGCAGAGGTCGGATAGCAGCGTCCGGGACTTGGCGAAGGTTGTAGTGGAGGCGAAGCGGATTCCCGATATCATAGGTTTCTTTAAATCTCTCTGTCGTTTCTGATTGATCTGTGATTTTAATGTTGAAGTTCGACAAGAAATGATGCTCCCCATTTGTTTGATGTAATGCTTCGTTAGGGTTTTAAATAGCTGCCCTGCTGCTCTGACTAAATACTTGATTAGGTTTTGATGCATAATGCTTAGCTTTTGCTGCTTGCTTCTAGCAAGCTAATTTATAGAATGAGTATCATCACGTGCTACTTCTTTTTTTATGTTAATTGACGAAATGTGTTTAGTATTTTATTTTGGCTGCAAAATATTATTGGAAATATCATGTATTTGACATGAATATTTTATTAATTTTGAGCTCATTTTTTAGTGGGGTCTGCACATTATTAATGATGGATTAAGATGGAATTAAAAGAGCTCAAGTAATACTTTAATATTATATATTTATTTATTCAAATCCATGAAGATGAGTGAATGAGAATTGGTTTTAAAAGTGGGTATTATGATAATAGAAAATAAAGAGAAAAAAGTTTAGTACTATATTGTATATTTAAGAAATATTAGTATAATATATAAGTAGATTTGATCAAATGACCCAGCCCGCCCTTGCCTAGCCTAACCCGGCCCGGACCCGGTTTAGGCCCGGCTTGGCTCAAGCCCGAACTACCCACGGGCGGCAAGGGCTAGCCTTTTGCTTGCTCGACTCGGCCTGGAAGCCCGCCCGTTTGGCCTACAACCAGACCCGCCCGTTCTGCTACAGTAATGGAAATTTTGGTACTGTATCGTTTAACATTTTTTTTAAGCACACGTTTAAATTTTTTTAATTTATTATTATTATTATCTTTTAATGGAGGAACATAAATATTTTTTTTAAAATAAGTTAATAGTAAAAAAAATTCTAAAAATAGCTAAAATATCGGTTGTGCCGAATGATTGGTGGGTCGGGCCAGCCTAGCCTGACTGACCCAATCTCTCATGGGCCGACGGGTGGTAATGAGCTAGACTATTCTAACCCAGTCCGAACCCGACCCGGCCCGAGTGATTGGTGGGTCGGGTTGTGAACAAATACTTAAGCCGGATTGGCCCGAAAAGCCTGGTGAACCTGGCCCAGCCCGCCCGATGATCATGTTTATATATAAGTGTTAAGCTTCTTATGGGCTTTGGATCTCAAAAATAGCACCTATTTTCTAGGTAAAAGAATCTATGCAAATCAATTCATACACACGCGCCCTACCTCGTCCAACTCGGCTTGGTTTGCGTGTATGGGTTGAGTCCAAAATTATTTTTTGCTTGATATAGGTTCGAATTTGGTATTACATTCATGCACACCGTGCAGCCCGGCTTGGCTCAGTTTTGTTCATATGAGTGGGTCAAGTCTAAAATTTTTCTTTGCTTGATACAAGTTCGGTTCTTGTCTAGTTTGGGTTGGGTTCGATTAGTTGAACTCGTAATGGTGTATCCCTTCATATTAAAATTATTAATTGGTTCAGACCGGAAATAGTATATCTATTTGTGATCAGATTTGACCATCCGTTTGCATCCCTTCATCGTACTTGTTTAATCCTATAAATAGGCCACCAGTCTGTATTTATTAACATGAACTTATTCTGATCTAGTTTGAGTCTTTTGTCTGCATTTGAAAGAGAAGGTATTATACAGTTCAGATTTAATAAGATATTCAAATAGCAGCTTCATTTCGAGTGCGAATTGGTCTTAAAAAATAGCGTTTTGATACTAGACTTGACTATATAGAATTTTACATTTTATAATGTGTAAGTTTATTTAATATAATATATTTATATTTGATCAAATTTTTGTGACTTTTAGAATCAGATTGTTATCGCCAACAATCTTAAAACCGATTCTTGACTATTAATCTGATTCTTGTCACTGTTCTTTTTCTGTGGTCAGAATTTTAGATGGTTGAAACAGTAAAAAGCATTGTTACCTTTATCATTGCTCTTTCAGTGACTATAGTTTATAGAAAAAAGCTTGAGAAGTTTTGTGGTGCAGATTTCAAAAGATAGCAACAAAAATATTTTATCTAACTACCTTGAATAAATTCTTACATGAAGATATGTCTGAACTTCGAAATGAAAAAAACAAATAGATAAGTATTTACTCTAGTAAATGCGTGGAAGCATGCTAACTTTTTTTGCCGAAACTATATCCTTAATGAATTGGATAACTCGTTGTACAATATATACAGTTCAGTAAAAATGTCTACGAAATTATGAGAATCCTTAGATAAGAAGTATAAGACGGAAGATGACGGTGCAAAAAAATTTGTGCACAACACCACAAAGTCAAAAATATATATATGTCAATACAATTCAATATTATGAGAATAAACAACTACTAACTACAATGGATGGCATAGCTGAATCTATAATTTTACTGTAATTTGCATTAATATTAATTTTCTTAGATGCACTAACTTGTGATTGTTGCATTATATTTCTATAGTATACGCAAGAAATACCTGCAATAGATAATTTCTATAATAAACTTTTATAGCATATGATAAAAGTATCTTAAGAGTGTCCAAGGAGTGTTCGATTTATTTTATAATTTCTTAAATATCGGATACGTTATAGAATAGAAGTGTCCGGCACGTGTCCAACAAGTGTCCGATGAGTGTCGAACACGAACATGGCATGCTATTTGTAGTGTCCATATTTTATAGTGCAGATGTGATTCTTGGTGTAAAGATCACTAAAAGTCTAAAACAACTAAAGAATATGTTATATTTCAATCACATTATATTGAGACATTGTTCAATAAATTTGATAAAAATAATAATAATCTAGCCAGAATACTTGTAGATATGAATCTTCATCCCACAAAAAATACTGGAAAGTGATAGTTAGGGTACTAAGATATTTGAGATAAATTACTAACTATGAATTGCACTACTCAAGATAGCTAGTAGTACTTAAAAGTATAATGATGCAATCTGGATTTTTGATACAAAAGATACAAAAAACACGAGTGTATGCCTTTACACTTAAGGGTACATTTGTATCATAAAAATCTTCTAAATAAATATGTATAGTCAAATCTACTATGAAATCTGAATTTATAGCTTTAGATAAGGTTGGAGAAGAACTTGAGTGGCTTCGAAATTTTTTAAAACATATTCCTATGTGGCCAAAATCTGTGTCAACAATTTGCATATGTTGCGATAGCCAATCAGTTATAGGAAGGGCATAGAGTCAAATATATAATGATAAGTTATAACATATTATTGTGCGATAATTGATCTCAAATGATATAATATCCATTAATTATGTGAAATCAAAGAGTAACATTGCGGATCAGTTAACAAAGGGCTTAATAAAATATCAAGTGTATTGTTCATTGAAGGGAATGAGTTTAAAGCCTATTATCTAAAGTAATGACATAACAACAATCCAACCTAGTTGACTAGAGATCTCAAGATCTAGGTTGAAAGAGACAATCGAGTTGTGGAGACATTCTCTAAAATTACGAAAGTATTTTTTTCTATACCTTTTCTTATGATGACGTGATAAACTTGGATACAACATATAGAACCAACTATGTTGAATAGAAGCTATGTGAGTATTATTATCTTGGTTTATACAAAAACTAAACAATTCAAGACATCATATTTATTTGTTAGTGAATAAATCTGATAATATTTTACTATGGAAGGTTCAAAAACAAAAGTTACCTATCCTGATGTAATAACTTTTTATTGTACGCTTAATCAAGTTTACATTTCATGTGCATTTACTGCCAATTCATTCATACGAGGCATTATTGGAATATCATGTATTTGACATAACTATTTTATTAATTTTGAGCTCATTTTTTAGTAGGGTCCACATATTTTTCATGATGGACTAATGATGGAATTAAAAGAGCTTAAAGAGTACTTTAATATCATATATTTACTTATTCAAATCTATGAAGGAATTTGAATGAAAATTAGTTTTAAAGTGGGTACTATGGCAATGAAAAATAAAGTGAAAAGTTTAATATTATATTAGATATTTGAGAAATATTAGTATGATATATAAGTGCTAAGTTTCTCATGGGCTTTGGGCCCGAAAAAGGATACCTATTTTGTGAGTAAAAGAATCTATGCAAATCAATTCACATACACGTGCCGCTCAGCTCGCTCAATTCGGTTCGCGCACGTTAGTCAAGTCCAAAATTATTTTTGCCTGATACAGGTTCGAATCTAGTATCACATATGCACGTCGCTCAGCTTGGCTCGATTTGGTTCGCGCGCTAGGTCAAGTCCAGAATTATTTTTTGCCTGATCTATGTTCGGATCTAGTCTGGTTCAAATCGAGTCCGGTTGTTGAACTCGAAGTAGTGTGTCCTTTCATATTAAAACAATTAATCAGTTAGTTATTGGTTAAACCCAAAATGGTGCGTCCCTTCACATTAAAATTATTAATTGGTTCAGAGCTGAAATAGTTCATTAATTCGTGGCCAATTTTAACCATCAATTTGCATTCTTCGTCGTGCTTGTTTAATCATATGAACCATTTCGATTAGTTATTGGTTGAACCTGAAATGGTGCATCCCTTCATATTAAAATTATTAATCAGTTCAAATACGATAATGTTCATCCATTTGTAACTAAATCTAATTGTCAATTTGTATCCTTCATTGTGCTTGTTTAATCATATAAATAGGCATTCGGATAGCAGCTTCCTTTCAAGTGTAAGACGATTGTATTTTGATAGACCGAATTCTACTGTTTGATAAGCAATTAATGGAGAACAAATTGATCTTAAAGAAATAGTGTCCAATACAAGATTGAACTATACATAATTTTACATTTTGTAATCTGTAAGTTTATTTAATTTCATATATTTATTGGATCGGAGTTTTTGTGACTTTTGAAATAAGATTGGTACCGCCAACAAATATTACTTTATGCTAAAGGAAATTAGGTGTAATTTGCAGTGAACAACGCGGGAACCATAAACAGAAATAACAAGATATGGGATGTTCCAGCCGAAGAATTTGATATGGTAATCGATACTAATATTAAGGGAACTGCAAATATACTCCGCCACTTCATGCCACTTATGATAGAAAAGAAGCATGGAATTATAGTAAACATGTCTTCTGGTTGGGGAAGATCTGCTGCTGCAGCGGTAATGTGGCACTCCCAGTGGAATTTTGTTACCAATCATCTTTGTTTAGCTCTGTGTGCGTCCCTCCATATGTTTAGAATTTATATGTACTGGTTCAGGTGGCTCCTTATTGTGCGTCCAAATGGGCGATCGAGGGCTTGACACGGTCTGTGGCGAAGGAATTGCCTTCTGGGCTGGCTATTATTGCTCTTAGTCCAGGTGTTGTAAATACTGACATGCTGACCTCTTGCTTTGGGAGTTCTGCTGCCTTATATCAAACAACTGAAGCATGGTATGGTTTTATCTTCATATATATATATATATATAATTGTTCATTTTTTCTTCCTTCACTATTTCTTGAAGCTTACTGTGTGACGATTGTACAATTTCCTCAGTCATGATGTTGTTACTCTGTTGGCCATTTAGTTCCTGAAGAGGATCAATCTGGAAACACTTTGCCTCTTCCTTGGAACTCTAGAAAAAATTAGATAAGCTAAACATAGAACCAAGATTGCTACCTTTGTCATGGGATGGAGATTTGGTACAAGTCCAAGCATCAAGATATGTAGGTCTTTTTGATCTACTTAGTGCTAAACCTACTGATAGCACCCATTTGCGCTCGTACTTGTTCTCAATTCTTAGTGCATAAGTTGTTACATGAACTTATTGTCCTACTTTAGTGAATTGTTGCTCTTTCTTGTTTAACATTTCTCTTCTAATCAGGATTAGTTCTTTGGGTTTCCTTATTTTCAAGGCATGATGATATGTAGTTGATGACTTGCATCTCTGGTATCATTTCCTTGTTCTCCATGTTTCTCCTCGTCCTTTTTGGTTAAACTTTTACCTTATCATCACCATTGTAAATACCAGCCTCAGTTTTTAACTTAGACCATTTCCATTTGCATGCTCCTTGCCATCCTGCTGTCCAGAAATCACACTTTATTCTTTAAGAAATTGCAGTTCAAGAAGTGTTCAATACATCAATCAGAAACCAAGTGATCTATGTTACGCAAGGATCTCAAGTCACCAGTCAGTTCTAGTTGCTAGTATTTTATTCTTTGGCTTGTAAGTGAAGTTATGTCTTCTACTAGTTTGATGGCCAATAATAATAGATTAAAAATAGAGCTATATCCGGTCTTTTCATAAATCATAAATTTATCTTAACCAAATATGCGTTTAGTTTCAACCTCTGGTGTCTGCTATGTACTTTTCCTATGTTGAACTCTTTTTTTTGCCCATGTACTCTGTCAAACAAAGTGTCATCATGTCTTTTCTTATCACCTTAACTACTTTTTAGTTTTTCCCTCACTTGACAAACACTTGAATGTATTTCTCATCCTTACTAGTGCCTATGTGGTTTCCATTTGAGATTTCCAAACATCAATTATTTTAACACAATTATCAGTACAATCTCTCGTGTCATATGCAATAATCTATCATTCTATTTTATTTAAAAGGAAGCTGTACTCACCCATGTTAACATGCTGTTTTTCAACTTGCCCAGCATATGGACTTCTAAAGTATGGTCATCTTATAAAATAATCCTCTAGCTTGAGGGTTGATTGGATCTCACACTGGAGACACTTCCATGTTAAACAATTTACCAACTTTTTATGCAATACTTGCTTAAACTTTACTTCTTTTTGAAAAAGTACTTTCTTTCTTTCTCATGAAGTGTCCAAGTCAATTGCATCATGTAGACAAACTAAAATTTAACCAAGATTCTGTTAATAGCTTATTAGGCTTTCCAATCCAGATTAAAAGCAAATGATAGATGTACATTTTCCTATTTGGCAGGGCTCCTAAAGCGGCTACAATGATTCTTAGCCTCACAGTAGAAGACAATGGTGCTTCACTCACTGTCTGATGTCAGCAAGGGTTGCAAAACTTGTGACCATCTCATGTGCTACTTTGGTAGTTTCAGTTTCTTTGAAGGGAATCTTTCAGATACTTCAAATTCACTTTTATATGGGGATATGATAATTTGCTGGAATAACATTGCTAGTCCAATAGAGATGTAGGAAGGGATGTAAATAATATTAATGCTACTAATAGGAGCAAGCTATGAAAGCCATGGTGATTAAGCTTACTGTCATCTTTCTGTCTCCATTCTGCTGTGTGAAATTGTTGAGAGAGTTGAATATCTCGCAGATCTTTGAAGGGGCTTTTGATTGGTGTCCAGATATTATGCAAATTTCTGTTGTTGTGATGCTTAAATTATTTGAGCAGAAATTATCTTGACGATGAGATTATCTCATCGGTATATTTCACTAAGTTTCACGAGCCTAAATAGTAACAGAGAAGCTGACTGGATTATTATTATTATTACTATCATCATCATCATCATTATTATTTATCATTATGATTACTACTTTCAAGACTAATTATATTTTGTTAGAAGAGCTTTTGTTTTCTTTCCTTCTCAACCAAATGTATTTGAAACACCTCGAGACATTCTTGATTCTTATCCTAACCTGCTTCAAATATTGATCTTAGCTCTTAGGAATATATGCTCGATAATGCTGTAGATTATAAGTTTGCTTTTGCTTTTCTTTTTCTTTTTTGTGTCTGTTTTCTTGTTTGCATGAGCTTATAAGGTTGGGAAGAAGGTATCATCTGATTCCTTTTTGAGTTGTTGTAATTTGACCCTAACTTTTTGCAGCCTTTTTTATTAAAAAAATTTGAATAGGTTTTTTTTTTTCCTCTAAAAAAAATAATTGGGTTGTGCTTTAGTTGTGCCCACATTTTTGGGAAAAGATATTTTTAAGCACCTTTCTCAAAGGATAATTTTGATTGTCCATGTACTGGATTTTCCATCTCTAAAAAGGTTGCGTATGTGCTTCAACAAATATGTCTAGATCTTGGGCAAATGAGAACAAATCCCAACTAAGAATTTCTTTCTATCATCCACAAAAATTCTCCAACAATAACATGAAGGAATTGAAGAGGTCATACCAAAAATTCACTAGAAATATGAGGTTTATTAAAAAACAAGTACAAAGGTTGAAGATGTGTGTCACTGGGAGAGAAGAAGTGAAGCTTAGTACAGCATGCATGCATCACCAAACTGAAAACTTGCAAAATAGAAGATTACAAGAGTTCAACACCTGGGGCCTCTCAGCATTGAAGGGTGGGGGTGGGGGTGGGGTTGTGGAGAACAATAACACTTCACAAGTAGGCAAAAGATTCTAATAGCATTATGAGAAACCTATTATGTCATAAAGCTAATTCATTTTGTAAATTGTGATAAAATTAGATTGCTTTATCATCATCATCATCATCATCATCATCATCACGCCACTGCAACTCCAGCGCTGAGGCGCGATCTTGTCTCTGAACCATTAGTCTCAGCTAGAAGGTCCAACGGCATCTTCCTCTTGGTGCCTGTTTTGGGTGTCAATGCCGTCGCTCGAGCATAATTTTTCAACCTCAGCACATCTTTCGTTTGAAGAGGCTTTAGGATGAACTCCTCAGCTCCAACAGCTTGGCATCTGTTAGAGAAGTAACTTATCGTATATCAGTTAAAGAGAACACTGCTATGATACAAATTTGGCGAAAAGCGATTTTAGGTCATATCGAGTTTATAGCCATATCAAAATATTTACTTAGATGTGTCTTTATTCTCAAAAGAGAATGGAAGTAGGGACTTTCTATTTGGGAGAGTCCAAAAAGAAGGAACTATGCATTCAGACTAAGACAACCATTTTGTGTAACAGGTTCATGGACAGCAGACCTTATACAATTTTATGTAGTTGTTGATGAACAAATTCTAACTCATTAAAAGACAGTGTATTGACACATCTTCGTCTCGACTAACTATAGCAAGGAACAAAGAAAAGAAAGAAGAAAGAGATGCAGAATTCTGTAAACAAATCTGATACCTGCTGATTCTCTGTGGCTCATTCTCTGAAGACATTATGACTACAGGGATGGGCTTTGGGAAGCTCTGCTCCTGAAATCATACATCAAAAAGAAAAAATTCCCTTGAAATGAGGATCAACAGAAGTAGGTTCGAACTTGATCTGGCGAATTGAAAGTACAAAAAAGGAAGATGGTTATTAGATCAAGAAAATTGATCTACCTTGACAGCCTTGAGAAGGTCATAGCCAGTCATTTCTGGCATGCAGTAGTCAGTAAGAATGATGTCGATCTTCCGCTCCTGCGAGCATTAGTATCAAATTATTTCGCGATACATCGTTTGTTTTCTATGACTAAGTACTTTTGGAATGACTCTCTTGACTGTCTATTTTCCAAGTTGTAGTCTATTTCACAACCAAATGATACAAAACTATGGTAATTCAAGTAAGCAGCAAACATTATTTGATAACAAAAGGCAGACTTACATTAGCAGTGGGAGATTCAGCCTTGCCTTCATTTAGCCCAAGAACTTCCATTGCCTTCTTTCCACTATCCACAGAAATAACTGAACGAAAATAAGCTATTCAGATTCTCAACTCTGGAGGCCAACATAATTTCTCTATGAAGGAGGAATCAGGATAATAGAGGAAGATTAAATACTCTCTAAATAGTTAGCATATTGCTGAAGGCAAGCTTAGTCTGGCATCAAACCCAGAAGAGAAGGGTAATTAACATAAAACTGATCTACTGCAAAATATTTGAAAAATATATATATATATCTAGAAGAATACAACTATGAATGGATCATTATGATGCATGATGAGTTGCACAAAGCTTGGTTGAGTCCTAACAATAGAAGTGCATATCACTAGGAAAGGTATAGAGAATGATATCAGAAACCCACATACTCTGTTCTTCAATTACCAAAATCTAAGAGATGATCATGAAGATTATTGGCAAGTATATGCTCTAATTCAGATATCAGAAACAATCCAGTAGTAAAACAGTAAACAGACAACAAAACTAGATAACAATTCAATCAATACAAAGAAAGAAGAAGAAAAAAGGAAGCAATCCAAATAATTGGATCAAAAGAAGAAAAGAAAAGCTTTCCAACATGAGCTGAGAAATACACAAGCATAGAAATCATCTCTCACCTTCAAAAATTCCCTCACCACTCCTCTTGAGCAACCCTTCCACTATCCTCCTATCCACTGGTGAGTCATCCACCACCAACACTCTCAACTCCATCTCCTCCTCTCCACCTCCACCTCCACCTCCACCTTCTTCCTCCACTTCCTTCCTCTCCTCCATTCTCTCTTTATATCCAATTCCCCTCTCCTCCCCAACTCCCCCAAGAAGCCTTATTAATAAGCTAAGCTCTCCTAAGCACAACCCATCACAAACAACACTAGCTTTACTCAGCCAGCCCAGAAGAGGGAAGATAGATAGATACATAGATAGATAGATAGAAGAGAGAGAGAGAGAGAGAGAGACTTTGTGGGGCCCTAAGCGTGCTGTGGGACCCATCCAGGAGGAGAGAGGATCGTGAGGGAACGGAATACTTTGCACTAGATTTGGTTGTCGGGAGAGAGAATCCAACACTCACCACCCACGGGATTCGAGTTTGGTTTGACCCCCACCCAACCGCTGGTAGTAGTAGTAGTAGTAGAAGTAGTGGTGGTAGAAGTAGTATAGTAGACGGCACAACGTACGACCCCAGGATCGAATCGGGACCGCCCATCTCGACCGGCGGTACGTCGTTGGAGAGCTGACGTCAGCGTGGGCCCCGCGGCGCAGACGGGGGTTTCAATTGGGCCGAGATCCTCGAGATCTCGCGTGGACCACACGTGGGGCCCCCGTGGCCTGATGTTTGTTTCCGGTATTAGTTGTGCGGCACCAACGACGCGTGATCTGGCCATTGGACGACGCCACGTGGGAGGCTTCTTTATTCCCGACGCGACACGTCAGCCACGAATGACGACACATCTTCGTTCGTAGATTATTTGTAGATTTCTTTCCGCGCCTAGCCTTTTACCCGTTAATTATAATAATAATATATATATATATATATATATTCACTCGATTTTATATACTAAATACCATTAAATTACAATTTTCAAAATAAAATATAAAAATTAAAGTGAATATTTGTAAGAATGGAATTCATCTTACTATATATAGAGTATTTTACAAATCACACCATAAATTTTACTTATTTTATAATTTATACTCTGCTGATGATTTTATAATTCAATTCCTCATTTTTTTTTTCTCTATAATTCTCGTTTAACATCCTAATGTTATTTTGACCAACTGATATCGACCAAATTACTAAAATACACTCACCATTATTTTTTTCCTCTTTGCCTCTCCTCTGAAGAAGACATGATAGTTTAGATATTTACAAATTATTTTATATATTATAATGAAATATTTTTTTGCTGGTACCATTTAAATTAACATATAGTATTAAATGAGAATTATAAGAAAAAAGTAGCGGTCGGGTTAGGTATATATATATATATATATAACTATTTCTTTTGCAAAAAGATAAAACTTTCCCTCTTAATTAGTGGTGGGTGAAACCCTAGCTTGTGTTAAAAGAGCAATTAGAGAGGAACTCAACTGAACTGTAGTTGAAATTAATTTAGCATAAAATTCGCACCTAACAAAATTCACACAATGGGACAATAAGGAGTACTACATCCAGATATCTCCTTAAATATGTCTACTCTCTGCCATTAATTGATCTTGGAATTCCATCATGTGTTTCATTTCTAGCTTAAGACAATAAATTAATGGGCCAGGGTTAGTATAATCATAGTTTAAATATAGTGATTTTATAGAATTCAGAAATCTTCGGCTTCCGTTTAGATAATTATTTTCTCACGCACTTCTCATATGAGATGATAGATAAATATTACCTACTAATCGAACTAATTTAGGTCAATCGGTTATCTAATTATGTTATAAGAGCCTAATTTTCTAGATATTTTAAGTTCAAGTTTACTCTAGCCTGATTTAATTTATATTTCATATTATCTATTATATTATTTTTTATCGATCCACGAGCAATATAACTACACTTTCTTTTTAAATATTTTTCCCTAATCAAAATATAAATAAGCACTACCCTTCATTCCTTAGTAAATCCCCACTTTTAGCTTATCTTTTCTTCTTAATTCCCTTAAATATTATTAGATTAGCAACAAAAGATCAATAGACCCACCTTAGAGTAACTTTACAAATAAAAGAGTCATCTGCTTGTCAAGCTTTTCCTTCAGATGAGCAACAAAAGGATCAGTAGCATGACAACACCTATTTAATATGAATTAAAAGTTAAAGTAACACCCAAAAGTGAAACAAAATTTGCTCACTGAGTAGGTGAATCTCCCAATTGGATTTAATTGGCCCCACTCTACTTAGTACTAGTTGCCAGTGAAAAGAACAATTGTAACATAAAGAGTAACATTTCCCCCCCCCCCCCCCCCCCCCCCCTTTTTTTGGGTGTAACTTGCTTAATTGAGTTGATCACATTAAATCAATATATCCCTCCTTCTGTCATCAAATTAGATTGAAACATTAAACAAGCTTCTTAGTATGTGATGCATGATTCTTGATTTTGTTTCTAATATTTAGGGAAATTTCTATTTAAAAAAGATTTATCCTACAATTTTTTTTATTATCATTAATATTGCTATCGTATAGATATTTATCATTTGATTATATTTTTTCTTTAATTATCTTAATAACATCCAACTGTTAGTTCATTTAATTAACTGATAGTTACAGCATATATAAGCTAAATTAATTATATGTGTATAATGACTATAGTGCCTTTATTAAGTTAACTCGCCACTGTGATAGTATCATTATCTCTATCGGGTAAATATTTCACAAATGTGTATTTTAATTTTTCTTTCAAAAATAAATTATTTTTTACTTTTATTATCATACTTAAAAACACCATAAGTTAATTTTACCCTAAGAACAACTAACATAATAGAAATATTCCACTACTCTCGAAAATATTAAAAAGTAAAATACCTAATAATTCGACTTTAAAATCTAACTCTCTATTTATTCAAGGTTATCTAAGATCATTAAAGGTTATTTGTATCTATATTTACTTTAAACTCATTTATATGGTAACTGGCGGTTAAGAAAACTATGTTCAATGAAATTTAGGTAAAATGGATGCGTTGAATAATAAATATTCATTTAGTAAAGTGTTTTTGATAAATTTCTCAGAGAATTATTCTGTCGGTCAGCGGTAAGGTTAAATGTAACTCTAAGGTACATTTAAGACATAAAAGAAAAGGCATGGATCATTATCATTCATTTGGTTATTTGATCTTAAATGTCTCTCTACAATTAAATGCAATTGTTTCTCTTGAGTGAAAGTAATAATTTGAAGTATAAATTGCTGCATTAAATTCCTAATGCAGCATCTGAGGAGCTTCCTACTCTCCTAGTACAGGTTGAGAAAAATTCACAAGATGAAATTGAATGTGGGACACATGAGATGAATGATAGTGGTTGGGAATATATATATATATATATATAGTTGAAGGGAATGTAGGATTCTTTATTTTATTTTATTTTTTGTCACAAGATATATCCAAACAATTAATTATAGAGAATATCTTGGATTTGAGATTTAAATCCATTTGTGAGGATAAGAGAATAAAGTTTGGGTGGTTTCAAATGGCCACTTAGCCCAAATAATTATCTAGATAATATTCGACTAATTAACTTTACTTTACAGTTTTGAATATAAGTTTGAAGAGGGAATATTGCAATAATTATCTAGATAATATTGCAATTATAATAATATTATACAAAAATATATACACTCAGTTTTATATACTAAATCAAAAAATTAAATACAAATAAATTAGAACTTCTATTTTCTAATTAAATTTTAGCATAAGTATGTTCTATGGATGGAATGTTATCTTTCATCTTCTTTTTTTATGTATCGCAAAAGCTTAAACTATTAGATAACGGATAATATATTAATCGTACTTTTGATTCGAAACTATTAGCATTCTCACACACATTTGAGAGATATTTATATTTTGTAAACATATTAGTGCTTGATATTTTTTAATCTTTTCATTAGAAAAATGAAAAATTTGCAACCATGACAAATTCATGATTTAAATCTCCAATACTAGTGACAAAAAACAAAACAAAACAAAACAAAATATTAGGTGAAAGAATTACTTGCAAGAGGCCCACATCAGTCAACAAGTCATTACAGCCCAAAAAGAAAGAGAAAAGGGCCCACTAATATGAATCTCTAATGAGACTTCACTATCCCTAACCCCACTCTATGAATTAATTGTCTTTTATGTTAGCAATTTATATATATATATTTCTATCATTATCTCATTTGTGACAAAAATCATATCCATACATTTTGAATTAAATACCATAAGGTTTCATTTTAAAAAAATAATAATAAGTTAGACGATATTTGAACATCAAAATCTTCTGCTCTGATACTATGTTAGTTTATCACTATCTCCAAAAGCTTCATTTATTCTTTTATACTAGGACAAAATTTTAATAGTCCATAATTTTTTATTATCTAAAATTAACTATGCAAATACTGAAACTAATCTGCTTCGATTGAATTAATAGCTATATTTCTATTAGAGTAATTAAATCTTTTTCCGTTCCGCTAATAGACGACTAACTACTATAATTTAATGTCGATCGTAAATATGATAAGTGCTTAAGTTTGAAATACTTATGAGTAAATTTAAAATCAAGCCAAACTAAAAAAAAAGAGTAGATAGTAATTTACTATATTTATTTTAATCCAAGGAATAAAAGGTGTTTGTCAAGTTTGAATGAAGTGAACAAAAAGAAACTTTAGTCCAAAGCTTTAAATCAAAGAACGGCCTGAAAAGATTTGGCATGAGAACTACTACACTAGATGGGTACTACACACCACCAAAAGTTGCTTTTAGGATTTCTCAATCAACTATTGCCACAATTTCCTACACTTGGGTCATTATTACCTTTTTCTTTTATATATATGTATAATTAAATTAATCATGCTCTATATTTTTCTTATCGAAATAAACCACCATAAATTTAATAATGTTTCGATGTATGTTTTATTATAGTTGTTGGTAAAATGTTAAATTTATTAGCATTTTATCTAAGGAGAGGAAACACTAATAAGTTTACCATCTTCTTCTTATATTTAAGATGTTAATTTGATCAGCATTTTATATATGACAACTAATTTAAAACAAAAAAGCTAAGGCAAACCTAACTGAGTCTCATTTGAATAATTTTAATATTATATATATATATATAAACTAATAATAAAATTAGCTTTCTATTTCGTTAACTTATAGATATAAACGCTAAATATGTTGACATTTTTATTTAAATTAAATTTAGAGTGTTCTATTTGGATAATGAAAAAGTTTAAGATATAGCTAATTTGGCTTTTAAAAAACTCTCTCTCTCTCTCTCTCTCTCTCTCTCTCACTCTCCTTTTCACTAATGTTGCTTCCAAATCACACCAAATCTTATTCCTTTAGAGGAAAGAAAGTCTACAATGGAACAGGATGATGGATAAAAGCCACAGCCAACTCAAAAGCTACTACTATAACATAACAAAAAGGGAGATGGAATCTAATTGATGCGGCCCACAGAAGAGCATTCATTATATTTTAGAGAGAGGTGGTATAGAATCTTGGATCACTAAATTTAAAAGATTTTTGAGGTAAGGAGTTTTGAGTAGTTGGATTCGGAACCCAAGACATTCATCATCAAGTGTATTAAAAACAAAAACAAAAGAAAAAAAAAAGGAGGTCAAAGCATTCAACTTTGTTTAAGTTTGATTAATGGTTTGTTTGGGAACAAGGTTTGATTCTGGTAATAGAGTTGAATTTTTTTTCTAAATTTTTTCTTTTTGGCTGAGTAATCTATCTGATGATCCTGGAATTTACCACTGGCGCTCATTGTTTAGGTGGTTGTGGTATGACATGGATGGCATATTGTATTATTCTAGGTATGGGGTTTATTTATGTATTATTATTATCATTATTTTTTAATCATATTAGTAGACATAGATTAAATGTTATGTTATTTGTAAATAAGGATTTCTTTGGCCTTGCAATGTGGACATTTTATGTGTATTAATCCATTTATGTAAGCAGTGTGCACCTTTTATGGGCAATGTAAATAGTGTAGCAAGTTTGTTCAAGATATAGAAATGAATATTTGATCTTATTCACTCATTAATGCTCACACAATAAGGATTTCTTGTGGTCATATAAGTTTTGTTTTCAATTTTTCATTTCAAATTATTCTTATGTCAAATGATTTTTATTCATCACTAGGGTGGTATGATGTAATAGCACAGTGTGTTAATTGGATTTTATTTTTTATGGGGGTGTTGAGAGAGAGGCAGAGAGATAAAAAGGAAGTAGGTCTTGTTTGCAAGTGAGTTTTGGTCCAAGTATCATTATAAATTGGGATAGTCAAACTTAGTTATCAATCAATTTTAAGTTAGTTATTCAATAAATTGATGTGGATTGGAGCTCCTTTTTCTTAATGAAGGAAAGATAATAAACTTTAATTCGCAATTAGCCAAAACCACTTCATCTCATGACAAGAAAAGTATTCTAAGATTCCACTTGAACCATTGACTAGAAATAAGTGTTGGTAATTAGTAGGCATAATCCAAATCCAGATAGCTTGCTTGCACTCCAAGTTGTGGCTGTCTGCCTAACATCTTCAAGTCCACATGGATGCATTCATGCATGCTTGCTCACAAATAATTGCTCAACCAAATCACAGAACATAGATACATATACATACATAGATGATAGCCCATCATAAATTCTCTTAAAAAGATTTGATGGGATGGGCTCCTCGCATGCCACCAATAGACCCATGATCAAAGGATGCAGATGAGTAATTGTTGGGCAATATGAGGACAGCATGATTGGATCAAGGCTATCCTGAACAGTTGATGAGTTTAAAAGTCTTTTTTCTTTTACTTTTCTTTGTAGAGCTATTTGTTTCAGAGAAGGAAAGTGATTAAGGTTATCTTGAAGGATGTCACAAAGAACCTGGGAGGAAGTCTTTGAGTCAAAAGATGCAGCTCTGATTTAGATGTATTGCAGCAGTTCCAGGTAGTTGCAGGCATTAATAAGTTTGTGAACACACTTCAATGGAGATTGGAGGTGTATAATTGTAGTGGTTGCAGCTGCATTGCAGCTTTGATGGTTTCAGTAAATGCAAACAGCCTGTAATTGGAGTAAGCACCAAAGATAATGACAGAAACTTTTACATATCCCTGGTAGTAGACAGAGTGGGGCATTCAACATCTTAAGTATAGCAAGTCAAAGAGAATGATAGAAGTCCAAGAGAATCATAGGAGAGGAAAGAAAAAGAATTAAAGTGAAGCATGATTATAAAGGTAGATTTAGCCTCTGACCTTTAAATATGCACTCGAAGTTGCATGTTTAGCGACAATTTGTACACTATAAAGCAGACCTGTTTTAATTGATATCTACTAGTCAACACAGTGAATTATAACTAGTTCTTCTTAACTCTCTGCAGTATAAGTAATGGAATTTAGAGATTGGAAAAGACTCAAAAGTTTCCATTACAAAGCTTTTACATAAGTGTTGTATAGCACATAAACATCGATCAAAAAAAAATTTAACTCAATTATAGATAGAATATCAGTTCTTGCCAGAAGCTCCTGGATAGACATTATATTACCTCGAAAGATAAAAAAAAACGAAACAAAATCTCATGAATAAATTTCTTAGATAATAACAACATTCACAACAAACCGGGGGAAGAGAAGGTCGCATGGATGATGTATGGATCTACTTATGGTGGTTGAGATGTGGGAACAATCCAACAATGTGCTCTGGCATGAAGTCATGCCGTGTAAGAACCCCAACTATTGGAGGCCTCTGCAAGAATAAATATACAAGATTCATGGTCAGCATTCAACATAAATGATTCCATAACAAAATTGTACGTTACTATCCTAAAAACAAAATTGTATGTTAAGGAAAATTCAAATATCAAAGAAAATTTTCTTACACACAAAAGTCAATATTCTCGTTCTCAGGAATGAAACTTAAGAAAACCCACAACGCAAAAGTGAACAAAAGGATCTGAACTTGAACATGGAGAAGCAAAAGTTGATCCTATCCTACTTCTATCTTTGCAATGTCAATCTAGAAAACAGCATATGCTGATCCTAAGTATTCCTATATCATGCACAAGTACTGGATCAAACCAAAGACATGATTTGATTCCATAAAAGGTAAATAGTGATAATTCCCCCATTTCAACTGCTTATGCCATTTACTGGTTTAACAATTCTGAAGTTAAAGATTGAAATGCAGAATTTGGTCCAAATTTGGTAACTACTGTGCTATAGTCTAAATCAATGACTTTAATTAGAAACGTTCATAACAGTCCTGAGAGTTTCTGTGTGTATAATAAGAATGACTACTGGATCCGAATTTAGCAGTCAGTTTCAATGTCACTGTACTCACCAAGGAACAAAATAATATCACAGTCCTCCAAAATCCAGAAAAGATCCTCAACACTAATATAATGCAGCTCAAAATCCACAAATTTCAGCTTGTCCTATTCATGTTAGGTCATCCAAGCTGTTCCATGCATGGATATTGATATTGCTTAACCAAGGTGTGGAAAGCAAAAAGATTTAATAAAATAAATATTTAACAGTCCAGGACATGGAGATGAGAAGAATTTTCATATATGAAATTTTAATCCTCTTTGGTTCAGCTAATTTGCTTCTGTTTACACCCAAAGATATAAAAAAGGTAACATCATTTTGCACACAGATGAACACCCCTACAAATGGAAGACTTCTTGCCAATTCTATTACAATATACAAAAGTTAATATTGGAATACACTAGGGAAGCAAGAATATGATTGAGGTCATATGCATCAATCTTGTCATTATATGTATTACTAAGTACACTCATGTAACAATTATGTTTCTATATGTATTTGAGCATGCTGAAGATGTACTTTGTGCATTTGCATTTGCCTGTGTGTGTGCGTGTGTGTGTGTGTGTGTGTGTGTGTGTGTGTGTGTGTGAGAGAGAGAGAGAGAGAGAGAGAGAGAGAGATGTCTCACCCCAGGAGTCTTTGGCACAACGCACAGGTGTCGGAGCCCAAGCGCTCGGAAAAGCACTGCAGCTTTAGCTAGTGACATAGTCTCAACCACTGTGTATGGTGAGGTGTTGGTAATTGGGTGGAGATCCACATACATTTCCATTTCCTCATCAAGGATATCCAAGTCTTCAAATTTCAATCCTTTCCCTGATCCTGCCTTGGCAAAATCAAAGGCACCAAATCGTTGTAGTATCTCCCCTGCCCCTGCTTTAACCCTCTCCTTCATGAATCTTTTACCTTTTAGCAATATCAGCAAATGAGATCTTAGCACAAGCCCAACTAACTCTGGCGCATCTGACAGAGGCGGCTCATCAACCACCGGAAATCCATTATGGCCTGTCAATCGAAGGGCATGTACAATGTTTGCCACCTTCTCCACACCAGAAAAAGAGATTAGTGGTCCTATCACCACATCTCCAGCAACCAAGTTCCTCATGTAAGGCTCAGCATGGGCCTCCATGTAGGGCAAGCCCTTCATTGTAACAATTTGATCATAGACTCCCTTGTTAAAGCTATCAGCTACTGTCTTGGATATAAGAAGAACAAGCATAACTAGGGGAAGCATTAGAAGGTCATTGGTGAGCTCTAAGAGAATAACACAGACTGAGACAGTCATTCTCATAGTCCCACCAAGAAAAGATGCAGCGCCAAGAAGAGCGAAAAGGCCAGGATCAAGGTCAGAGATGGGACCAAGAAGAGTCCCTACAATACGCCCATAGGTGGCACCGGCAAGTATAACAGGAATAAAAAGACCAGAAGGGACAGCAATGCCATATGTTACAAGGCCAAGACAATAAATGGCTGTAAAAAAGATGAAAAGGGTGGACATATGGAATTCATTCTCAGTGCCACCACTAAAGAGATTGCGGATTGCATCATCGTTTGTGTTGAGGAAGAGAGAGGCAAGGTCATTGTAATGACCTGGGGGACACTGGAAGTTCTTAAAGTTACCTGAACGACCAATAGTGGGGCACTGCTCCATAACATCTGCAGGGCATGGAGTACACTTTGCAAGCCAAGGGAGCCCGTAAGAGCAGCATGAGGTGAGAATAGATATGGTGATAGTGAGAAGGATTTTGAATGGAGCACCTCTCCTGCATGTAGACAGAACCTTTAAAGTAAATTTGAGCCTATGCAAATTATGAGGATAAGAGAGCGAGAAATAAACCTGCCACAATGAGCATAATAATTATAGTAAGGTGATCAGGATTTTGTAGGAGTAATCAGTACATACTCATTGATTATGCTATAAGCACGAAGAATCCTGTCAAGCAGAAAGTTGAAGAGGCCCCCAAACACACCCCCAATGACTCCAAGGACTAATATTGCTATCAGATCCGGAGTACTATATGCAGTAATAGTTGAACTAAGATCAAACATGATTAATCCTCCTTGACCAAAGAGTCCACATCTTCCACTTCGGCAGAATTCTATGAATCCTCTCAACACCACAGCAACTACAGCTGTTGTAAAGAATGTCCTCCAGAGAAGAGCACTTCGCCACCTGAAGAAGCATAACAAGGAAAAGGAAAAAACTGAATCCGTTAAAGATAATAGTCATCGTGGCAAGAAGAATGGCAGATAATTATGTCATCAACTCTACTACAAAGTAGGTTGCTTCAGGTAACTTTAATGCAGTTCTTCTGTTTTCCCTTAGCACTACCACAGAGAACTTGCAAAATTTAAGCAAAGGAATGAGTTGTTTCATTGTTTGATATTAAAAACTAGCACTATTACAGTTGAGTGAAGATTGTCTTCTACATCTGCATTGATATGACAGCTACGATTATCAATTCCTAATAAAATCCAATGGTAACCAGTAAATACAGAAAAGAGAGAATAAAAGTGCTACCAAGATGCTGCTTCTTCAAGAGCAAAGAGGACACCACCAACAGGTGCACGAAAGGCAGCTGCCACTCCTGCTGCTGCCCCGCAGGTGATCAGATCTCGTCGGTCTCTGTCATTCTTAAAGTACCTAAGCCATGTCCATGTCAGATGGTACTTGCGTGACCCACCCTGACCAAGTAAGTTGGCAATACATGCTCCTGTATGTACCATAGGCCCTTCCTTGCCAAGTACAAATCCAGCTGAAACTCCACCTATTGAACCAAATATCTGCAGAAACCAAGAAGGCCGTGCACGACAGTTATGGATACTTGTTTGATGGAGAAATTCTGGAAAAGACATTCTACATTTTCTTTGAGAATTCATGATCAACAGTAGTGAATGTTCTTGTAATTTGTAAAGAGATTTGTCTTCTAAGATGAATGAGATGGAAGCTCCTAAGCAACTCTATCAACTAGTACTTAATAGGCATTACAGTCAAGGATGTAGAGGACTTCGTATCTAGCAAAAAGTAATAAAAGAAGTGTCCATCCCAGGTCGAGTTTGGCCCTTTCCTTCTACCTCCCTTCACTGATTCACCAATGATTGGATCACTCAAAGCCAAAGACCAATTCCCATAAATTTGCAATGCTGGCATATCAGTTGATATAGACAGCTTATTAACAAATAACAGGAACATGAAACAAGATAAAGCATACAAATGAGAATCACTAAGGAAGATCAAATGGATAAACCCCTTCATTTCAGATATGAAACTGCAATTTGCTAACAGCAATCATACAGTTACTGGTTTATGTATGGAGAGCATCTGTATCCTATCCTTCACTCTTAGGGATAATAAACAATTGAAGACACATCGGCATTCAAATTCTTCTACTTAACTCCTTGAGGCAAGTTCCTTTACCTGTGTTCTGCAAAGTACAAACTAGTCAATGCTATATAGAGTATCTAATTCTAAAGAGATAGGAGCTTGGCAATGGATGGAATACTTAAAATAGAATAGAAAGGAAAATCTCTGGCATTACGAACTAGAGAAATCTTCTTCAGTGAATCAGCAGTCCAGCAACAAAAAATACTTCTGACACTTTTAAGACCAATAAGCGGTGCAGTATAAATCTAATTGATTCCATGATGGCAGAGATGAACTAAATGAAAAGTCTGCTCTTAATACTCCGAGGAACTTGGTTAACAATCACAAAGAAAATTCGTACCACATGAGTGCATTGATGGCTAGAAGCAGCCTAATCAACTCACCCTCAAATAGTTTTTGTGCCTCTATCAGTTTCTTCTTAAGGTAACAGAAAAGTCTCTTTAAGACATTACACCAATAAGTTAACAGAACAAATGAATCTGAAAATGCGAGAAATAAATAAAGTCTTATGGGGCTAGCAGAACGTGCTGTAACAAGCACAGAAATATAAAGTAGAAAGAAGGAAAATATGCCGATCGATCGTGCACAACTTCTATTTAGGTCCTAACATGGTTTTATGTTCTCAATTACCTTTACAAAGAGTGTACTTGGAGCTAATATAGAATAAGCATCAACTCCATTAAGATAGGCTTTAACTTCTGGTATACCAGACCCAGCAGCTGCCGGAGCAATATAAGCACAGATTGCCGCAGCTGCAGTTGCCAATATCAAATTGCATCCTCCATAAGCAAAAAATGCGGTAATATATCTGCGCTGGAACCAGAAATTAGTTGACATTATTCTGCAGAGCATCCACTTCATAAAATCTTGATAAATCACTTGTATAAAATATCTATATATAATATGTTTCACAATAATAATCAGTTTGATAGGCACCCATTTCACAAATGATCTGCAAGATATTTTCATCTTATACTCAATTAATCACACTAGCAAATGTGGATCAAAACACATATTACTTGTAAACAAGTGCGCATATTTATGCGTAGTGCATACACATACTTAAGCAAGAGTGCTTCTTTTATGTAAACATAGTGCTTACCTATACAACATACGATTGCAGCGAGTAGACCTTACTTGCAAGAAACATGAGTTCTAGTCCGTGCCCGCTAATGTGAATATAAAATGGTTTCAATTTGCAAACCATTCATCATTTCAGGCGTCGCTGATGTGATTATAAAATGGAATCAATTTGCAAAACATTCATCATTTCAGGCATATATCATCTGAACTTTACCTATGCTCAAGCATGAGGTTGCTTGTCAACAACAATTTGAATCCAGCAATGTTTTCAACCGCGAGGTTATTGAAGAAACCAACAAGTCCAGTTGATAAGCCTATAAGAAGAGCAAGCGTCCACTTCAGAACTATGTACTGAAATATCTGAACTTTCTTTCTTGACCTCCAGTCTTGCTTGAAAAGATCATTCTCCACAATTCTGAAACGTAGAAATTTACTCAAAATTACATATTTGTCCAATTTAGATATAATTCCGGGTGCGGAATGAAAAATTACACCTTTTATACCTTCAAAGATCATTAGTACTCTGCAATAGTAAACTTGCATATCAAGCAAAGCATGGACGGGATAAAGCTACAAATAAGAACAGGAGATAGGAAGAATAGCGAAGAATAAGTGATATCTTACTCGTAATCCAAGCTCTCGATGGGGCAAACGTTGGCACCAACGATAGCAATCTGGGAAGTGGTATTCAAAGTCCTCTTCCTCAGCAACGGCTCCCTCATTCCGGGCTCCTTATCCTCGAATAAATCCGACCTGTTCCTCTCCAACTCTCGCCACACCCCGTCCATGGTCTCGATATCGTTACTCCCCTCCTGCGGCCTCTGAGGGCTATCCATCTTTTTTATTCCGCCCCCCGGACCTCCTCAGCCGTGTCTCGCCTCTCATTCCAAGAATAACAAGAATAGAAACGATTATTAAAGCAAGTCTAAAATGCCAGTTATAAAGTTCTCGGATAATTGCAATAACAAATTTATCCACACAAACAACTGCAATAATGGAAGGGCCCACCGTTATGGGGTGCGTGGAAAGCCGGTCGATGACAGCTCAGACAAATGAGGCGCAGATCTGTGACGTGGGAGAGGATGATTGGCCTCTCTCGGTCCGGTCCCACGTCAACTTTTTCGCTCGAATAAGAGAGTTGGATAGGCGAGTCTCTGCTTGGGTGGGGAACGGCGAATAAGGATTGGAATAAGATGCACATGGATAAGTCGTGTTGGGGGGGGGGGGGCGCTTGGAAGTCATGATGTGTATATATCCACATGGTACTTGGTCTATATTTTTGGTTCGGATTACTTTTCGATAACTATTTATTAAAATTAAAAACCTTTCTAAAATACTTGTATCTGCAAAGATCTTGGTATATTGACTAAAAATGGGGTTTTGGAAAGATATATACCTGAAAGAGAAGGTGGTGATTAATTTGCAATGATGATGTGGAAAACAAAGTACCTATAATTGTTTAACAGTGGAAGAATCACAAGGCAAAGCATAGATAAGACGAGAATAAGATTTGGCTTTTTCCAAAAGGTCCTTCCCCTCACGTTACTCATATGATTCTGTAGGTGGATTTGCATGTGAAAGCATTGACAGAGCTCAAAGGGAGGGAAAGAAATAGACTTCATGAGCTATTCTATGTTCATTTTTCTGACAACAAGTGTGTATATTGTATATCCATCTCACTAGGTGTTCTGTTGGTGTATACAAATACAAATAGGAATATTGCAGTCCTAGGATGGGATTTATATATATATATATATAAAGGAGTAAGAATTATGAAATACATCTAAAGTGACATAAAAAAAATATATATATATTATTCAGTTGTATCGAAAATTTAAAGCCTAAAATGAAAAAGTGTTGAGAACTATTCATTTTAACTTATTAAAAACTGATATTTAATATGATAGAGATTAGAATAAATTAGCCCTTTATTACAAGCATATTAGTACTGCAGTAGTGCTCTTTTTAAACTGGAGAGATAAAAAATACTTCATATATGCCACAAAATATTTGGTTTCTACTTAACTACTCCTTAGAATCTTTATTTTGTGTATGGATACTCTCAAACATAAGTAACCCATAAAATATTATTAAGTTAGTAATAGATAAACAAAAAGGAACACCTTTTTCTTATTTATATGCATTCATTTCAAATAAGCAGATCTATATCTTTTAATTGGGTAAATTGCTAAGCATTTATAACTTATAAGTGTCAAAATAAATAACACGCAGAGAAGAGAGAAAGCATAAGGTTAAAACACAATGCACAAAATACAAAATAGTAATAGGTTCTAGTTGGGCTATATTGATAGTTTATACTTTATAGTAAAATATTTTCCTATAAAAATAAATAAATATACATCCCTCATATTTAATTACCCCCGAATTATAAAAACACATCACAACAACTGTATTAATGAAAAATATCATATAATTATTTTATCTTTAACATTATTTTTTATTTCTTCTCTATCATTTTTTACGAGCTTTAACTGCGCTTATGAATCAAAAATGACTCCCTAATCCCCACTAAAATGCTCAATGAGCATTCACCCAATTATATAAGGCATACTTCTTTTCCATATCATCCACATCTATCGCAACCCGAACGTAATTCTGCGACAAATTGGGCTATAAATCTAAGATATATATATATATTGCCTTGAGGCTTTTTATAACGGTGGCAATTAGTTTTTAATGAATTGGTTTCTGCTGTTTAAAAAAAAATTAACGAGAATATCTACAGGATTGGGGTTAATTGCGAGAATTAATATGCCGCCAAAAGGAATAAATAATTAAATCATGAGGGCTCTGCGTGGGCAACAGCATAGGGCAGGGGGGTGGGGTGGGGTCATGAGAGTGGGGCCCAGAGGTAATGTAACAGCTAGGATGCCACATGATCCATATGGTATTGTGGTCTACAGTGACGACACGTGGCACTCAAATACTATTGGACTGGAACCTTGGAGAGAATTCTCTCTCTAAAAATCAAAAACAGAACTTCTCTTCTCCAAAATCCCTCCCCCAATTAGCTCAAACAAAAGAAAAGGATACAAATTAACAGAATACGGATTAAGAAAACAATCTGGAGGTGGATAGCAACACAATCACGGTAAGATGTATAGGTTTTCTCCAAGTTTAATTCCACTAAACTCTAAGATTTAATTTGCGAGATATAAAGAAGTACCTCGATTTAGGAGTTTGCTGGATTACTCGCGATCGCTCGATCCGATCCGCCTCGGTTGAGATATGATCATGAGAAAGAAGGAGATCGGAAGAAGAGACGAGAAGATTTTCTTGCAATCGCTTCCAGAATGCCCGAGAGAAGAGGGAAAGAAGAGGAGAAGAGAGAGAGAGAGAGAGAGCGACAAAAATGTGTACGTCCAATAGAGAGGACGATGGTCTTATATATAATGTCCTTCGATTTTAGAAGCAACTTATTTCTTTGTTTACCTTTTTATAATTCGCACCCTCTCTTTTTTATTTTTCGAGCAAAAAGAAATTTACAGAAAACACCTTACAAGTTTGCTTTATTAGCATTCGCGCTCTACCGGAACGCTCTGCTAGTGGGAATACAGTAGGAGTTAATCATAACAAAAGTAAAACGCAGGGGGTTTTGTACAAATAATATATATATTTTTAGAGTGATCGAGTCTCACACGGTAACAAAAGTCGTGATACCTTTTTCATTAGTGGGTCCAAAAAAACTTTTAGTGATCATACACGTGTGTGGATATGACGACTAAAGTTACGTTAGGCGAAAAAGAAGCTAACCCCCCTCCCCTCTCTTTTATTTAAGTCAATTTTTTCCGTGGAAAATATTCTCTTTTTTCACCGTGGATAAATTTAAATTACCTCAGGTAGTTATGCCTAAATTTAAACTATTTATTTTTTAGTCCTTATGTGGTTTAGATTAATTATTCCATCCAAAGTTAACTGAAAAAGTTATATAATATTAGACGCAATCCGATATTATACCCGCTTGAATTGAAATTATTTTAATCCGAGTCGAAAGGACTTGATTAATAAAAAAATATTTAAATCTTAATTAATTCAAGCTTAATTAAGCTTAAATTAAATAAAGATTAAAATAAGGTCTAATTCAATTATAAAGATATAATATTTTAAAAAATATATAATTGGATGAAAATTCAGAAATAAACTCTATGTGATCTGAGAGGCACATAGTATAGAAAGTATTACTCGAGCTTATGATCAAGCTCGACTCAAATATATTATCGAGCCTATTTTGAAGATCAAACTCGACTCAGTTTATTTTCGAGCTAAGCTTGATCGAGCTGACAACCCTAATTATACGCAATACTATAATATTATAAAAATATCTTCTTTTATGTGAGATAAAAATTATAAATAAATATATTATATTCTAAACTAAAAAAAAGGGAGTCAGGGTATTTTATTACCATAATAGTTATAATAGATTATTATTTAAATCAATAAATACATTTAAATGACTGAAGTACCCATCTACAATAATGAAAAAGATGATCTATTCACAATATATTCAAAATGTAGAATGTTAATTATATTACTTAGAACAACTTGAATGTGTGCAGCTGTTATGACATAATATATATATGCACAATATAAATTAATATAAGAGTTGGTATCATTGCAATAAAATTTATTATAAATTATTATGGAAGGTGTTAAAATAATGAATCATGACATGTTTGCAATGTTTATGCCAAAGTACGGCATGATTAATTAAACCAAATATTATCTGTTTATGTGTTTTATATTTTGATGCAACGTGAATCATTCCAATTCCTTAGTAGTATCAATACCATCACATAGAAACACATGAGGTCTGGGATGATGGTTGACTTCTTTTATTTCTCAGAGAAGAACCAACCAACTAAGATCAAAAAATTAGGAAAGTCATAGGATTAACTTCAATTTTAAATAATTATTATAGAGAAAATTATTCAGTGATTTGGTGGACGGTGGCTTGGCTAAACGACTCGATTCGATTAGGCTTAGAGGACCAGCTCTACAGCACGATAACTTGAAGTAAGTCTAAACGACGTTTATTTCGAAGTAATTATTCGACAATGTATATAAATTGAAGTCTAAACTAGACAGCTTACTATATTAGCTAAAGTTTGATAGAGCTTAAACGCCTCTGTATTTACTATTTAGAGAGGATTAACTTTTTGTTCAGCGTATATTTAGCATTCGAGCCCATGAATGATAAAAAAAAAGGTTTCTCCGAGAAGAATCAATGGATAAAAAATTATTTAGTGATTTAGTGGACGGTGGCTTGACTAAACGACTCGATTCGATTAAGCTTAGAGGAGCATCTCTTCGGCGCGATAACTTAAAGTAAGTCTAAACGATGTTTAGTTCGGAATAATTGTTCGGCTATGTATATAGCTTGAAGTCTAGACTAGACAGTTTACTATATTAGCTAAAGTTCGATAAAATTTAAATATCTTTGTATTTAATAAGAATTATCTTTTTGTTCAGCATTTATTTAGCATTCGAGCTCCTGAAAGATAAGAAATGAAGTTTCTTCTATAAGAATCAATGGATCAAATGGCTTAGAATATGAGCAATTGATGGTCAACTACTATGCTTTGCTTTATGTTAATGGTGGGCATAAAAGCTTGCACATGGAGTCATTGGTGTACTCACATGTTACATGCCTTCATGCAATCACCATGAAAAGAGATCGATCATATATGATATATGACCCACTAAATCAAGATAATGTTAGGTTGGATAGTGGAAGGTCAGGAGATTTATACATGGATAAATGAGATTATTATACCAGCATAATAATATTACCTAGTGTATTAGTTATCTAATTTTTAGCCAATAATATTAGGTTTTCTACACAAATATTCTTCGCCACAAATAATAAGTTGCTAACCTAAATAATTAAGTTTTTTTATATCCTCGCCGACGGCTAATTTGCGGTTGCAACTCGGAAAAGACTAGGGTTAAAATATATAATAATTCTCAAATATATGATCAAAAACAGGAGGGAAAATAAGTTTTCATATTGGTTACTATTCCATGGATAATGAAACCAGATGGGCCAAAATAAAATTAATGGAGGTATAAATATGATTTATATATCTTGTATTTATTAAAAATGGATGTATGTTAATTGCCAACTATGCTATTGTACTATCCATGTGAGATGATTGAGATATGGAATAATCCCTGAGGATGTAGTCTTTTTGATTGATTGAGAGAAGTAAGACACACCCATTTGGAATTTCCATTAGCCTGACACATGAGAGTGAAACATATGGAATATTAAATCTACCTTGTTAGATAGAGGTACAGGTGCCAAAGCATCAGGACCACTCACTTTTGGAACAAGAATTAATAGATTTATTTCTGATATAAGCTTTTAAATTATTATTTTTTACACTGGGATAATAAATAAATAAATAAATAACTATTAATACTTACTTCTTTCTCACTCTCCATTTTTTATCTAATATTTTTTATATTTACTAATTATTATTTTACTTTTAAAATGATATAAATTTAACACTCAGTCTCGTTGTCTCGTTTTTCTTTTCTCTGTCTGCTCCTTGTTCATTCATTATAAAAGTATTTTATATTAAAAAATTATTATATTTTATACTAGTATATAACTGAATACTAAAATAATATATACCAATATAAATTCTCTTATGCTAGTATAAGAGATGAGAATGATTATACCGGTAGTCTCCTAAAGTGAATGGAGCTCGCAATGTGATATCTATAGAGCTGCACATTCTAAGAATTATAACTTTAGAAGAATCCCTGAATAAACTAATTCCGTAGAAGATACTTAGGTGATATTTAGTTTATGCCTAAAGGATACTTATTTATAAATTATGGCTCCTTTAAATATATTTTGCAACTAAACATCTACTTATGCACATTTTGATCAAATCTTGTATAAGATATATTGTGTGATAAGTTATGAATAAAATTTGACCATAAGTAGATGGATGTGATAAAAGGTATGCACATTTTTTAAGCAAGATTTTTATAACAATTAACATACTTATTTACGGTTAGTAACCAAACACAAATTCTTATATAAACTTATTCAAATTAATTATTAAATTTTACAACTAAATAACAAAATGTGAATAAAGTTACAGAGGTAACTAATTTACATTCAAGAAGTATACAAAAGTTATCCTTACAAAATCTTATGCATGAACCAAACGATGATTTAATGTTGATAGAAAAAAAAAAGAAATTATTTTTAAGTGTCTATGGCTTCGTTTTTTTGTGGAATAAGATCAATACTAGTAAAATTATTTTAATTTTTAATACTAAAAGAATAGAGCTAATTCTAGTATAAACTATTATAATATTTAGTTAAATACTAGTAGAATGAGTAATAATCATATTTAATGTGATATAAAGTTGAAATTAAAGTACTAGATAATAGCAAATTTGTACTAGGAATTGGTGCCACAATAACAGAAAATTTTAAATATTAGTACTACTTTAAATTCAATCAAGTGTATTTTAGCCGTTCGATATAAAACATCATCAAACGAGGTTGCCATATGGGGTTAGAGGTGATGAGGGAAAATTGCTAATGCAAAGTTCTCCGGGTCTTATTGATGCGTACTTGCAAATTTTTATGTGAGAGTAGGTGTGAATTTATTGTGTTGATGCAAGAAGTTTTGAAATTATTTATTTCTGCCTGCAATACGGAGAAGTTAGGAAATATGAAAAGGTTAGTGCGGATATATTGAGCATTTTAAGTCCACATTTATAATAAAAAATCTTATAATTTCACATAAATATATTGCAATTACTTTACATCTAATCAATAATTTTTTTGTCATTTGATATTATTAGAAGTAAGGAGAAATAACCACGCAATGCATATTATAACCTTGCATTGCTGATAGATAACCTCACACTATGAGAAAATAGCCCCGTATTACGTGATTATTTATCAGTAGTGCAAGATTATATATCCATAATGTAAGGTTATAAATTCACAAAAGTGAAGTTATAATATGCACTATATGATTACTTCTCTGCACTGCAATAAGAAATTTGGACCTTTCTCACAAGTTTTTTTCCACAAATTTAATGTAATATGTATTGTGCTACTTGGAGGTTGAAACAAAGCAATCTTGCTTCAATCTTCGTAAGTTGTTTGCTAATCGGAAAGGATGACCTTCGTTGCTTTTTCTTGCTTGCTGAGAGAGGTGAGAGAGAGTTTGTACTCCTGCAATGGAAGTCATCCTGCGAGTGAAAAGTGCTGCTTGACTATTCTCAAAGGCGAGAAGTCCTTCAGAGAAAGATCTCAACAATAGGCTTGTTGAAAGAGTGAGGGCCATGCTTATGGCTAGAGAGAGAGAGAGATAATCTAACCATAGATGAAGTGATAGGTTATTATCTATTAAAAGTTGTCTTCTTAATAGGTAAATTAACCATTTTAAGTTTTTATTAAATAAAAATACTTGTACTAAAAATAAAAATACTTGTACTAAAAATAAAAAAACTATTCCTATTCCACAAATAAACTTATGCCTTCAGTGGCCTTCATAAATCTTAAGTAAAAGCTTCCCCAACACAACTAATTTTCAATCAGATGACCATGACAATGGCTGACAGCATAATTACATATATTTGATTATACTAAAGTTTGACATAGATTTGTTGCACCCAACCAAACCACAGAATTTATTTGAAAGCTATAAAACTAAAGTAGCAAAACATCTATAAAACACGGATTCAGATACACTAATACAACATGTTTGACCTTTTTAATATAATAGTTTATATAAAAGAGATTTCTAATTTTAATATAATCATTTGCAACAAATAGCTAATAACTAGTATTACATAGTACATTATCAAATAAGATGTAAAATAAACAACAAGCAATTTGATCTATAAATCAAAAGAAATTTAACCAATCTGACATGATTTTCTAATATATATGACGAAATAAATAAGCAAAACTAAATCTTTTAGAAACCTTCCAAATCCGACAAAAAACTGAAAGGTAATTTGATTTGACTTATTTTTAAAGGCATCTCAAAAGTATTCCAAAGCATTAATTTTCTTTTTATAAATTTAAATACTTTAAGGAAGCATCCGATACTTATTCAAACATATCCAATGAATATCATATCCAATACGGATACAGCGTGAATATAATAAAAGTATCTGTGTTTCCTAGTTAGATATTTGATAAATGAGATAAAGAATATAGTTTACAACAGCCACGAGAATGCAACTTAATGTAATAAGCAGTTGAAGATAGACAAAATCCAACTGAAAGGAACTCAAAAGAAGACATGAGTTGGGAAGACAACACACGTATAGGTATGGGGATGGTCTCCCAGTGGTATCTAATCATAGAAGAAAAAATTAGAGTTGTCTGCAATTGTTATACAATATAGAAACAATCTGTGTTGCCTTTCATCCAATACGGCAATAGTTCTTCGAAACCGGTGACATGGATAGAATGCATACTTGACAGAGAAAACCTGGAAGATGTGTGACTGCATCAGAGAAAGATAAGCTTTCATTCAACGGGACAAGGGCAAGATTCCCCACTGGTGCAAGAACCCTTGACCAGTGGTCACTTCTAGGACCAGAAGGGCAAGCACCGCCAACATCGCAGCCCTTCCGTTCCAGGTTTCTGCACTTTTGGTCCAGCCCCATTGCCACACAATTACTGGAGGTGGCAGCTCACCACGTTTGGAATCGTATGCTGCCAGTAGCTCTTCAACACTCCCGAGCGGAACAAGTGACTGCAGAAACCAGACTGCAAATTAGTATACATTCTATAGCAAATCCATCTAGTTAGATTTTGTATCCACAAAAAGAGAAAAGGTACTAAGAGATATGGATGCAAAAGAGCAAAACTATTGATAGATGGATACAAAAGGGCAAAAGTATTGGAGATATTGATAGAAGAAATTCACAAATAGAACCCAAACTACTTTCTATGTGTCAATTATCTTTCACTTGTCCACTTGTCTATCTTTTCTCTTCCTGTTCTGACAATGCAGACCAATATATATATATATATATTATAAATTCTTAATCATTTATCTTTCACCTAAGAAACATTGGTAAATCAAGAAATGCAGTTAAATTACAATAAAAGTTATAGTCTCTGTTAAGTAGCTCATGAAAAATAAATGGTTAACAGCCAAATCGTGCTTTAGGCAGGGTTGATGACATTTCAACAGTAATTACCTGACGGGCCTCAAGATTGGAAACTGCCATTGCACCTACATAAGGAAGGCTCTCGATAACAGCATCAGCAAGATCTGAAATGAATGTGGGCTCACATCCTAAAGCAGGAACTCGACCCCAGTTCTCGATGCCAGATGATAGAGCCAACTCTTTGTATTCCACATCAATTTCTTCTAGAGTTTCAATATGTTCACTGACAAAACTGCACATGCAAGTAATTGGTAATGGTGATACTTTGCTATCTCTTAATAGGTGTTCTATTTGCAAAAAATAATAATATAAATAAGCATTCCTTTAAACTGGACTGGATGAGAAAGAACAAACTCATGTACCTAATGGGAACAGCTAAAAGGCTTTTCACTCCTTTTTGTCCAAGCTCAACTATTGTCTCATCAGTATATGGTCGCAGCCATTCCACAGGTCCAACTCGGCTCTATCAATCCAATAAAAGAATGTAATCTAGAAGCATAGCATTCATAAAATAAAATAAAATAAAAAACATGGGAATTGGAGCAAAACTATGATGGTTGGTAATGACAACATATAATTGGATCACAAGAACAAAGAGTCAAGGATAGAAACATTGATTTGCAAGATCAGTAGTTACTCTTTCTGAGAAGACATATGGTCTTGCTAATGTAACAAAATAAGTAGATAACTGTGTGCATCCATCTCTTGTTGTCAACTTGTCATCCAAGAGACACTGTCTTGAAGAGTTAGGATTTTTACAGCAAGTGTACATAGAAGAGCTGTAAAAGCAAGATACAAGCTATATTTAGCTTTTGACTTCTTGTCGTGTTCAGGAATAAACATGCATAACCATGTAGGAGCAGCATATGGACTTTATTTTCTCAATTCTGTGTAATGCTCAGAATTTCACCACCTTGGTCCTTTGCGTTCAAATCTAAAGTTATGAGTGTTTATTAGATGCACTATTTCAAAAAAAAGAGAGGTTATATCCTACATTAAAGTGATTTACATCAACATCATTAACCATATGATGATGATTTAAGGAAACCTAGCTTGCAAAGAAAGGAGCAAAGGTAATAAACTTTATCTGGTGTTCAGTGTCAATTAACATGGTGATGGGCACCGTTAATATAAAGCTTGACATCTTGAATAGTCTAATTGTTGTTGATATTACGATCTTATCAATTGGTGTACCTCGCACGCCCATCCAATTAGAAAACCGTACAGATGAGCCTGTATTATAATCTTATTTAACAAGACTCGAATGACTGGAGCTCATAGAACAAGTACTCTACATGCTGATTTTGTAGATATGAGAACAGCTGCAGAAAGAACTTTTGACAGAACTACTCCAAAAAAATTTCTCCATTATTCAAGGTAGGCCAGTAAATTAGATGTGCTGCATCAATCAATTTTCCTTCAGATATATTTTGGTTAATATCCTCTATAAAGTTGATAATTCTAATGGTAACAGATCATACAATGCAATTTACCTGGTAAGCAAGGGTACATGGATTTGTGATTCCCCTCTGTTCTAGTTCTTCCATAATCAGATCTACACACTCCTCCATCTCTGCTTTGTAGGGATCCCCAGCTTCCTCCACATATGCTAGTGGAACCCCATGAGCACTAAAAAATATCATGACCTGCAATTCAAATTGTAAGATAAGATTCACAGAAAACTAACAAAGGAGGCCTTCAAGCAACTAGCTTTATGGGCAAAAAGATGCATCATATGTTTAGAGGCTTCTAGGTCCTAAAAACTTCAAATAACCATGCCAACACTGGTGATATTAAAAGTTAAGGTCATTCATCCATCTACTTTCTCACGCATGAGGATAGCCAATTAAGCAAAGACATGTCATCACATCTATGTGATAATGACATCTCAGACTTTTGTCATTTTTCCTCCAATGCAAGTATACAAACCAGATCATAAAGAGGCAACTTCAATTTTCTTTCCTATTCAATTGAGCAAGATCATATGAACAATTCTGTTATCTAGTAGGAATATCTATAAACCAATTATTTGAAGCATAACCCATGTACATGACACCCCATGTTAACGATCATAAAGGAGAAGGAACACAAAGCATAAAAGCAAAGAAAAAGAAGAATGCAGAGAACAAAGAACAAAGAAAGCTAATTAACTAAAATTAATTGGCAACATAACATGCCAAGATTCTAATAGTAGGTGAACCACTCATCCATAAGGTCCTTCCAGTCTCAACCTTCAAAAATGACATCAAATGGACAACTGAAACTAAGAAAGTGAGTGATGCCAACAATTAATATTTGATAGATAGTTCTCTTAGAGAAAGCTATGGATACTACTACTACATTATATGCATCTTAGTGGTGTTACATGGCCAAAAACTAGAAATAGCCAAACGAAGCAAAGAGGTTGCTAATATGAGTACCATAAAAGTTAAGCACGTAAAGAAAGTTCATACCTTCTGAGGGGTTGCAAATTTGGACAATTCTTTTTCAATTAAAGTTGCCATGGACTTGATGTACCCTTCACGTTGGTACCACGAAGGTATGACTGTGTGTTGCATGTTAACCAAATAGGCATCCTCCCTAGAGAACTGATTTAACATTACGAAAAATGTTTTTGGCAGAAGCCTCATAGAAACTAGCATATAAATGTTGGATTTTACCTGAATATACTTTCTAAAAGACGAAGACTTGACCCGCTGGTTGATATAGAAAACTGAGGATAAAGGGGAAGCACAACAAGCTTTGTGATTCCATCCTGTTTAATCTGGATGAATACCAAAGGGAAAAAAATGCAAACAGAATTTAGTAATCAGAATACAGGCTAGAATAACATCATATATTTCTCTCAACAGAACACTTTCTGATTATGCATCTACAAATTTAAGATTTACTGAAGTTGCAGAAAAGAAATTAGATATGCAAAATCATCAACTAACAGAGCACATATTCATGTATTACAATTATATATCGAAATAAGGAACCTTGCTTAGTTTTAGAAGCAGGTCAGCAGGTACTTTGAGATTAAAAAAAGGAATACATTTTTTCATCGTCACATGAGTGAGAAACCATATAGGACATACTTCTGATTTCCTTCTCCAATATAAGGATAAAAGCTCCTATACAGAAAGTAACAGATTCAGAGATGAATCTGGAGCTAAAGCCACCTCCCATGGGGATAAAATTAAAGATTGTTGTAGTCCACAAAGCACATTGTGGAAGTACAATTATGCAAGTAAATTAACTAGCCACCAGCAAATGACTGCTCTTGCCATTGTGAAACAAAATGCATCACAGTCAGCAATGTTAACGTAACTTCATATATGGTTTTACAGTGAGACATGTTGTCAGTAAATAGATTGCCTCAAAAATGTATATGACGCATAGCAAGCATAGATGATTGGTTAAGTACAGATAACCTCAGTGTACTCGACACTCTTTTTCGTATTAGCTATAAACTTTAGCAGTTTAGAACTCAAAACATTGCTTAAATTCTGGTCTTTAGTGAACATCTTTTCAACTATTAGATATTATCCTTAGCAGCTTCAGAGAATCAATAACTGTTTCAAGATTCAGGCTATAACCAAAATAAAAAAATTAAAAATTCCCTTTCTTTTTTAGTTATAGCTGCTAAGGAAGAGGGTGGCAATAAATATCTAAATTTAAAAACTTCAGCAAGCCATACTATTACATATATTCAAGGTTCATAACCAGCAACCAGGCCTACAGTTCAAGCAAAAGCTTTCTATAGGAACAATTCTAATAACAAGAACACAGAAGTCAGTATTTTAGTATTTAGCTGAAAAGGATATACAAAATATAAGTATGTTCTATGGTCAAATACATTACATATGAGTACTACATCAAGACATTTACCTAGATCAAACAACCTTTATCAATGAAAAATGATAACTATGGAGCATAAAAGCACAATATGGCAAAGCAGAATGATCCAACTTAACTCAGCTACAACAAACCTAAATAAGTAAAACAGAAAGATAACTTGTAAACTCACAAGTTTCAAGATAAAGCTGTTAGAGATGCACATTTGATATACATAATCAGAGGAGAAGAGAAAGAATAAGGAAGAAACTGACGTACCTTTCTCGCTAAGAATATCTCATTAGATTATCTGACAAGAAAATGCTTTGACAAAAAGCTTAATCAACTGTTTATATATACAATTCCAATTTGGAAAATGACTAGTTTTATGTTCTTACTTGTCTTCCTTTTACTTACCTTGTTTTATTGATAACTTACGTCTAAAAAATGTGATTTGCAACTATCAATAAACTGCATTCGGCACAATTCTAGTGACCTTAGAACTTGAAGCACAGATAAACAGTTCAGTTGGATCACAAAGAGAAATATTTATTATTTTCTGGTTCAACAATATCATAACTTATATAAGACAGTGAATTATGAAGAATGCATAACCAAATTTTGAACAATCAGAAATATCACAACAGAGGAAGCCAATACTGAAATTGTAAATCTTACTAATACAGTATCATCTATTTAGTTTATAACTTTTTCTCTTTGTTGAGGACCATCTGGCTACACCCTTAGTAAGCACAATGACTAGAACTAGAGCATAGAAGGATGATCCTTAAAGCTGCTATTTGGACTAAAAGAAAGTGTTAGGTAAATATGGAGTGAATGGCCCACCTGTTCTATAGCTTCTTCGGTGAATGGATGCCAATATCGCATTCCAACAAAAACCTTTGCAGGGATATTTTTGTCAGACAGGGCCTTCCTCAACTCTTCCGCCTAAATAAATTCAACGAAAATATCATCATTAACGGTTATGTCCTTTGGCATTTTGGGACCAATTGAAAACATTCTACTAAGTGGGCAACATATATCAGTATCGATGAATTAATAAAAAAGAATAGAGTAGAATATTTTCCTTAGATGAGATCGATCTAATCCAGTTTCATTGAAAGAATGATAGTAGAGACACCACTTTGGGTATTATTTGCACATAAATGAAAAACGAAAGCAATAACCATATAACCAAATCAAATTAATGTCTGTCTTATCTATGAGCAGACTCTAGGCTCCTCCTTTTAATTCTTTTTCCTATATAAAGCCAATATGTCCTAAGCAAAACACTCTGAATCTAACGATCTCAAATGAGCTTGTTGGCTGACGAGCCTCTTGAGCTTCGCTCATTCCGACTTGGTTTCAGCTGGAGCACAAATTTGGGAACTATTTGTGAGGACCACTATGAGGACTATTTGTTCCTTTATCTTACAATGGGTTCTCCCTGCAGCATGTAGCCACAAGACTACTATTGCAAGTTTGCAAGAACGATTTATGGGGTAATGTACTAATGTTTAGGAGAAGAGTCTTGCTACTTGGTTGAACAGATATAGAGGCATATGCCTAAATTATAGCAAAGTTGAAAAGTATACCTTCAATCATATTTTAAATTTACGTAAGAAGCGCATCAATTTAGTCTTTAGTCCTGTATTATTACATATAAGTAAACAGATCCTACCTGAGATACTATTTACTGGCTGGCAGCCTGATAACCAAATTGAATCAACAAACTTACGAAAAAGTAAGAGATAACATTAAATGTAAAGACCATATTGATGCATGAGGAGTGAGCTAAAAGGAGAGACTAAGAAAAGCACTTGTGGTGCTTTCTCTAGCACCAAGGTTTATATGTCATGTTCAAATAGTGAAAGTCCAGAATCTGAATGATTGCAATTGCAAGTGAAGCTAGATTGGATGTTTCTTCTACTTCTACAATACTAAGTATATGCAAAGGAACCAAGAGTGCTAATTGGAGTTCTAAGCCAATAGATGTACCTCTTTTAAATGATTCCAGAAATCTATAGGAAAAAAATTAATAACTCAATAATCATTCTTTACCATGAGACTACTCAAACTAATAATGCTGACTCCTAAACATTAAACTAAAATAAACAAAGCATACTTGTGAATCAGTTATTTGGCGAAGAGGAGAACCACCACCAATTGATGCATAGCCTTCTTTGCTCTTTGGCGCTCTAACAACAGATATGAACTGTGCCAATGGCTTCTGAAGAAACCGGAACATTTTGGGAAGCCGGATGATGTCCTGTTATTCATGCATCATTAATAAGTTATAAAGAAGACCTGCATACTTGAAAAGTTGCTAATAGCTTTCCAGATCCAGAGTTCAAGTAAATAAATAAGCTAAATGAGCAAAGTAATGTGAAAACAATCAATCAATATCTCCTAGAAGAAAATATTTTTCTATTTTTGCACAACAATGCACTAGCCAGAATGGTGTTGCAAACTTAGAGGATCCATTTATAAATCTTTTTTCAAACTTCGGTGGATTTTATGTTGATGCTCAAGCTGGTGAGACATATTTGGGAAAAGTTTTCGAAGTTGAGGGATTGAAATTATGAATACTAGAGGGAATAAAAGGCAACAAAATTTGCTCAAGATACCAAAATGTAAAGTTCTAACATCAATACACCAAACAGGAATAAAACTGAATAGCTTTTCTTTTTGAATTAATAAACAATGAAATAAGCATGAAGGTATAGTTTCCATAGGAAAAATGCATCTTAAGATTAAGCATACATTAAACCATTATTTACACCAGTAAACACAATATGCACGGTTACCTCCTACAAGTACTTAATCTCAACTTAAATGATTTCAAGAGTCAGGCCAAAGGTCTCCTCTAAAATCATTAGCAGAAACTAAGTTTCAAAGAAAACCAAGATTCAAGTGCACAGAAACTGCGAGCATTGCTGAAAGTTTTAAGTCGCATGCAAGGAAGAGAGGAGAAATAATCTTCATTTACCGGATCAGCAAAAAGATTAAATAAGAAAGGCTGCACATCATCAAGAGTCTCTGGACCTCCAAGATTTAATAACAAAACACCAACTTTTTCATCGCCAACAAGAAGGGTGTTTGATGCTGATTGTGAATTGGAAGTAAGAACTGCCTCAGAAGAAGATGAGTATCTTTCAAATGGAGTCCTATAATCAGGGAAAGGTTGATTAAACCACCGCTGGCAATATTTAGAGACTAGAGAGCTCTTTCGATGGCGTTGTCTACTGTAAGCTTCCATCTGGCCGCCGAGAGAATTATTACATGTTTGGAATGAGCATTTTGGTGGCAGAATAACTCTGTCATACACAAAATGGAACAGTTGATAGTTATGAAATTGGGACGACAAAGTTCATTGCCATGTTCTACAACCATAAAGTATTGCTTAGTAGCTATACAGATGTGTTCTTATTAAACAAATATTTACATAGAAGGGCCTATTAAAGAGAGTAATTCTACATTGTGAAATAACAATAACGTTCATTCAATTGAGGTACTAAAATCTGCCGTAATATATCCCAACCACTTACATTGAAGACTGAAGGTTACGCCATTATAAATATTAAAAAAAAAACAATAAGAGCTAGAACCAACAAAAAAAGTTGTATATATTAGGATAGCAAGATGAGAGGAGTCGGGGAAAAAAAAATTCAGCTGATTAAAATAATCAATTAAACTATTAGACTCGTTCATTAAAAAAAGAAAATTCCAAACATTAAAATAGCTCAGCTGATGCAGGAACTACACGAGCAAGGTCATCCCCAAGCTAAAGAAACAATCTTTACCTCGCCGGCGAAGATTTCGGCAGGGCCAAACTGGAAGACGACCCACCGAGCTCGGAATTGCCCATCTCAATCGCACCCCTCGTACTCGCCTGGTGAGACGAGGACAACCTCTCCCCTAAAACCCACAAAGATCGACAGGAAGCCCATTCACATTTCTTCGCATCCATATCGCAATCCAAACAGAAGCGAAGGGTTAGAAGGCATCTTACACTGAGAGGCGGGAGAAGGGAGGGAAAGCGCCAACACCTCGATCCCCATTTCCGATGCCCTAGAAAGAAAACAAGTTGGAGATGGGAGAGAGGAAGGGAGAGGGGCGGCTAAGGCTAAGAAGGCTAAGGCTAAGAAGGCTCAGGCTATTCTCACTCACACTATGGCAACAATAAAAGCTGCGGAGATGAAAAATAAAAGAGGAAAGATAAATTAATCCGGAATGGTTGGTGCGAGACTTTCCTCGACGCGACCCCTTCCACGATTCTGTGAACGAAACGCACGGTGATGGTCACGCCCGGTGATCCTAGGTTTACGCTCACCTCTCGGATAGTGTACTACTACCACTGTACGACCACTGTACAACCGGCCGTCATACCGTTGGGTTATTTTAACCCAGTGGTCAAATTGGCTCGGATATAATATCCATACCTACCTAATTTTATAAATTACACCCATGGTTTTAAAATTTTTGTAAGCAGGACTCTATTTTTTTCTATAATTTTTATTTAATACTATTCTAGTACTAATAAAATAATATTTTATTATAATATATAAAATAATTTATAAATAGTTAAATTATCTAAGCCTTCGTGTACATGAGGGGTAAATAGGATAAAAAATAATGGTGAGAATATTTTAATAATTTTATTACTATTAATTAATTAAAATAATATCGAGATGATAAATAAGAATTATAGAAAGAAAGCATGATCGAGTTATAAAATCGTCAATGACAGAATATAAATCATAAACTAGATAAAATATAAGATGTAATTTGTAAAATACTCTAGTTACTATTTATCTTAATTTAGAGGGTCTAATATAAAATAAAATTTTGTGATAAACTCCTATGCGGTATACATTCTATATTTTTATTATTTACAAATTGAGTCCTATGATTTAGTGAATATGTACAAAAAATATTCTGCATTAAATTGGAACTAACACCGTCCTTTAGTTTGACTTAGTTGATGGTATTTCTATTAGTTAATTTTAACTAACTGTTTTAACGACCGGTTTTTTTTTGGTACATATTCGCTAAATTATAGGGCTGAATTTATAAATAGTAAAAATATAGAGCATAAACTATAATTTTATTAAAAGATAGATAGGGTGTTATATGCAAATTTTCATAGAATTTTTTTTTAGGAGTCCATTAAATTTTAGATTTTAAATCATTCACTACTTCTATATCTCTGTGAAATAAAATGCAATGGAGATGGCTTAAGTGAAAAGAGAGCGTGGACATTTTATATCTTCTTTTTTTAGTTTTACCTCATGAAATATTTTATCTGGTTACATATTTAGAAACAAATAGCTTATTTAGTTGACTATATTTATTAAACACATATTTAGTTAGTTATATTTTATAATAATATATTTAGTAAATAAGTGTTTAATTAAGGAGAATAAAAGAGATGAGAAGAAATATGAGTAGTTAGATTGGATTCATATTCGGATATGATTTTATATAAGTTAGTTGGGTTCGGATCTGGATAACGGATATCCGTTAACCCGGTTAAATGTAGACAACTAAACCTATCAGTGCATCAGCCGCCTCCTATTTTCCTATTCACCGTCTTCCTCCTCTCGACGCCGGTAGCCTCTACAACGCCTCCTCCCCTCCCCCTCTACCACCACCTCCTCTCCTCTCTTCTCTTCTCTTCTCATTGCGATCATTGTGTAATGGTAGAAAAAGATAGGCTCTGGCCTGGAACCCGGTGAGTTGGAGCACCTCCGACCTTCCCGCTTCCTCTCCTTCGCTTTCCCCAACCCACTCCCCGATCCACTACCCACTACCCTATCTTCACCTCAAGTCCCCGATTGTAAGTGGATCTTTCTATCAATACATAAAATTAATTATTCAGTTTGTCTATCGATTAAGGTTCTTCTTCTTCTTGTCGGTGATCAGAGAACTCTTTAATTTCTACCCTGCTTTTTTAAGATTGTTCAGTTTGTCTAGAGATTCAGATGCTATGTTTTTAAGGAAACGGTCGTCCTTCTGAGATTATAGATATTGCTTAATATGCATTCTTTCTGGATAGTTGGGTGTTTTTATTCCTCTGTAACTTTGGGATATTGATATTTTTCGAACTTGTATTAATTTAATTTGTTGAAGTTAATGTGAACTCCATGTCTAGACTTTTTATTTGAACTTGTGTTAATTTAATTTCTTGATATTGTTCCTTGCGTGGTGTAATTTTGTTAATAATGTTATATTATGTATAATGTATTATTTTCTTCTAATTTTTTGTTGCCTGCATTCTTTATGCACATCCTAGCTGATTTTGAAATATTGATCAAGAATGATGTCACTGTGCAACTGGACAAATTTAATGAGGTTAGATCAGACACAAAAAAAAATCATTTAGATAGTGAATATTGATATTGTTACAAATGATGTGTTCTATGTTATTTGTCAAAATTAATTTTACTAACTTTATATGTATTTGACATGCAAGAAATCATTTTTGTGAAACTTTTAATTTTTTGTGTTAATTGTGTCCAAAAGAAATGTCATAAATAGTTTAAGATTTAATATGTATTTATTTAAGATCCGATATGCATTCGTTTAAGATCCAATTCTTATCTGAAAACTATCCGATTTGTATTTAAAAATTGTTCATATTCATTTAGTTAGAATGTGGTTTTAAAATTTGTTATCCATCCAATATCCGTATCCGAACAAAGAATATGAATCCGAATGTGGGTTGAGCACTATCTGATCTGTATCCGTTCCGTTTTCACCCCTACATCGAGCACATACACTTGCAAATATAAGTTAATACTTTAATCATACATCAAATTGCAGTATATCATCATCACAGCCTACCTCAATTATTAAATGGATAATGTTGATGATTTGTGTATCATTTATGACCATAACCTATATTAGTAGGTTATTAGTAGACAATACTTTGGTCTTGACAAAATATTCTTATAATTGCTATGTCATCTTTTAGTAGTGTTCACCTAATCTAGGTTTGGGATACTACAGGGAGTGCAATGCAAATTCATCAAAATTATAGGGTGTTAAATGCAAATATCCCTAATGCAGAAAAGAATTTGATTTGTATTGTTTCCTCTTCTACTCTGCTCTCCTGCAAAGATTTTTGAAGAGAAGAGTGAAACTACAACGCGAATGAGGTGGTGGTAGAAGAGGGTCTCCCTTTTCCTTGATGGTTCACAACATGAGAGATTTAACACTTGAGAAGAGGCAGCATGTCTATCTTGGATCTGTTGATTCCTCGGCAATGGAGTGTTAAGTGGTAGAATTTTTTTTTTTCCCTCTTTCAACTTCCCTTCACTGTGAGATGTTAGGAGTGTACAAGGGGAGGGGAACTGTCATAATGTGAATGTAGAGCAAAAAGGTTTCCTTAGTGATGTTGTGTAAAGATTCAACCTTAGTGCCCAATAGATGTTTGTTGAATTTCCTCATCAAAGTCTAATAGTTAAAAGGACAAATTTTGTCTTGGTTGTGAAGGCTATTATTTGGTCGGCTTCACTTTCCTTTAGTTGTTGAAACAATTCGGACAATGAGATCTAATTAGCAGTACATTATAGAAATTAAACACCAACTGGAAAGGGAAACCTAAGATATCAAATAACATATCATATAATCTAGAACCAATATGTCATAAGCCCAAGCTTTGAAAGGTGCACATTGTGAGACTTAAGGTTTGTAGAAAGATCATGCATGAATATGAATCTAGAGACTTAAAACTTTTAAGTTACTTTATAAGACTACTGCATGAAGTTATATCTCAGTTGGTACTTTGTATTCTTTTCCTCTCTTTCTCATCTTTAATATTTCATCATGATGCAAGTTTTCACTTGATAATCTTATTTTAGTATTGCAGTTTACTGTCTTAATTAAAAAAATGGCTGTCGAAGATTACAATTTACAAGTTAAACTTGTGTCATAAATGCATATTTACGGAATGACATATTTTTACCTTTCCTTTCTGTTTCAGAAAATTTACTGACATTTACAAAAAGTACAAACAACTTGGATGAGGGATGCTGCTGGAAAAGCCCTTGATGCAGTATATTTTTTGTAGAACAAAGAAAATCCAAATTCAAGTCAAATCTCTAGCCCCTTTCAGCTCACGAAGGAGAATTTTTCACAGAGAAGAGACAAAAGATTTGCAGGAAGATGACGGGCAAGATGAGGAAATCCCATATGTTGATATTCCTAGGCCTGGAAGGAAATGGGAGAGAAAACCATATCCGACACCCATGAAGATTCTGATCCAGAGGGCTAAGGAAGAGAAGCGAATCAGGCAGGAAAACCCATGTAGAGTCCTTGTGCATGCTCCTGAGAATGGCCTCCTTGTATCCCACCTCATTGAGGTAGCCCACCAAGTCTACACTGCAAGAGAGACACTGCTTCGCGGTCTTGCCAAACTTGTTGATGGTGATACTGCCATCCCTGTGAAAAGATGCAAGTAAATCTCTCCATCTCTCGCATCTTCCTCTAGAGCATTCCTCATTTTTTTTTCGAAGTTGTGAATATTGTAATTGTGGGTGATGAGAAGTGAAAATTAGATTGTGTGAATAACATTACTTGTATCTCCAGGTTTTGTTCAGAAGTGCACATTGGTCACATTGGCCATGAGATAAGGACCTGTGAGGGCCCTAGATGTGGTTCTAGGAATTCTACCCATGTGTGGAGGATAGGAGGAATAAGAGATGTTGTTGGTTTTCCATATTGCTACCACCTCCTCGATAGAGTTGGAAAGCCGAGAGTTGGACACAAGGAAAGGTTTGGTGTTCAGAGGCTTCCAGCGGTAGTTGAGCTATGCATCCAAGCCGGTGTGGATCTTAAACGATACCCAACTAAAAGAAGAACGAGGCCTGTTTATTCAATTGAAGGAAGAATTGTAGACTTTGAGTCTGAAGCAGAAGAAATTATGACCGCTGAAAGAACTTTTGACCCAGTACATTCATCTTTGCCAGTCAACTCCAATGATGAAAAAGAAGTCACGGTGAGTGAGCTAAGTTCCAGAACATTGCAGTCCTGGCTTGATATGCGCTCAGGAGCTATGAAGCTAATGGAGAATTATAGTGTATGGACCTGTGGCTACTGCCCTGCAGTCCAGGTGGGGCCTAAGGGACACAAGGTGAGGTTGTGTAAAGCTACGAAGCACCAATTCCGTGATGGTTTGCATGCATGGCAAGAAGCAACTATTGATGATTTGATCAAACCAAATTATGTCTGGCATGTGAGGGATGTTAATAGCCCCCTTCTGGACAATGACCTGAAGAGGTACTATGGAAAGGCTCCAGCAATTGTTGAGCTCTGTGTGCAGGCTGGTGCGCAGGTGCCAAAACAATACAGAAGTATGATGAGATTGGATGTGGTACCTCCTGATCGTGATGAATATGATATGGTTGCTTGAGCTCCATAGCAGATTGTATTTCATTGGCTATATCTATTTCAGTGATCACAGGAAAAGAAATAATAAATGCATCAGCTCGAAGAACAAGATAATAAAATGCTCAGGTTCTCTCTTGTGTTCGTATGGAACCATTCAGAAGACGAAATCAGAGTATTGTGATTGAAGCTATCCCGCAAGTGGTGATGCTACATTCCATGTATGTATGTACATGCTCCATAATAGCAGACACCGTAAATGCCGAAAATTGGAGAAAGAACTCCCAAGGTAGTTTGTAGATTGTATATTGTCTAAGGAAACATGAAAACCATACCTGGTTGTTTCATGAACGACTGTTATCTGCTTGTTTTCATACAGTATCTGATTGTATATTACCATATTATTTAAAGAACTTCCATTTCTGCGAAACTATTTATCTAGGATTGGTGAACAAAAGGATATTTTTCACTCCTTTAATTGTGTGAATCATTTTGGGATTAGCAACATTTAGGTACAACAGTATGATGTGGATGTGATGGTGATTATTTAGGAGCTCCCTCACAATTATACCTGACATTAATTATTCATTTTAACCAATGAGGTCTGTTAGCTTCAACCAGCACAAAGTAAACCAAATGGCATACCATTTTATCCCTTATATTTAAACATTATCCAATATAAATCCTTTTAGAGTCAAATCATTTATTTTATATTATGAGATTAAACGTCACATGCTGCTTCCCACAATCACACACTTCTTAAGCACTCCACTCCTACTAATCATACAATTCATGCAGAGTATCCCTTAATTTAAAACTCTAAACTAGACCTAAAAAATAAACAACAGAAGCATGTAACGTAATGCAGCATTATAACTCCATGTTAGAATCCTCAGCCACTGCCATAGCTTCCAAAGAACCAAGCAAGAGAACCAACAAGAGGAGCATTGATATATGTGGCAGGCTCTGATCGACTGTAGTCCGTCCGATCATCAGGAAATGCATCATTTTGATCAGGCCCACCAACCACTGCACCTATTAGGATGTTAGGGTTAGGGTTACTGGATGTGTAGTAGGATTGGAAACCAGCTTGGCAACCAATGGGGCTTGATTGGCTTGCCATGGAGGGTAGGGAAGAGCCTCTGTGGTGTATCCTCTTTGGATAGTTTGTGCCAAATCCCACCATGTAGGATAACTTTAGAGGGTTGACTCCCAAGATGTAGTCCACCTGAAATTGTATTTAATTTGGAAGCACAAGTTAGCATTAATGTGTGTTTTGGGTAAGAATTCATCATTGTTTTAAGCTAAGTAGAAATTTATTAGTCTCGTTAGAATTTGAATCTGAGTAGACTCATCTAACACGAGTTTCTTTTTAACTATTTGAGCACTATCACATTAGCGAAAAAAATTATAGTTTACATCTCTACATTTTATTTATATTATCATAAAAATACTCCGCTGTAGTTCACCTAATCACCTAATTTCATTATACATGTCTAATAACCAAAACAGGCTTAATCTTAAGTTCAATAATATGTTATCTCATAAGTAATCTATCTATGAGAAATTTATATCACAACCTTTAATCCTCAAATTCTACTGTGTGTAAATCTCTCATTACCTGTTTCTTGGCCCAGGTTTTCAGTGTTTTATGGGTCACCAAGATGTTCTGGCACTGGAAAGTATGGTTGGAGGAGGCCATATACTTAGCATAAGTAGTGAACAAGAAACTTGTGGAAGTTACATGCTGGAGATTGGAAGAGCTCTGCTTGTACATAAGACCACCTGAATCAAAGCAAAGAAGTTTAATTATAGAGCTCTACTTTGTGTAAATAGAATACATTTGACAATGAAGCGCGGTTTTGATGCATAGAGATCGGTGCGGGTTTACTCGAATGCATAGTTGGATGCACATTAACATATCAATTGTACATGATTAGATGCGAGAGAAAGATGTAACGAAGTCTCTCTAACCTGGTGTATATTGTGTTGTTGAAGAAGGAGAATTGGGCAAAATTCTGCACATAAAATCCTCAGCCTGGTACATAAAGGGTTCAAAAGACTTGTCTTTGTCCACCAAAATTTTCTACAACAAGCATAGCATTAGATATCAATTTAAGGAACATATTAGAGCTAAGTTAATTAGTATTTATGCATAATTAAAAAGCAATTACTCTGGATAATAAAACGCGAGCTCCTGCAAACTTGTTGTCCCAGCTAAACATGTCGACTAAGTCATTGGCTCCCAGAGATTTCAGATAATTAAGGTAATAAGCATTGTTGGTAGCTCTAAAAAGCCATGAAGCTCCCCATAATAGTTCATCCTACGTACCATGAGATTATCCACAAATATTAATTAGTGAACAAGATAATTAGAGGTTCTTTGCAAGAAAACAGTGATAATTAGAGGTTCTCTGGAAGAAAACGAAGAAGGCACACTTTTAACTATCAGTGTTCATGTCTTTTTATTATAAAAATTAGGAGATTTGATTACAAAAACACACTGTATTTTGTCATGTAATGTAGAAGAATAAAGTGATTTTGATCCAAAAATACAAAGAGATAAGAGTGTGGAAAGAATATATATGTATATATACCTTATAACCTGAGTATGAGCAATAGAAAGGGCATGCAGCTCCTCCCAGGTAGTCACTATACTTGCCTTGATACTTGATTGCAAAGTCCATCACATTCCTGGCCACTGATAATAATAGCTTGGAATACTTTGGGTCTGCAGATCTGAACACAAGGGAGGCGGCCGCCAGCGCCGCCGCTGTCTCTCCGGCCACGTCAGACCCTGGATTGGCCGCCGACACCGAGTACACGGTCCGCGGCGTGTCCATGTCCTCTGGGCGCTCCCAGCATTGGTGGTCGGCGTTCGGATCGCCCACGCCGACGTAGAGCTTCCCCGGCGTCCGCGTGGCGGCCTTGAGGAGGTAGTCCGTGGCCCATCGGACCGCCGCCCGGGCCTCCGGTAGCTGCGTCCCGAGGCGCTTCCCGTACTCGATCACGCTCCACGATAGCATCGTCGTCGTGAACGCCATCGGAAACCCGAACTTCACGTTGTCGCCGGCGTCGTAGTAGCCGCCGGTGAGGTCCACCTGAAGATAATTACAACGTATAACTCTACCATATCTTTATTTATACGTGTCATTTAGTTTGTATATTATATATATATATATATATATATTACATTTGCTGCCGAACCATCCGACAGCCCAGAGTGTGTCCTCCATTTGATCTTTTGGCTGGAGGGAAGCCTGCCAGATCTTTGTCCCTGGAAGAACAAAATGGATTTCGCCAAGGCATCGCCATAGTTTGGGTTTCCATAGACATGAACAGTTCCACTACTCGAGAACAAAAGAAAGAAGAAGAAGAAGAAGAAGGAAGAAGGAAGCATATGCTTCTTTGATGATGATGATGATGATGATGATAATGATGATGAAGCCATTGGCTTTTGGTGATATGGATCTTCTAATGAATCACCCATGATTTATATAGCATTCTTCTTGGATTAATTATTTCATCCATTATTCCACTTGAATTATAACAAGTACTCCCATGATTTAGTTATGCGTGCCTTCTTCATGCAGCCAAATATTATTGAAACAGTTAGAATAACAGAACTTATGGGCTAACTTGCATGCTCTTGGATCACGCAATAGCCGTTAAAATTTAGAAAAAAATTGTATTTAACACCCTACCGTTTTACGCATTTATAGTAGATCATATCTTGCATTTTACCAAATATTTGTATCGTTAGATATGTTAGCTGAACTGAACTAAACTAAACTTTTAAATTAATTAAGTTAATTTATAGCGACAATATGCCTAAATAGTGTTAGTGTTAACGATACCGTATAATAATTCCCTCAATTTAACTCCGTCAGTAGCTTTTGCATTGAGATCTTCTTCTTATCCTAAAGAGAGAATTTATCTCGAGATATGTTTCTTAATCTTATCCATGGAGGAAAAAACTTGAACATCACTTAAAGGTTTAGATGGGGGAAGAGAAGACTAATTAAGAAGGGGAGGAGGAATAAGGAATTCGATTATCCTGCAAACTTATTCATGTGATTGGAATAAGCTAATCGAATAATTGTTATCGGAAACCACAAAACCTCACAAAAATTGATTGTTATCCGAGCTTGGGATCAAGGACCTGTGAGATTATCGAGCTAGGAAGTTGAATAGTTCAAGTTATTACTGGGATTATTATATCTTTCAATTGGGCTTGTCACATGTTGTAATCCAATTGGGAAGGAACTATTTTTCTTTTTCTCCCAATCAAGTCCAAAACTTGTGCATATAAGAACAATATTAATACGAGTTTATGTGGGAATTATTGCTATTAATAATGCCAATTTATTTTATATGGTACATGAGAGAAACACAAATTATTAGTAGAAAGAAAACAAAAGGTTTAAAATTTCTTATCAAATAATTGCAGATCACCAGGGCTGTTAAAATAATAGAGTAGTTCAAGCTCAGCTCAACTCAGCTCGGCTCGCTCAAGAATTGAGTCGGGCTTGACTTGGGTTTGATTTAGTCTGGACTTGAAATTAAGTGAGCCAAGTCTTAATAGTAAAATGAGCTCGAAATTAATTTTAAGCCATATAAATATTGCTTAGGCTCAGCTTATATTATGTATAATTTGGTAGTATTATATATTTTTTTTCCCATTTTATAGTTCTTATCCTCTCTTATTCTGCTAGAAATAATGTCATTTGTTTTATCAATCTAATTAATTCTTATTCAATTCAAGCTCAAATCAAACTTGAGCCGACCTAGTTAATTAAGAGGTTTGATCTTGAGTTAGTTTAAAGGGTTAAATACATTTTACCCTCTTATACTTATATTCAAAATTATTTTAACTCCTATATTTTAAAAAGTATAAAACTAGTCTATATACTTATGACCAAAGTGAAACTGTCAATTATTCTATCAAAATTAATGAAGCATGCCCAAATAACTAAAATACTCTCATCATATTTATTAGGCTTAATAGATGAGTTGTTGATCTTATTATTATTTTTAACCTATATTTGTATTGTCTCTAGACGTGATATAACTATTAAACTTCATAAAACCTCTGATTTAATAAAACTTACTATACTAGTTAACACAATTTAGAAATAAATGCTTATTTGAAGAGAAATAAATGCTTATATAAGAGGGAAATAACATCTTAGTCTATGAAAATTAAAAATGGAGACCATTTAATTTTTGAATATTTTTTTGGATGCGCGACATTAATTTGGATGGAAAAATTAACGATATCATTTTAGTCGTAAGCATAAAGACTGATTTGAGGCTTTTTTGAAATACAGGGGATAAGCTCAATCTTAAATTGAGGTTGAATTAAACTCAATTTGAATTTTATTACAGCCAAATTTAAACATAATTCTAAGGCTCGAAATTAAATTTGAATCTAGCTTGGTCACACCACAAGCACCCCCAAACACCAACTTTTTTCGAGTAAAATAAATAAATAAATAAAGTTAATTTTAGTTTTTTAAGTTCGAAAAGGAATCATTTGCTTGCTTTTTAATCTAAACCCCAAAAGAGAAGAGTAAATTTTATACTTAGATTTCTAGTTGACCGTTGGAATCCGCGGGAATTGAGGTTAAGTAGTTTCCCCGCCACGAACCATCCGGAGCTTGGAATATAAAATAATTATTGATTAAATAATTAGACCACGAGCTGCAATCTTGCTTCATTATATAATAACTCTCTTCTTTACTATATCTTTAGTTGATATACAACATTTGGCTAAGTGTTTGCTATATTAAGATTAAGTTATATATATTAGTGTTTGTAAAATAAAACATTATTATATTTATATATATTAGTTTGCTATATTAAGATTAAGTTATTAATTTGAAGTATCCCACATTCTCTTAAAAGCTCGTGCATGACTCAGCCCTAGCCCGAGCCCGAGATCGATAACTAACAAAATGCAGCCGAGTCCAGATGAGCCAAACTCGATGAATCAGAAGCAGAGCGGCAAACAAACCCTAAACCTAACCCAATCCGGCCCACACAAGCCCGGCCCAAGCACGGGCCATTCGGGCCCACTAAAGAAAACCTACCTTGTGGTTGTTCTCATGTGGTGGGAACTGGGAAGAGAAGTTGTGTGCTAAGTGCAGGTCGGTATCAATATTTAATGAGCAAAGAGTTGGATTTTCTCAGCAGACAAACAAAAGTTGCAAAATTTAATGAGCCTCGCATTCTTGGTGGCGTAAAGAGTGGTCAAAATTTTATGTTTATTGGGAGGAAGTTGATGTAAGGCATAGAGAAGTAGCACATGGAATTGATGGTAGATAGTAGATGGTAGATGGTTGGGTTTAATTTTGAGGTAATAAATATTGTGATAAAGATGACCAAGTGATTGGCATTTGGTGTCGGCTGACTTTATACGTTGGAAATATGTTTCGACACATTGATAGTATGTATCCGATCGTTTTAATTACGCTTGTTTAAATCATACGATTCCTCTATATTTCAACCGAGTACTATGACTATTTTAATAATTTTATTGTATTACATCAAAAGTGGCGTGTCTTTTCTAACAAATACGATACTGACAGTTTAGTTATTTTAATATTGTTCAGTTAAGTTTAATAAATAAACTAATGATTTTACTTTATTCATAAGTATAGAGACTGGTTTAAAACTTTTTAAAATATGGAGAAGTAAAATAACTTTAGATATAAGTACAGAAAAATAAAATATATTTAACTATTTCTTTTAGAAGTAATTGAGCCGAGATGTCTAATATGTATAATTAATACATTGGCGTGCATTTAACGGTGTAACTAGACTAATTAGTAATACTTTGGTGTGCATTTGATAGTGTGCCTTAGACTAATCAATTCTAATATATTAATTATATACATCTAATCTAATGGTTTCAAATATGTCGACTTAAATCCTAAGATCTATATTTTCTTTCAGGAGCAATTGAGCTATCAAATATGAATGATTATATTGGCATTGGTGGGATATGAGTTTAACTAGCAGGGCATATGATAGAAAATCTCAAATATAAGGCTAAATTATATTTTTAACCATGTATTATCACCATATAAGTATATATAATGAATAAATTAAAGTAAACAATATACCCCATATACTATTGAAATGTTATAAATTGCACCCGATATTTTATCTATTTTGTGATTCACATCTCGATTTTTGTAACTCGATCCTTACTTTTTCCTTCTAATTCTCATTTAACACTCCATGTTAATTCAAACCGTACCAGCAAAGAAATATTTCATTATAATATGTAAAATAATTTATAAATATCTAAATTACTCGTGCCTTTTTAAGAGGAGTGACAGAGATAGAGAAAAAAACAATAGTGATGATATTTTAGTAATTCGATCGATATTAGTTAGTCAAAATAATATTAGTGTGTTAAACGAAAATTATAGAGAAAAATGAAATAGTCTGGTTATAAAATCGTCAAAAATAGAATATAAATCACAAAATAAGTAAAATATAAGGTGCGATTTATAGAATCTAAAATATTCCACCCACAATATCAAAGTATAAGTACATGAGAATAAGAATTTTTATTGTGTGTTTTATTTTGAGAGTAGTACTTGAGAAGTAAGTAGAGGAAGAGAAGACATGACGACCCACTACTAATTAACAATTTAACTACGAGCCAATTAAGAGGAGGACACCGATTAGTTTATATATAAAGACTATATCAAGACTAAATTCCATTGGTCATAATATATGAATCTAATTCTGCTTGATGCACTACGTACTGCATCACAGGATACATAGCTCATTAAGAAATTAATTAAACTAATTAATAGCTAACTAGCTAGCTAGGAGAACAGGTAGATACTAATAAACTCTCTTTTTAATCTAAGGGTTTGCATGTGTTGCTCTAACTCCTTTCCTTCCACCTGCATGCATATGTACTTTAGGCATGCTCATCATCGTCTCCTCTTGATCATGGCACCCCTCTCGCCGGCCGGCCGGCTTAACGTGTGAGCCAGCGCCGTCATCACGCGCGATTGTCTCGAGATCAACCCGGTGGTCGACGGATCCTGCGACAGCACGATCTCGTAGCCGTCGGAGTAGGAGTCCATCCCCTCCGCCATGATCTGCCACACGAGACCGCCGCCCAAGGAGCCGCCGCCGGTCCTGGCGAAGCTGTAGATGTCGCTGTAGACAGCGGCGAGGTACAGGTCGCGCTCGTTCTCGGTGTATCCGGGGTCCTTCTTCGACTTGCCGAACTCGGCAAACACCAAGGGCTTTTGGAGGATCTTCCTCGCGTCGTCCCAGTGGCTCCACGTCCATCGCTGCATGAACGCCGTCTGCGATAGATCGGTCTGCCCGGATAACCTACCATTAAACAATAATTAATGAATCACTAACTAATATCACATATATATATATCTCTTAATCTATCTTAATATATTATATACCATATGTCTGGGTATGCATGGATGGTGGCAAAATCTATCTCTTTGATGAGATTAGAGTCGATGTAGTCGGTGCCGACTTGGTAGCCCGGATTGTATTGCTTCTTTGCCGGGTTGGAATCGCCGTAGAATCCTTCCATCCCAATCTCCAGCATGTGTTTGTTATCTAGAGATTTTGTGTAACTTGCCATCTCTTGCACCCAACCCTATATATATATATTGCAACGATCGAATTTAATTTAATTAGTTACATTTTAAGTCTAGCATGGAATTTAATTAAGTAATAAGTATTACGTTGATGGTTTTTCCGGAGTAGTCACACTGGCAGCGAGGTTCATTGATCAACTCCCATGCCATGATAGTTGCATCGTCTCTGTACGCCATTTTTGTGATGGTGTTCACCCTTGTTAATATACTCTGCCAAAGATGATCAAATTAAAAGTTATATTACAAGTTAATTGACTCGATTATGTCATATATATATATATATATATATATATACCTGTACGTGATTCTTGTAGTATCCCTTGACGACTGGATTGGTATAGAAATCGTCTTCGTTGGTGACAGCTGCACCCGCGTTACGAGCCCAATCCACGTACTGCGCTCGCCCTCCGAAGTCTTTGAAGTTATTCACCAAGCTCAAGATCAAACGAACGCCGTACTTTTGAGCCTCCGAGATCACAAAATCAAATCCCTACACCCATACCATTTAATATTATAACATATTCATTACCGTAATTATTGCTTTCCCTAACTAGTTTTTTAACCTCAAACACTTGCTCGTCGTAGACACCCGGCGACACCTGGAGGGCTCGGTCGCCGCCGTCGTTGAACGCCCACGTCCGGCACACCGTGAGCCCGTTGGCGGCCGCCTCGCGGAACACCTCCGAGACCTTGCTCCGCCCGGCGGGGTCCGCCGCGACGTGCAACATCCAGTAGGAGTTGAAGCCATTGAAGAGGAAAGGTTGGCCATTCAGTACAAACTCAGTCCCTTGCGTCCTAACAAATATATCACCATCACCAAGTGTTTGTGGAAACGCCCAACAAGAAGCTAAGAGTGCAAGACCTGCGTACAAAGTGCACAAACTAGTCTTGTTGTTGGCCATGTTTGGTGTCGTTGTTGGTTGGCTCAAAGTTGAGTTGGGTCTGAGGATTTATAGAGTTAGATTTCTTCAAGAAGCAGCAACGATAGATTTCGGTGGTCTAATTTATGTACAAAGATATAGAAGGGCTTCAAAATTTTAGCATGGGATTTGGAAAGAGTAGTGAGATTGGTGGGCGGAAAAGGCTGTGGTCAATAAATGCGTGCGATTATATATAGAGCTAAGTAATTAATTGGTAACGGTGCACTCATGTGGGCCGTTGCGTTAGGAGGGCTAAACGGCTAACGACTTAACTGATAAAATATAGGATCTTTTCCATAAATACCACTAAAAGAGTAGGGTAATCTTTACACCTATAAACTTAATTTCATTTGTCACTCAATTCCTATTATAGTTTTAAAGGGTTAAATATATATTTTACCCTCGTGTACTTTAAAAAGTCTTAAACTAATTCATATACTTATGACTAAAGTGCGACCATTAGTTTTGTTTTAAAAAATTTAAGTGATCATCGTGACTTTTTTTTGTCATTTAGTGGTATTATATAAAAAATCTGTATATCTTGTTTAACAAATACGATAAAATATTTTGCTCATTTGATCTTACGTGACTAGTTTAAGATTTTTTGAAGCACAGAGAGTAAGTGATTTTGAATGTAAGAGGAAGATAGTAAAATATATTTAACCCTGGATTTAACCTAGATGTAACTACCTTACGACACTAATTTTAACATTAAAATACTAAAATTCTCCTTTTGTTTTATAACAACTAATTAGAAAAATAATATATATTTTTTTTTGTAAAAATCTTTTTGTTTATGCTTCTTTCATCTCAATCTTTCTCCCTTTTATATTTTAGATAGCTACAATATTATTATTTTTTCAATAGGAAACCATAAAGACCGGCAAAGTGATTAAAAATTTAATAAAAAGTTCACGAGATATCCATCAAATGAATTTTGTTTGCCTTGCACTATAAATAAGTTGGTAATGGTAGAGAGATAGCAATCGAATACGAACTCCTACTAAAATTGATTTATAGAGAAGAGAGAAGTTAGATTTACGTAGTTCGACAATGTGTTTACTTTCACTGGCCTCAATATAATGGTGATTATATATCTTAGGTTTTTCCTTTACATAATAATCCTAAGAGCAATGATTCAATACTAACCGATTAGTTATTAAAAATTATTTTCATCTGCTGATAAATTAAAAGGTATATAAGACATTTTATATATGTGACTAGATTAATTGATAAATAAACTAGAATTTAAATATTTTCTTATTACTTATCCTTATAACCGTTTTTTTAATAATACGAGTGCCAACTTCTACCAATTTATTATTATTTTATAAAAAATGGATAGCTAAGAGAGAGAAATAAGATATGACTATTTTACCCTTACAATGTAGAAAAGTGATCGGTACTTCTGGTTAATTTTATTTAGTATTATTTAATCTTAATCGTTGAATTAGGAGAGAGAAATTAATAGTTATCATTGAATCATTTATCTAACCCTAAAATCCCAACTTAATATTTTATAGGGGTGATTTGATGGAGAAGAAAAGCCTCTCATGCATTCAAACACTTGTAACGCCAATCTAAAATGCAAAATTGTGTTCCCATGCTCCTAGGGCGAGTCTAGGCATTCGTACTTCCCCAAGGCCCGTTCAAATGCCCCGGCACATGGAGCCATGAACACTGATTTGCTACAAGTCTACTTGAACGGATCCAATTGATTTGAGCCAATCTTCAACACTTGCCAGCTTTGATAAAATCTAAGGCTCCTTCTACACTCCAGACTTTTAATTCTGCATAGGATAGCCTAAGACAGTCAACAAATGTGTGGAAGGCTATCTATGGTGTTTCGTGGTAAAACAACCTAGGGATTGGGTTCGATGATTGTCTCTAGCTAAGTGGTGGTGTAACACAAATATCCACTCCTCCACAGATTATATACTTAGAATTACGGAAGTTCCAACAATGGAGGAAACAATTGTTGGCAGTAATAATCTGAATCAAAAGAGTCACAAAAAATCCGATAAAAAAAAATAAATTAATTAAATAAACTTACAGATTACAGAATATGAAATTCTGAATAGTCGAGTCTAATGTTGAACACTATCTCCTTAAGACCAATTCGCTCTCCATCGATTGCTTCTGGAACAGTGGACGTCGGTCTCCCAAGATACAATGACTGCCTTGCACTTGAAAGGAAGCAGCTATTCGAATGCCTTGTTGAACCTGAACCATGCTATGCTCTTTCTCAAATGCAGACTCTGACTTAAGACTCGACCCAGACTTAGAAGGAATAAACCAAATTTTTATATATATAATTATGCAGACTGACAGCCTATTTATAGAATTAAACATGCTCGATGAAAGGATGCAAATGGCCACGAATGGATACACCATTTCGGGTCTGAAACCAATTAACAGTTACAATGTGAAAGGATGTACCATTCCGGGTCGGGTTCAACCAACCAACAAATCCAAACCAGACCAAATTTGAACCCGTATCAGGCAAAAAATTAGACTTGACCCATGTGAACCGAACTAAGCCGAGTCAGGCTGGGCGGTGTACGCGTGTGAGTTAAGTTGCATAATAATATTTACCCACAAAATAGGTATCCCTTTTGGGGCCCAAAGCTCATAAGAAGTTTGTTATTTATATATCATACTAACATTCTCAAATATCCAATATGATACTAAACTTAGGTTTCTTCCATGATACCCACTTTATAGCCAATTTTCATTCACTTCTTTTTATGGATTTGACTAAGTGAATATATGACAATAAAGTACTCTTTGGGCTAAATTAATTCCACTATTAAACTATGATTAATAATGTGTGGACCCCACTTTTAGCTCAAAGTTAATAAAAATTCATGTCATATACATGAAATTACCAACAATCCCCACATGAATGAATTGGCTAAAAATGCATATGAAATGCAGACTTGATCGAGAGTACAACGAAAAGTTATCGCATCAGAATAGGTAGCTTTTGGCTTTTAACTTTCCATAGTGAAGTATTATATGATTTATTCGCTAACCAGTGAACTTGATGTCTTGAACTATTCAACTTTTGTATAAACCAAGATAATAATACCCACACAGCTTTTTTCAACACAGTCGGTTTTATATGTTGTGTCTATTTCGGCCCTAGACGTGCTTAGTAATTCTTTGAGTGCTCTAGAGATTTAGCCTAATCATCTCATAGAAGCGGCCCACTTCACACTCACATATGTGACTTCTTATTAAGAGTATCCTGCCATACTCCACTTGGATTTTCAAAGTATAAGAGTCATTAAAATCATTGCTTACCCTAACACTTAGTATAGGTTTATCACTATGTCATCATAGAAAAGGTGTAAGAAATTTAATTCCTTAGTGATTTCAGATAATGCTCCCACAACTCGGTTATCCCTTTGAACTTAGATCTTGAGATCTCCAGTCAACTAGGTTGGGTTGCCGTTGTGTCGTTACTCTAGGTGGTAGGCTTCAAACCCATTATCCTCGATGAACAATATACTTGATCTCTTATTAAACCCTTTGTTAATGGATGCGCGATGTTATTTTTTGGTTTCACGTAATCAATGGATATTATACCATTTGAGATTAATTGTGGCACTGTATTATGCCTACGACGTATATGTCGTGATTTATCATTATACATTTGACTCTGTGCTCTTCCTATAGCTGATTAACTATAGCAATGTATGCAAATTGTGGACACAAGTTTTGGCCACATAGGAATATATTCTAAGAAATTTCGAAGTCACTCTGCTTCTTCTCCAACCTTATATAATGTTATAAATTCAAATTCCATAGTAGATCTGGCTATACATGTTTGTTTAGAAGATTTTTATAAAATAAATGCACTCCCAAGTGTAAAGATATATCTGCTCATGGATTTAGTATCTTTTATATTAGAAATCTAGTTTGCATCACTGTACCCTTCAAATACTGCTAGATGTCTTGAATAGTATAATCCATAATTAGTAGTGTATCTTAAATATATAAATACTCTAACTATCGCATTCTAGTGATTACTACTTAGATTACTTGTATATTTACTCAGTTTACTCACGGAGTACGTAATATCCAGACGAGTGCAATTCATGACGTACATCAAACTGCCTATTATCTAAGAATATTCTAACTGAGATATATATTCACTTGTATTCTTTGTGGGATAAAGATTTACATCTATAGTTGTTCTGGCTATATTGTTATTATCTTTATCAAATTTATCGAGTAATTTCTCAATATAATGTAATTTAGATATAACATACCCTTCAGTTGCCTTAGTGATCTTTATGCCAAGAATCACATCTGCAACTCCCATATCTTTCATATCGAATTTGTTAGCCAACATGTTCTTAGTAGATTTAATGACATTAATATTGCTACCAGTTATTATCATGTCATCCACATAAAGACATACGATGACATAATTATCTAAAGTGTATTTCACATAAATGTATTTATAACATTCATGAAAACCATTTGAAATCATAACCAGATCAAATTTTTTATGCCATTGTTTAGGTGCTTATTTAAGCCCATAAAGAGACTTAACTAATTTGCACACCTTTCTCTCTTGTCCTAGAGCCACAAACCCTTCGGGTTGTTCCATATAGATTTCTTCATTTAATTCACTATTCAAGAATGCAGTTTTCACATCCATCTGATGTATTTCCATATTATATAATGCCGCAAAAGTAATTATTAATCGGATAGACGTTATTCTTGTTACAGGTGAATATGTATTAAAGTAATATATTCCCTCTATCTATCTATATCCTTTGACTACAAGTCTCACATTGTATTTGTCAATTGAACCATCTGCTTTCATCTTCCTTTTGAAGATCCATTGTAACCCAAAGGTTTACACCCTGGTGGAAGATCTACTAATTCCCAGGTATGATTTTGCAAAATGGATTCAACTTCACTATCAATAACTTCTTTCCATAAAGGAGCTTCAGGAGTAAACATTATTTCCTTATAACTCTGAGGTTCTTTTTCTAACAAATATTTTAGAAAAGTCCTTGCCCTCTTACTTCGTCTAGGTTCATTACCATTTCCTTCTTACATGGACTCTTGATCTTGCTTATTTTCATAAGTTCTTTTAAGAGAACTTACTTTTGATGTAGATTTATATGGAAATATTAAAGAATGATGCATTTTCTAGACTCAATAATTATATTCTCATGTACCTCAGAATTATCTGATTTGTGAACTAGGAAATCGATGTGCACTACTGTTATGAGCATAACTAATGAATATATAATCATTAGTTTTAGGTTCAATTTTTGTTATTTTAGAAATTGGAATTGCAACCTTTGCTAGGCACCCCCATACTCTTAAGAATTTATAGCTAGGTTCTCGACCTTTCCATAACTCATTAAGGTTTTTTATCCAATTTCTTTTGGGGTAACCGGTTGAGAATGTGATTTACAGAAAGCAAAGCTTCCCCCCACAAATTCTAGGGTAAACCAAATTTATTAACAGGACATTCATCATCTCTTTCAGAGTTCCATTCTTACGTTCAGCAATACCATTTTACTATGGAGCATAAGGAGCCGTTGTTTGATGAATAATTCTATTTTCTACACATATTTGTGCAAATGGTGACTCATATTCACCACCTTTATCACTTCTTAGTATTTTAATTTTTCTGCTAAGTTGGTTATCAAACTCAATTTTGAAATGTATAAACATTTCTAATACCTCATCTTTGCTTCTTAGCAAATACACATAACAGTATCTTGTGCAATCGTCAATAAAAGTAATAAAATATTTTTTTCCACTCCTAGTTTGAACAAATTTCAAATCACATATATCGGTATGTATAAGTTCTAGAGATTCTGTACTTCATTCAATGGAATGAAACGAAGCCTTAGCCAATTTGGCTTCAACACATATTTCACATTTATTATTTAAATCAATTTAGAAATTATGTAACATATTGAGATTAATTAATCTACTCAATGTACCATAATTAAATGTCATAATCTACCATGCCAAATTTCACAAGACTCAAGCAGGAAGAAGATTCATTTTTATTCATTCTTGGAGTCACAATCATTGCATTCATCTTAAAGAGGCCATTTAACAAGTAGCCTCTTTCAACATACATGCCAATTTTTATAAGTACCAACTTATAAGACTCAAATACCAACTTAAAACCTTTCTTACTCGATAATAATCCTGAAACCAAATTCTTTCGAATGTCGGGCACATGCATAACATCATTAAGAATAAGTTCTTTTCCAGAAGTCAACTTTAACACGACCTTCCCTATTCCTTCCACCTTGGAAGTCGCTGAATTGCCCATCTAAAGTTTTTCATCTGTTGTAGTTTGATAAGATGAAAACATCCACTTGTTGGCACAAATTTGTCAAGTAGCTTCAGTGTCTACCCACCATTCTTTAGGATTACCACCAATCAGATTTACTTCGGAAACAACAGTGGAGAGGTGCATGTCATCGACATCAGAACGAAGGTTTTCCACTTCAGTTACATTGGCTTGTGGCTTCTTCTTTTCAGAGTTCTCCTTTTTGTGCAAACGGCTGTCCTGAGCACAATGCCCTTGCTTGTCACAGATATAGCATTCGCCCTTGAACTTCTTTGCATCACCACTTTTAGAGCCTTTGTCGGTATGCTTTTTTTTCTTGTCCTTTGTGGACTCCACAACATTTGCCTTTGACATGTACTGGCTTCTAATTTTCTTTTCAGTAGTACGATTGTCTTCTTCTATCATCAATCTGATAATAAGTTCTTCAAGTGTTATTTTCTTGCGCTTGTGTTTTAGGTAATTTTTGAAATCCCTCCAAGACGGTGGCAATTTTTCAATAATAGCCGCCACTTGGAATGATTCATTAATCACAATCCCTTCAACGTGAATCTCATGAATTATCACTTGAAGATCTTGCACCTGGTTAATCACTGGTTTAGTGTCAACCATCTTATACTCAAGAAATTTATCGACTATAAATTTCTTTGCACCAGCATCTTTTGTCTTGTATTTTTTGTCTAAAGATTTTCATAATTCCTTAGATGTTTTTACTGAACTATACATGTTATACAACGAGTTGTCCAGTCCATTGAGGATATAGTTTCGGTAAAGGAAGTCGGCATGCTTCCACGCATCCACTGCATAACTACTTGCCTATCATATCACTTTCCTCATTTTGGAGTTCAGGCACATCTTCATGTAAGAATTTAGCCAAGTTTGAGGTGGTCAGATAAAAGAGCATTTTCTGTTGCCATCTCTTAAATTTTGCACCACAGAACTTCTCAGGCTTTTCTTCATGAACTGTAGGTATTGGATAGGGGTAATAGTACTATTTTTACTATTTCAACCATCTAAAAGAATAAAATAAAAATAAAAATCCGATCATAAGAAAAGAACACTGATAAAAATCAGAGTAACTACCAAAAAATTGGTCTTAAGATTGTTGGTGGTAGCAATCTGAATCCAAAGAGTTACAAAAAATTCGATAAAAAATAAATACTCGAGTCTAGTATTGAACACTATCTCCTTAAGATCAATTCGCCCTCCACCGATTGCTTCTAGAACAGTGGACGTCGGTCTCCCAGGATACAACGATTGTTTTGCACTCAAAAGGAAGCAACTATTCGAATGCCTTGTTGAACCTGAACCGTGCTGTGCTCTTTCTCAAATGCAGACTCTAACTTAAGACTCGACCCAGACTTAGAAGAAATGAATCAAATTTTTGTATATATAATTATACAGACTGACAGCCTATTTATAGAATTAAATAGGCTTGACGAAAGGATGCAAATGGTTATGAATGGATGCACCATTTTGGGTTTGAAACCAATTAATAGTTATAACGTGAAGGGATGTACCATTTCAGGTCTGAAACCAATTAATAGTTACAACATGAAGGGATGCACCATTTTGGGTTGGGTTCAACCAACTAACTGACTGATTAACTGTTCAACAAAGGGACACACTACTTCAACTTCGAGCAGGTTCAACCAACCAACCAATTTAAACTAGACCAGATTTGAACCCGTATCTGGCAAAAAATTAGACTTGACCTGTGCAAATCGAACCGAGCCGAGCTGGGTGGCACGCACGTGTGAGTTAAATTGCATAGTAATCTTTACCCACAAAATAGGTACCCCTTTTGGGGGCCAAAGCCAAAAAAAAACTTTGTTACTTATATACCATACTAACATTTCTCAAATATCCTATATGATGCCAAACTTAGTTTTCTTTATTTTTTATTGTCATGATATCTATATGCTACTAAACTTAGTTTTCTTTATTTTTTATTGTCATGATATCCACTTTAGAGCCAATTTGCATTCACTTCTCTTCATAGATTTGACTAAGTGAATATATGACAATAAAGTACTCTTTGAGCTAAATTAATTCCACCATTAAACTATCATTAACAATGTGTGAACCCTATTTAAAACTTAGTTCAAAGTTAATAAAAATTCATGCCAAATATATGAAATTACCAACAATAATGAGATTTCGAGATCAAAACTTAACTATCCTCAAGTAGAACATGCAACAAGAATAACAATGCATGGAAAAATAATGCAGATAAGAGAAGAACTTAAAAGAGAAGTTGGATTAAAACCTTATCGACAACACTCGGTGATAATTAAAGTGGTGAAATATGAGGCTGACTGTTTCTAAAAAAGATCAGCAAGGTTGCCTAGCAACTTTATCTACCACCGGAGAGTCACATCCACCTTTTTGTTTATATATTCGTTCTCAAAAGGATGATCGGATCAACCGATACATCACTCCAACCCTCACTCTCCCATTGATGGTGATGGAATTATTGAAGCAGAACCCATTTTTCTTTTTTCTTTTTTTTAGACCAAAGAACCACGAAATTATAAAAGTTATTATACAATATAGTGGCAACACCGCTGAAAGGTGCTACATCTATGCTAGGAGTGGCAAAAATTAACTCAATCTGATATGATAACCGACTCTTAATTGAGTTTGTGTTTAGTCTAATCGGATTTGGGTCAAAAACGGATCAACTCATATAATCCCTTTAATAATCGGGTCATATTTAAGTTCGAATCAATCTGCCAACTTGCATGTATATATATATATATATATATATATACTTATAACTAATCGTAAATCACTCAGGATCTCATGCTCTCACTTCTCAATCTCCGGTCGCCTCCAAAGCACCCCCCCCCCCCCCTCCCCCCCCCGGCAGAAACACCTATTCTCACGCTTGCCGCCTAATGTCGCGCCACCCTCATCGAAAGCCCTCGTCATCGTGACCGGTAGAAGTTAGGATACTGGGGTAAATTGCCCTTCCAATTTGATGTGCCAAATATTTTACCATTCACCATTGCACTTGTTTAAGAAAAAGCAATTGAACTAACTCTCTGATTCCAACAAAACCCAGCTAGAACACCCGGCATTGCTTGATTTGCTCATCCTCCGAATGCTCAAATACATAGATCTAAATACTTGATAAGGTACTTGTATAGATTGTAATATCTAGGGGGAATTGAGGTTCTTGCATTTATATGCCTTTTCTAGGAGATATTTTCTCAAATTCTTAGATATAAGACAATCTAGGTATTTTCACAAGATATTACCTTTTGTATATATAACATATTATGTTTCACTCTACATATCTTATATATTTAATTATTTGTAATCTGTATTATCAATTTTAACTTTATTCTAACTGTTATGGGATTTAGATTTGAAAGTTGAAATTACAACTTATTGGATGAATTTGTTGTAAACTTTGTTCTATACAATTTATTGTATGGATTTAAGGTTAAGAGTTGGAACTTTATTTTAAACTCTAAATATTATTATACAGATTTATGTTATGGTGAGTTATTAGAATTGTAATTTTTATATTGTATGAGTTTTAAGTTAAAAATAAGTTATTTTGTTTGTTTAATACATTATTTATAGAGGATAAATTAATACATTTTAAATTTTATATAGGGTAAATGAGTTAGACAAGTCATGTTGATACGACTTGTTTATTAAATGGGTTAGACGAGTCATGTCGTGTTATCGATATAATAATTGAGTTGTGTTCGTGTCTACCAAATGCAATCTGTTTATTAATTGGTTTATGTTAGGATAAAGTTGACACAGTCCGAACTTGTTTAATCCGACCCGATTGCCACTCCTACTCTATGCGACTGCAACAGCTAGAGCAACTTTAATTAGGTTTTAATTCCCAAGTAAATTTGTTGGTGAAGTCATATATAAGTAAGGCCCAACAAAAATGGCTGTTTATACGATTAGGAGTTTTAATTCCTAAGTAAATTTGTTGGTCAAGATCATAGTGTCAAAATATAATAATTGACACTATGATCTTTAAAAATATTAGAATTGCCACTATTTATCTTTTTTGATTCTTTTCAATAATATTGGATAGCTTGAAAATAGTTTTAATAATTTATACAAGCAAACTAATATTTTTAGATCTAAATTGTGTTTTAATTATAAATTAGTTAGATTTAACTAAACTTATAATACTTTTTATGATCAGCGGCAATTACCAATTTTCCCCATTTGCCCCTTTCAGTGAAGAAGTTATACCAAATCTTCCCTTGAAATTAATTAATGCGTCAGTATTAATTAACTATATTCTATCTTCCCTTGAAAGTTAGTTGGGTTCTTTCTATGATTTCTAGCTATCAGACCGTTAACTAGTAGCTCTAAACGACTCACCTGAGCCTCCCACCTAAATATTTGTACCCAATGATTGGCTGCAACTCCTCTTCTGCCCACCAGTCTGACACTCATTATGAATCCAATGCTAGATTGTAGATTAATCCCTCCATCTTAATTAATTTCTATTTCGTTAGACCACCGGGAAGTACGAAGCCAGCATACTCACCACCAAACATGGCCAACTACAAGACTAGTAGCCTCTTGTGCACTTTGTGCGCAGGTCTTGCGCTCTTAGCTTTCTATTGGGCGTTTCGACAAACACTTGGTGATGATGATATATTTGTTAGGACGCAAGGGACTGAGTTTGTACTGAATGGCCAACCTTTCCTCTTCAATGGCTTCAACTCCTACTGGATGTTGCACGTCGCGGCGGACCCCGCCGGGCGGAGCAAGGTCTCGGAGGTGTTCCGCGAGGCGGCCGCCAACGGGCTCACGGTGTGCCGGACGTGGGCGTTCAACGACGGCGGCGACCGAGCCCTCCAGGTGTCGCCGGGTGTCTACGACGAGCAAGTGTTTGAGGTTAAAAAACTAGTTAGGGAAAGCAATAATTACGGTAATGAATATGTTATAATATTAAATGGTATGGGTGTAGGGATTTGATTTTGTGATCTCGGAGGCTCAAAAGTACGGCGTTCGTTTGATCTTGAGCTTGGTGAATAACTTCAAAGACTTCGGAGGGCGAGCGCAGTACGTGGATTGGGCTCGTAACGCGGGTGCAGCTGTCACCAACGAAGACGATTTCTATACCAATCCAGTCGTCAAGGGATACTACAAGAATCACGTACAGGTATATATATATATATATATATATATATGACATAATCGAGTCAATTAACTTGTAATATAACTTTTAATTTGATCATCTTTGGCAGAGTATATTAACAAGGGTGAACACCATCACAAAAATGGCGTACAGAGACGATGCAACTATCATGGCATGGGAGTTGATCAATGAACCTCGCTGCCAGTGTGACTACTCCGGAAAAACCATCAACGTAATACTTATTACTTAATTAAATTCCATGCTAGACTTAAAATGTAACTAATTAAATTAAATTCGATCGTTGCAATATATATACATATATATATATATATATATATATATATATATATATATATAGGGTTGGGTGCAAGAGATGGCAAGTTACACAAAATCTCTAGACAACAAACACATGCTGGAGATTGGGATGGAAGGATTCTACGGCGATTCCAACCCGGCAAAGAAGCAATACAATCCGGGCTACCAAGTCGGCACCGACTACATCGACTCTAATCTCATCAAAGAGATAGATTTTGCCACCATCCATGCATACCCAGACATATGGTATATAATATATTAAGATAGATTAAGAGATATATATGTGATATTAATTAGTGCTTCATTAATTATTGTTTAATGGTAGGTTATCCGGGCAGACCGATCTATCGCAGACGGCGTTCATGCAGCGATGGACGTGGAGCCACTGGGACGACGCGAGGAAGATCCTCCAAAAGCCCTTGGTGTTTGCCGAGTTCGGCAAGTCGAAGAAGGACCCCGGATACACCGAGAACGAGCGCGACCTGTACCTCGCCGCTGTCTACAGCGACATCTACAGCTTCGCCAGGACCGGCGGCGGCTCCTTGGGCGGCGGCCTCGTGTGGCAGATCATGGCGGAGGGGATGGACTCCTACTCCGACGGCTACGAGATCGTGCTGTCGCAGGATCCGTCGACCACCGGGTTGATCTCGAGACAATCGCGCGTGATGACGGCGCTGGCTCACACCATGAGTTGGTCGCGCCATGATGTAGTCATGATGAGCAAGCCCGAGAAAAAAACATGGAAAGAAAATGAAAATATAATTCGTGAACGGCAGGATTCGAACCTGCGCGGGCAGAGCCCACATGATTTCTAGTCATGCCCGATAACCACTCCGGCACGTCCACTAGTAGAAATTTTTGCAAGAGTTAATGTATTATAATTAATAAACTGAGAGAAGATTCGCTTTCGCCCTCCTTGAAACGACAAAGGTCGCATCCATGGTAAGAACAACTCAAGGTCTCATCTTTCGCCTCTAATCCTTCGGTTTGATTCCTCTTCTTGTCACGTTTCTTCTTCTTCTTCTTGATTTATCCTTATTTTCCTATAATTATTTCGTTTGGGTTTCTAATCGGTCTTTGAATTTCTAATCCAAATTCTTTAGATGTTCCTGTTTGGCTTTTAATCTAACCCAAGATGTTGTCTTTCCTTTCTATTTGATACGTCTGGATATTAATTATTTTATAAATGACCGTCTTTTTTGTGTGCTTATTAGAGTCTTTACCAGTTTACCTGACAAGCGATTAGTTTGCTCTTTAGCTTTTGTGTATCCTTTCTTAGATTCTCTTAGTATTTGCGTTGATAGATAAGTAGACGGAGATTGGAGAGTGATATATTTGTAATATTTGCTATCAGATTCTTCTTCTGTGGGTTATACTGCTGAATTGATTGAAACCCAGAAAGGAAACGACACATCTGAGGCGATCGACGACCCGGCGATCGAAATTAAAAGGTCTTGTTCTTCGCGAGAGCCCGTGATCTCACTGGAGTGGCAGATGCATCTATTGAAATGCTGGCCGGTAGCACGGTAGGAGACTGCATGAGTAAGCTCTTAACCAAATTCCCCAAATTAGAGGAAATATATAGCTTCATGGTTTTGGCATTGGATGGGGAATATGCTCCCAAAACGACGTTTCTGAAGAACGGAGATGAACTGGCCATCATTCCTCCCAAAACTGGGCGGTAATAAAACATGGGTAGAGGTAAAGGTTTTGATTTGATATTGTATCAATTTAGTTGAGGTGATAATATTTCCTGTTAAATGGAAAACAATCAGCTGCAATGTATCTCATGTTTTGTACACTTCTTGCAAGAGAATAATATCAGGGTATAGATTTTTTTGGATATTTAATGATGATTTGTAGAATATTGCATATGTTTTGTTTTCTAATCATTACAGTAGATATCTGATAGTGAAATAGTTAAGAGAACCAACTCATTGTCAGCTATTTCTTAAGGAGTTATAAGTTATTAATATAATTTAAAACAAGTTCAAAGCATGCAAACTGATCTACATTATCATGAAATGACCAGGAGAGATAATTTTATATAAAGCAGCATAATCAAATATTCAACTTCAAAAACTGAGACAAGTTTGTGGTGGATTATTTTGTAATCTTTGTTGGACTTAATGTACTTATACTGGATCATTTTGTTGCTTGATATATCGAGTCTTGCAATGGTAGCTTGAAATTCCATTGAGTGTCGGTAATTGCTGGTTTTTCTTTCCTATATGGACTCCTGTTCAATGATTTGCAAAGAATGCAAAGACCATATATATGCAACAAAGACATGCACATGCTCTTATTTAAAAGGGTGCATGCTCGGGGAAGAGAAAAATGAGCAGAGTGTCTTGTAGAACAACCTAACTATGTCATAGGTAAACAGAAGTTTAACCCAAGCAGTACCAAGTTGATGATTATAATGAGGTGAAAATATTGGCTGATTCAATCTAGTTTCGATTTCAGCTACACTACTACTTTGTGACCGTCAATGATAGATTTCAACACGGTGCAATTTATTTTTGCTCAAATGGAATCGGGTACTTATTGGCTGGAGCAACTTTTTGTGATGTTATACTCTAGGCATCATCATTTGTGAAGTAATACTGTAGGCGTCATCATCTCTGCCCCCACAATATTAAGCCCATGATATCTGATATTGACCAACCTATATCTGATATAATCAAATTCCTGATATTTTTCATATTGAAGGTTCATTCAGAATCCATTGCAAGACATTTACAACTAGAAGCTTGTCTATTTTAAAAATAGCCAATTTTTCTGTTTGTTAGGTTCATATTCTGTCATATTCATATCTTGAGATCATTCTTTTTTTATGCTCGCAAAGCTTGTCTTTTGATGAACTCTTTTTATACAACAATTTCATCTTCTATTTTCCTTTGTGACCTTGTGAATGCACTATTTAAGGAAAAGCTCTTACATTTCTAAGGTACATGATGAACTTGTAGAGAGCTCTCTTGACATTATCATTCTTGGCATTGCAGGTTCTTTTCTTTGTAGACCTATTTTATGTGAGCCATCAACATTGCCATTACAAGCAACTAATTATGCCTTGATACAATTCACATTTGTTGTATTCCTAATGTGCATTTTCTCCTCGAAATGCTATCTGTAGGAGCACCTTCAATTATAATGCCTATTGCAAGGATTATCTTCTTCTGGCATGGGATTGTATCGCTGATCAGCACGGCTGATGTCATGACACGGTTGTGCCAGAATATGCCATGACCTGCTGTGCGTTGATGCAGCTCTTCTTGGCACTTCTCTGTATTAGGATTTGGATGACATTTTTCATCTAAATGTCTATCTGTTAATTTCAGAGGTATGCCTGTGTTTTGATTAACATGCTGTCAGCTAATAAGGAAACTCAAGTTTTCCTAAAATTATCTAAAGTGTGTATCAAATTTATGTAAAATGAACAGTTAATTGGTAGATCTACAAAATCTACTCTTCAGTGCCCATTAATGGTGATTATTTATAACTTTTCGTTTGGATTTTTTTCGAAAAAATTGAATAAGAAAATGATGAGAGTCAATTTTTTTTCCTGCATCATTAGACTTATCTCGTTCTGCTCCAGGTTTTCTAGGATCTTTTGTTACAATATCAATGGTCATTCTACATAATTATGATGCTCGTTTTACTCGTTTAGGAAGAAAGAGACCTAAAAATTAGGTCTTATGAAATTTAATTATATTTAATTTTTTTCATTTAACATATAAATCTAAGTGCATATATTTTCTGTAATTAATACACATTTTGTTATAATAGAATTCACGCAATTTACCTATGCGGACTGCACTAGAATCCATTATTACAAATAAAAAAAATTAAATTGAATTAAACTGCAAGTTCCCTGAAAGTTCCTATTAATATCTGACAGTAATGCTGTTCTATCTTCCACTGGTTCACCAGAACCTCCTTTATTTCACTCAAAATTGAAAGAAAAGCATAGAATTAATGTATAAGACTTCTTAAAAGAGTAATTTTAGTTCTTATTTATGTTACTTGGATCTTTAGTATTTGTATTATGAGAAATTATTGAAATTGTACAAAGTTTGGAGGTTGGAAGCAGTGCAAACACTGCATTGCATTTATTATTGTCTTTCTTAAGAATTGAGTATCAATGACTTCTTCACAACCACAAAGGAAAAGGTCATACTGGAATGACAACCTTAGTCCAATAACAACTTGGAAGCTTCTTGTTCCATGTTAATTAGAAGACCCAGACCATGGACTCCCTATCCAAACTTGGGTCTCATTAATTATTCAAAAACCAAAGAAAAAGAGACCAATAAAAGTTCAATCCATAGCCTTTGATTCTTTAAAAAATGTAATGAATGGATTATATACAAGTAAAGTTTTGGCTCCTATAAACCCTTAATCCTGTCTACCTACTGCTCTTCCAAAGATCAATGAGCTATTTTGGCAGGCAGAGTTATGAACTTATACCAACCTAAGTATCATTCTGGTCTTCTCTCATAGTTCATCATCTACATGAATCATTCCACTCTCTCATCTCTGTTACAAAACTCTCTCTCTCTCTCTCTCTCTCTCTCTCTCTCTCTCTCTCTCTCTCTCTCTGTTTTTCTAATCATCTCATTCTAAGAATCTTTGTAGATCCACCACCATCACTGTTACATCATCCCTGCTTCCCCTACTGCGGCAAATGTCTATGAGTTCTTTGCATGATTTCATGGACTTGTCATGTTTCAGAACTACATCAACTGCCTCCTGGTTGCTGACCTTATCCCACAATCCATCAGAGGCCATGATCAAGAACTCGCAATCTCGAGTCAGATGGATTTTCTTCGTTTCGGGCTCTGATATGATCCATTCTTTCATGTTCATGTCTCCGATCGCCCTAGATACGGCGAGCGAGTCTTGGACCCTCCACACTCCATTGCAGTAGTTCACATATCCTCCCTGTCATGGATTCAGACAGCAAACAAATATATGAGATTACTAATCTAACAAATTTCTAGTCTTCAACTAGTTGGAAAATATTAGCGAAGAATCTTAAGTCTTACCAAGTTCTCGATCCGAATCCGTTCGTCTTCCCTTCCAGCATTATGATCAGAAGTTAGAGCAGCTGCTATTCCATTCATACTCATGATCACTCTGCAGTCACCAACATTAGCAGCATGCAATTCCCCATCCTTTATAAGCACTGTGGCAGCACAAGCTCCACTTTTTACACCCTGTTGATGAACAAAAGAGCATTCTTTGTTAGTCATTGAGCAAATGGTTGTACCTAAATTTCTCTAATTGCTTAATGAATACCCAAATCTATGAGACCAAAAGGGAAGGACAAAAGGTGAGTTCTTGTGCTGAAACTGGCCTTTGGGTTGGTGCAAAAGTTCATAAGAAACAATCTATATCTTGTCTTTATTATCATTCACATTACCTTATAAACATTTATTATTTGACACCTATATTTTTATCTCAGGTCTCAAAAACACTTTGAATTAACTCTAAAAAAAATCTTACTTAAGAGTATTAACTCCATTTGCTAATTGAATCAAGAGTTCTTGATAGATTTTCCCAAAAACAAGAACCTTACAATTTGTTTATTCAATTTGCTAATTGATCAAGTCAACTTTCAGACAAAGACAACCTAAATGAGGCCACCAAACAATTAATTACAACAACAACAACAACAAAAGGCATCTATTTAAGGCTAATAAGTTAAAACATTCTTCACATTAATAAGGTTAGGTAATGTGCAGTTGGCTCCCTACCTGACTTAGGAATTCTCTATCTGTGTTCATATAGCCAGCCTTAATTGCCAGTTTTACTTGGTCTTCTCCCTTCTCTATCTCAGAAAGTGCTGCAATGATATTCTCCCCCAGCTTCTCAGAGACCAAATCAACTGCTGCTCTTCCTCCATGACCATCAAACACACCAAAGAAAGCCTGGATATATATAGATATACATACACATAACATTCAAACATGCATGTTAGGAGAGAAGCTTCATATTATAATTCATTTGATTAGATAAAGAAGCTTGAATAGAAGTTTTTTTGGAGCAATTGTATGCTAATGTGGTGTGGCATTCCTAATAAATCTTTGTCCTAATAATTCAACATAGAATTAGTTGTATTAGAAAGAAGAAACTTTGCTGTATGATTGTAGCATATGGAATCAAAATTTCGAGATACAAGAAATGAAAATGAGTATAACTTCAAGAGGAGATCGACATCCAAATAATAATTAATTACCTCATTTGAATTCCCGTTAATGTTGATCATCACACCATATCCATCTTCCATCACAAGTCTTTGACCCTTCTTACTGGCCATAAAATATCCACTCCCCTCCACCTCCATCTCTCTCTCCGCTCCTTCCTTCGCCTTGACCACCACCTCCCTGAACTCCGACGCCGCAAAAGACTCCGGTACGACCAACCTCGCCGGCCTCTTCCTCATCTTACGCGCCGGCGTCCCTTCGCCCGCCCCTCGACCGGGCTGCGCCGTCTCCTCCACATGCTCCTCCTTGTCCGCGAACGTTGCCATATTCTTTCTCGCGGACTCCCTGGCCAATAATGCCTGCAGGTCGTCGTGCTCAACTCGCATGATCACCGCCGCCGCCTCCTTCAACCTCCTCTTCCGGGAGAGGGACGGAAGAGGAGGAGAGCTTGGAGAGTTGGCGTACAAGGCCATCAAGATCCTCTTGCTGAGCTCTTGGAACAAATCCACAAGGAAATCTAGAAACGACCATAGGAACACAACTTGGGACACCACCATTTTCCTCTCTTGGCTTAATTTGCCTGCTTGCTATCTGAGGAGAAGAAAGATGAGAGCTTTTGCTATATATCTATAAATCTATATATATAGATAGATAGATAAATAGATAGATGTGCGTGAAGGTTGTGGAAAGGGATCGAGGAAGGAGTCTCTTGGGTTCGAAGCGTTGACCAGTCAAAGTACGTGACGAAATCTAACAGCAGAATTTGGATTTGTTGGAGTCCAAACACTGAAGAGGTTGGAAGCTTTCAATGCTACGAAGTCGGCAACGGAATTGATAGGCAAAGATAGAGATAGACATAAACATAGAGAGAGAGAGAGAGAGAGAGAGAGAGAGAGAGAGAGAGAGAGAGAGAGAGGACAGGAGAATCGGTCACGCCCAAAGAAGTGGTTTATTGTCGGTAACCTTTTGCGATTAATTCGGGTCGTATTAAAGAAAAGGGAAGTTTTCAAATAACCCCTTATATTTTAAGCATTTTATAACTCAACCCCTCTAATTGTCTGTAACTTCTATAATGATCAATGCTATCACTAACTCCTAATAATATCCTTGCCTAATGTATCATCATCAAAGGTATTTTACATTTATATATATATATGCCAAAGATAATATTCTCTTAATATTTCCAATTACTTAGCTCAAATACCATCTAGAATTAGTTGCCGACTTAATATAGTAGGTTGTATGTATATATATATATATATAGTTTGACGTAGTCATCAATTATGGAAAGAAGTAAAATAAAATAATAAAAATATAACAATATTATAAGATTATTCTATATAAGTAATTGAATATATATAATATTTGAAACTATGGGTGCAAACAAGCAGAAAATAATTATAAGCTACACAATTTAATTGAATACTATTTCTTTTTTCCATCAGTAGTTATTAAGGTAATATCTAACTCACAGTACTCTTAAGAAAATAAAAGCATGATTATACGGTGAGGTGTTAATGACAGTAAAAGAAAAACGTAGGGTGTATTATGTGAATTTTCTTGAAATATTAAGAAATTTACATACTAAAAGGACTTCATTAAAAAAAAACCCCCCCATAAGATGAGATGAGAACGGTGATATGAATGCAGTCGAGATGGTGAAAAATAAATTCAAAAAGGGGGAGAAGAAAATGGACGTGGAAGCTACCATTCGGTAATCATGCAAGCATATATAATTATTGCATACAAATTCAATTCAAACCCTGTGGAAAAAATAAAACCAAGAAAGATTAGGTCAAAACTACGGCTCAATCATTCATACTGCAGGCCGTAATATTTATTTATTAACACTGCCGTTCATCTTCTAGAATACGTAGGATTCCCATTGGTCCTTGTATTATAGGATATTTTACGGATTACACCCTTGCTTTAGCGTTTATTATTTCCTTACAAGAGTGTAATTCAAAGAAAGGTTGATGAACTAAAAGTTATTTTACGATTTGCACTCTATGTTTTAACTATTTTGTGATCGGCACTCTATTTTTGACGATTTTGTAATCTGTTTTTTCTTCTTCTCTGTTATCTCGTTTAACACGGTATTTTGACTAACTGATGTTAACCAAATTACTAAAATATCTTCATAACTATTTTTTCTCTCTGCCGGGAAGGCAGTAACTATATAAAAATTATTTCATACATTATAATGGAGTATTCCTTTGTTGGTACCGTCTATATTTATAGAGGATATTAAATAAGAATTACAACTTAGTTTATTTTGGTGTACTAATTCATTATTCTCTGACATATTATTTCATATTAATTTTTTCAAAATAATTTAATAATAATAATATGTAATTATTATTTCCAAAAGGAATAGTGAGTATTATTGTGTCAATTAGGTCACGTGTTCAGTTTAATAGTATGGAGGAGCTCAAGCAATCCACCTTACGTCTCTCGTACGCGGTGTTCGGGTCATTAGGCTACGGTGTAAATCGGCGAGGAATTGGGGGGTTCCAGATGCTAGACGTCACGGTCACGGTCACTGTCACGAGTTCATTACCGTTAAGGGAAAGGATAATGGACGATGACGTGGCGCCGAGACGTGCAGTGCGTGTGTTCTTATGCCTTCGGAGGGAAGGAAAGGTGTCCGTCCGTTGACTTGGGGTCGCGTCGGTTACGGCGTCAACGCCCCCTTTGCCAGGGCCAGATCAATCTTGTCTTTGTGGTGGATCCTCTCTGGACTCCTTCCGTCTTGTGCAATATTTTCATTTTTCTTTTTTTAAATTGAGTTTCGAACTTGGGATCTCATTTCTCAAAGGAGATTTTAATTTTCTTTTTTATGAATTTTTCTGAACCCCATATTGTGCAATATATATATTTTTTATAATTAAGATTCAAATTTAGGATCTCATTCTAAAATGATTTTAATCCTTTTCATGAATTTTTCTCAAGGTCATATTTCTCTTTAAGAATGCACTCACTGGTGTAGAATGGAATAACCAGTTAATTAAAGGAATTAATATTTAGTAGTTTAGTGGGACACTATTAAATTCTTGCTAAAAAAATAATTTTCTTTTGTTACCATTTAATATAAAAATAAAGAAAGAAAAATAAAACCTATTTTAGGTTCTTCCAGGATACTATCTTGCATCACAGATCATTTCATTTGCTCACTCGTCACTAGTAAAATTTGAAATCTACTCATAAAATGCCCTTCAGTTCTAGTCCTAATAAGATCTACATTATAAGTTCCTCCTAGCTATCAAAATCACTTAGTGCTATGAAGAACCTTTTTTTTTTGTTCATTTATGAACCCGAAAGCTAGATATGGGCTAAACAAAAGACCAACCCTCCTTAGATACAGAGACACTTTAGACTCTACCAAGCTTTTAGCTATCTAATCTAAGCTTCAAACCATATACGTCGCCGAATAATTACTTTGAATCAAACGCCGATAAGATCTGCTCCAAACTGTTACGATGCCAAACTGTTCTTCCAACTAATCACACTACTGAGCTATCAACTAAATCGAACCAAGTCACCAAACCACCAACCACCAAATAATTTCTCCACAATATTATTTAGGGTTGGAGTTAAAATTATGACCTCCTTAGTTATGAGTAAGATACCTACTAACTCTACTTACTGATAAAATGCCCTTAATTTCTAGTCCTAATAAGATCTACATTATAAGTTCCTCCCACCTATCAAAATCACTTGGTGCTATGAAGAACCTTTTTTTTTTCATTCATGAGCCCGAATGCCAGATATGAGTTAGACAAAGCACCAACCCTTACTAGATACAAAAGCACTTTAGACTCCACCGAACTTTTAACTGTCTAAATTGCTTTAAATCAAACACCGCCAAGACCTGCTCTAAGTTGTTGCGTTGCCAAGCTATTTTTTTCTTTCAAACTAATTGCACTATACAGAATTGAGCCAAGCCACCAAACCATCAACCACCAAAGAATTTCTCCACAATATTGTTTAGGGTTGGAGTTGAACTTATGAACTTCTTGGTCATAAATAAGATACCTACCAATTCTACTAGAGTAAGGTATTTACCCATAAAATGCCCTTCATTTATAGTCCTAATAAGATCTAGGTTATAAGTTCCTCCGACCTATCAAAATCACTTTGCTATGAAGAACCAATTAATGAAAGCAATTTCCAACTCGTAATGTCTGCATATCTTTTCTACTATACCTACCTAGTTGCCTCAATGTTTTCCTTCTTTCCATTGAAATACAGCTTAGAAAAAAGAAACTTTCACCAAGGACCACTTATAAACAGCCAATTCTGTGCTAAAATTGTACAAAAACCATACTGCAGGGTTAATATTGTGCAAAAGGAAACCAAAGAAAATTTCATTTAGTATATTTTATGAAAAATAAGAAAATATAATTCCACTATTCCTCAAAGAAACCATTGCATATAAACCTTTTTCTTTACAAGAGAGCCTATAACAAGTCAAACGAAGCAACTAAAAAAGGATAAATTAGTTTGATACTCCTCTACTCAGTGAGTTCCTTTAAGTTGAACCATGGGCCTGCTGTTTTGTGAGAACTCATAAGAAGAAACGATAAAAAGGGAGAAATATGAAAGCATCAGTAAGTTTACTCGTCATAGGGCATTGCTTCCATTTCACTGTTCTCCGGATCCCCCAGAGCTAAAGTATCTGCAACAGGGAAATAGACTAATAAGAAAATCCCCACCGTTGTACAAAATAACAGCACAAGGAAGGCAAGGAACACAATGGCCTCATAAGCTAAACCACCCGGGGTGGGAAGCACGGAGAATCCAAGAAGGAGAGCCCTCCATGGAGGGAAGAGGAAAAGAGAGAACAAAAGCACATAAATTCTTCGTCGCAATCCCTTGTTAATCACCAGTGACAACATCCGGGTTCCAACATATGCGACGTAGCTGATCAGGATGACATAGAAAGCCCCGAGAAATATAGTGCTCAGTAGGGGATAAACACATGTAACAATGCCATCAGCTAGAGATGAGGTCCTTGTGAAGAATTCTGCAATCTTTGTGTTTTCATTCTTACCGTCGCTGTTGATCTTAGGTCCAATAAAAACAGTGGCAAATTGGCAAACGAAAACAGGTAAGCAAAACAAGATAATGTGGAAGATGGTCCTTCTGTTCCATCGACGGCTTAGAGTATCAGACTCTCTTTTCTGCAGTGCCGCATGAAGAAGGAATGCGAGCATAAGAAACATGCTGGGTTCTGCAAATCCTAAATTTGATAAAATGTAGAACTTGCAAACATTCTTCTGCCATTGTAGGCTAGAAAAAATCCTTCCTCTCCCATTCAAGTAGCTTAGCCTAATGATCTCTCCAAAACCGCACCAAATTGAAACTAGAATTAGGATTACGCGAGTAACCCAAGGTCCATTAAAGTAGGTAAGCTGGAGAAAACCTCTTCTTCGAATCCATAGCTGGAAGTACAAAATGCGGTAGATGCATATCAGACCCAATAGAGCATTTATGGTGGCGAGAGAAATGGTTATCACACCGATGACATCGGTGATAATGTTGGTCAAGTGCATCACCCAAAGTACAGATTCCAACCATGCTCTCTGTCAGGATCAGTACTCCAGTGATCCTTAGGTAGCCATACGGACATTGCAGAACATTAAATCTGGGTCAAAAAAATATGAAGAAAGCATATGCAGCATATTATCAATGTCCCAACTGTATTCTTTGGATTCTCTGTAAACCAAATTCTCTAAGCCTCACTATAACAGCTCATCAATATACAGGCAAGCAGTATGTCTGCTAGCCCTCTCCAACCATATGCCTACAGAAGTGAAACAGAGAAATTAGCTATTACGTAACTTCAAAGAACAGAAATGACTTCCATTGTTACACAAAGGTTAAAAGCATGCACATCAAGGAAAGTTCAAAACATAAGAATTTGATTGTCAAGATCAACATACGAGGAAATCATGTATTAACTTAGTGTCAGTTTCCAATGTGTTAGAGAACTTGTTCTTCAAACCAGACTCTGTAAGTCTTGATTTCAGAAAATAACTATTCAATGCATAGTTTTCTAAACATACATTGACATGGAAGTTAGACCTTTCTAGGAGAAAACGATAAATTATCAGTTCTAGCCCCGGCACAACAGCATTGGGCTGATCGAGTTCAAATCGGCTCAACCTGGCCAACCCTAGAGAAGCACCATTGACTCACTTCACTTAAAACTCATATGAAAGAGATTAACATTTCATTATAGACTAGAACACAGCTGCAATTAGCATAATGCAACTATAATTTGTACATATCTCGTTTCCAAACCAGCATGATGGGTTAAAGAACTTCATATCAATAGATCTTGATACAACCATAGGCCCAATGTACCGACACATTTTCTAGTAAACAGCTAGATTCCAGAGCTTGCACTCAGCACGTATTCAATTTGAGAATTGTTCCTCAGGAAAAACAAAAGAATGCAATACAAACTGTAAGCGTATATAAATAATCCAGAATGACACAAGGTCATATACTATCATTACGTTTTCTTTGTAGAACAATAAAATGTGCATACAAATTTATTATGGCAAAAAGAAAAAAGACAGGCAGAGAAACTTTATACCTTTCTAATGCACGAGCATGAAGCGAATAAATGATCTCATTCAAAGTTCGTAACTTTAATACCGTATGACAACGAAACCAAAAATAGACAAAACTATCTCATCCGCTTACTGCCTTGCAATACTATCCCTCTCTAACAACTCCTAATAAAAGATCAGCAAACCTAAATCATCTCTAATTCATTCGAATCCACTCGTAGTAACTCCAAACGCGATCTCCGAAGTCCTTAACACGAATTCCCCCACACAATTAGCTAAAGTAGACCCAGAGAAACTAATCAAGTTTCGATTTTAGCATCATAACAAAACTAACAAATCAAACACGAATCAAAGACTAAAAAAAACAATGCAAAAGATGGGGGCAGAAAAAGGAAAATAGACAAGCACCTCGATCGAGTTCAGGGCTGAGGCAAGCACTCGATCGAACACTCGAAAAAACGATTCCACCCAAATAAACCCTAAAATCGATCACCAATCCCGACGATCTGGAGCTCAAAAGGGAGGGAGCTCTTGCAGCGTAGGGTCGAAAGAATCGAAGCGAAGAAGAAGACGACGACGACTCCAAGGAGATTGCGAAGCCTTCGATTCGATGGGGATCGAGATGATTAACGAGAGAAATTAGTTGGAAATGTGGAGAGGTTGGAGACAACCCATCACCAGCTGTCCATCCTTAAGTACGGAGCTCGTACCGCATAGACGTGAATACCACGATGGATAAACCGGTACTTATCCGGTCTCGAATTCGGATTAGATATCGGATACGAATCCTCTGTGGGATAAACTACAACTTTAATCGGTGCTCTTATCTGATTATCGGATCGAGTTCGGATCTTTGTCATAGATCCGATCCGAATGCAAAATATAAACAAAATTATGGTATAAACATGAAGGCCTCTAAGGCTCTAATCTCCATTAATCTGGTTATTTTCGGTTCGACCCCTGCTTATTAGATATATTTCAATCAACCCCAGGAAGACCCAGGTGTTAAACAGTTAGGATTGTTCTGTGAGGTTAAATTAAACGCTAAGGAAATATTTAATGATTAAGATTACATTGGACCATGAGTGGTTGGTCTCTACGAGAAAAAATAGTTTACTTTGGCATATATACCCTTCAAATATCTCTCATTTTTCTAAATACCCCTCTAAATTTGATATTTGAAATTCTTATTTATGCAAATACCCCCTCAGAATTAATCAAAAGGTATTTTGAGAGGTATATTCTCCAAATATTAACTTTAGAAGGAAATAAGAGATTTTTTAATATAAAATCAAAAAAAAAGAAAAAGAAATCAGGGTTTATAAAAGAAATAACGGAAATGGAGGGGTTAAAAAATAAATTTCCCCAAATCTATTCACTTATTTCGATAAACAGTTTAAGGGAGGCACGTTAACGAAAAAGTCCAAGTCCACTTTCGAGCAATTACCTGATCAATGATGAAATACTTAATAAATCATCGATATTTTTCTAACAATTTATTCTCTCATTTTTGAAGAAGAAAAAAAATTAATACTCAATATGATGATGATAAACTTGCCACTACTAAATCGTGCATGGTGATAGATCCATTCAATAATTTTATAATTATATGCAAGATTTCTAGAGTGCAAGCTCTGATATCATGTTTAGATCAACATAAGATAAGAACACACACACACACACACATTAATTTTCTCTAAAAGAACAAGGAATCAAGATATAGTTAAGCAATTATATTGTTCTGGTGAAATATATTAAGCTACGCAGATGCATGGGTTTACTTCTAGATAGAATAGCTCAGTCAACATCCATGTCTGGATAAGGGAATCTGAATATGGATAAAGATCAGTATGCAAGGTGGATAAAAAAGCATCTGGGTAATATACAGAGTGATAGGAGATGTAAGCTAACATCTCTCTTTCATCCCAGTTTCCAGTTCCCATACCTATTCTACTCTCTCTTCCAGTTTTTGGGTGATCCCTCACAAAACCCTTGCCTCGTTTTTGTTTCGAAGGAACATACCTGCTGTTACCGTGGCAACATTCTTACTTTCTGGTGATCAGAAAGATAACATCTCTGTCTGGCTAAATTAAGTTATCTCTGCAATACAATGCAATTATCTTCGCGTGTAGAAATTGTATGTCTAATCTATGCGTGAAATAGTCGATGACTTCTGCTCTGAAATTGCAGGGAAATTATCGCCACCGTTGCTTCTCTTGCCTGTATGAATAACCAACAAACTCAACATGAAAATGAGGAATGAAAACAAAAGGCAAAGGAAGCGATTGTCTACAGAAATAAGATAAATTCATACATCCGAGTTTGTGTACCTAGGCTTCCTTCTGTCAACTGCAAGTTCTCCATTCAAAGTCTTCCGCCCATCAAGCAATGTGTTAGTGGCCCGTGATGAGACTACCTGTAGTATCAGCAAGTGTTGAACACCTAATCAGGACTTTAAATATAACATTTCCACAATGAGTATCTTCAATTGTCTCTGAATTAATATCACCATAATGAGCTATCTCCAATCATTAATCCATAGCAACCAAGGGAATAGATTATTAGAACTTAGAAGTCAGAAGATATGCAACCAAACCTTTGGACTTTCTGCTCTGCTATTTACAGTCTGTCTAAGGGCAACTGTCCTTGAAGTAACACCACAAACTGCCGATGTCAATCTTGACTCAACTTTACCCTGCAGATGAAGTCCACGAAATTCCACAATAGAGTTCTTACAGAAGAATTACATATGCAACGGAAAATATACTCCAAGAACTCAAGATACATTAGGGAGGATAGCATCAATAGCCATATATTCAAAATCTAAACAGTCAGCTTAGACAGAAGATAGGAAAGAAGGAAAAACAGAAATACAGAACACAAATTGTTTTTGTTGTTGTCAGTCACTTGTAGAACTTCTAGAATCTACTTCTGAGGACTTGAATATATGAGAGAAGATAGGACTAGAACCACAAATACAGAACACAAATTGTAATGCGGATCCATAACAGAATATGAAAGAGGGACTAATAACTCCCTTCTGTTTTTCCCCCAAGAGTCTGGGTTCCTGAATCTACAATCTTCTTCACTATAGCTTCAATGCAACTGGTACTTTCATCCCCAAATGAGTAAAAAATTGTGATATATAAAGCTCTAAACAATGAGCTCTGACTTTTCAATTAGATTCACCTTCATAATATGGCTATACAAGAGGATGATATACGTCAGTTGCTTGTATTCAGCGAAAGACATAGTTTGACAAGGAAATGTTGGTGAAAGAAACGGAAGTTTCATAACTGCAGCCTACCAAGAGTTCCATAGGAAATTCAACAACTCAACATACAATTGAAATAAAAGTAGAGCTAATGAGAAGATTTGATGTAGTAACTGCAAATTCTGTAGCCACGTATAGAAAGGACATGTACTGTACAAGAAAGATAGTGCATATCTGAGGCGTGAAAGATAAATTATGTGTTGCTTATCTTGCATGGTAGAAATATTCAATACATAATTTAGCTTTTATTAAAAAAAAAATTTAGCATGCAAAATGAAATCATGAAACTTCTCCTTGTCCAAAAATTAAAGCTACTTAATAAATTGCTGAAAGTTCAAAATTTAAGGACTATAAAGTAATAACATCTATTGCAAATTAAGTTTTACCTCCTTGGGCTTCTTCCATTTTGCTGCCATTGTAGGTACCATGTTAACTTCGCCATGTAAATCAGCCGTGTCACATGAAGGAAGGTTACAGGACCTACTAATCCAGCAAAGAGCCAATTACATATAGAATACTCATTTAAAATGGAGATATGCATACTTTCCCATTTAGCAATTAAGTGAAGAAGTTCCACATGCTTAACCATTATTGTCTCATTTAGAATAAAAGAGAACAAAAAGGATGCTCAAGTGTGTTAGGTTTTGTAATTGGCAAATTCGTCACCAAATAAAGTTGTTCATGATGTGCTTTCCCTAATTAATCAAGTATGAGCTACAGCACAATGTTCCAACAAAAGGCAATTGTAAAAAGAAGCTAAATCTATCAAAGTGTTGAAGGGATGAATAGTACCGATGAACAGTGTTGATGAATAGATGTTCAACGATGAAATAGTGTGTTTGAACGGATAAGCAATACTATGTTCATCAGATGAGTTTGTTTGAACACCTAAACAGTTTTGGAAAAATTTTAGGCTGTATTTGAAAAAAAATTGAAGAGGATTTTAGGGTTTTCTAATACATTTGAAAGAGGTTTTTATCATCTATATAAAATGGAGGCTATTTCATTTGGCGGGCTTTTGGAGATCTCTTTCATATCAAAACCTAAGGAGCTATTAAAGAGAAAAGGAAAGAGATTATTATTTTCCAAGATCTATTTCATCACTAGAGCTATAATGTGAAGATCTTGGGGTTTCTACATCTATCCATCTACATTAGTGTCTCGAGGGGGTACTAAGACATGAAAATTTCAACTCCAAGGGTTCTAGCTGAATTGATGAACTATTGCATAGGAAATAGTTTATAATTATGTCTAGTGAGCAAAAAAATCTTCAATTATTAGCCATGGGTGTCAAATGATAGACGAGTTGTAAGTATATTTTGTACATATGATTATAGTTCAACAGTTTTGATCCGTAGTATTTACCCTTCATTAATAAGGGGTTTTCCACGTAAAAATCTTACAAGTTTTGTTGTGATTGTCTTAATCTTTCTATTCTGGTTTATTATTTGTCTTCTACTATAATTTGTGTAGATTTAACTTGGAAAAATTCATGTACTAGATTCTATAAATCCCTTAATTAATTTTTCCAAAGTGCACGAAGTTGCTCCAAAACATATTATCGGAAGGGCAACATGTGGACAACCATACCTCCATCAGTGGAGAGGCTATTTTCATAAGTTGAATTTGCACAATCAAGAGTGCATGAAAAAAAAAACCATAAAATCAAATTGTGCCCTCTGGAAATTTTAAAACCCTAGGAAACTTAATTTTCTAATGCTATCATAATATAACAATGCAAAAGAGTAAGTATAGAAAGGAATCACAAGACACAAATTTTTTATATAGAAAGTTATCTTGTAAAACCAAGGTAAAAAACCACGTGTCCTATCTTAGGATCGAATCAAACATTATATCAAATATAGTAGTTGCAAGAACTTACAAACAATCCGTTAATACCTACAACTACGTCTACAATGATCTTACTCGATTCCCCCTTGATGTACTGCTTCCCTGGTTCTCAACCTCTATGACCCATGCGGTTGTATTGCTTGTCTCAATAACTCTCGAGATATGACTAATAGAGATAAGAAGTTTGCAGAATCAAGTCTTTTTTACTCTTTAGCATGTTTGCCGTGAAGCATCTCAAAGCCACGCTAATGATCTCCAGAAGTTCCAAACATGTCATGGAAGAGATGTCTTTTTATTTAAGTCAAAAGCCCCTTAAGTACCTCTATGACAAAAAGTTGAAAATGCTCTCAAAAGTGTTCAAAATGGCCTCAGGAAAAGATCACCACCATCCAAGCATTTGAAGACCCCTAAGTGCCCTCAAATGCTCACTAGAAAGAAATAATCTGTCAAAAGCATCCATAGTTGCCTAGTTCGTTCAAACCATATGCCTACACTCTTGTGTTGTCAAAATCATTCTTAGATTGGTCAAACCATATGCCTACAATTTGTGTTTAATCAAAATTACTCTTAGATGGTTAGAATCATATGCCTACACATTCACAGAACATCAACAACAAGTATTAGAATTCGAACCATAGCTATTGGGTTTGAACCTTGTCCTGGAATCCGATCTCCCACTCGCTGTTTCTTCATAAAGATCTTGTGCTATTGCTCATACATAAGAACTAGACATGTTTACATAAGTGATTATATTTTGAACACACATTGTCAATTACAATAATCCTTACATCCACTTCTATACCAATGAAGTACCTACAAATTAATGTCGTATACTCTTACAAAATTAATAGAGAAAATGTAGTTATCATAGTGCAAAACTGGAAATAACGTTTTGACACGATATATTTGGTTCATAAACTTTTCAGGATGTTTTGATATGCTAAATACTATGTATCTTTAGTTCTTATGCACTGTGCACACCATCATTATTTCCAGTGTCCGTTTCGTATGAACTACATGAAGCATTAAGATTTCTTCCTATTTTCAAATGTTATATATTATGTTCAGGATGAGGATCACTATTTTGGACAAGTAATCATTCAATTATAACTGTAGCATTAAGACTCAATGTCATGTTCGCTGAAAGAAGAATCAAGAGATTCCAATGAGATTTAGTTCATCATACATAACCAATGTCTGTCATTCATTTCAAGTGGTGTCATCTTTAGAGTAATAGAATAAAATAAATATAGCTTGTGTTCCAATACAATTAGCATACCTTGCCTTCAGAGGTCGTCCACTGGGGCAAGTATTCATTGTTGTCTGAGGTAGAGGTAAATTTTGAACTCCTCCATGATCTCTGTAGTTTATAAATATTATGGGTGTCAATCACTGTCAAACAAGTTGTTTTTGGCAGTACCTTAATCATCAGAAAACAAACAAAATTAACCTTCTATCTTTTAACCCTTTGTTTGCCAAACCATCAAATATGGCTGTTTTCCGTGTAGTGTCCTGTCAATTCAAAAGATGGATGATTAAGCAAGTTTACACACATAAAAGATTGACATGCATAAATGGTCTAGCTGGACAAAGGCACAAGACTGGCAGCAACAGTGATGATATTGCAAAGAGAGAAAAAGGACAAATGAAAGGCTATTAAGCTTACATAGTTCTATGGATGCCAAAAAGTATACCGTTAAAACTAGAAGTCAAAACTCAAACAAGAGAAGAGGATCTTAATTAGCACCTCTCATTCTCTAGACACTCCAGATTCTAGGTCATAATCTACCTATGCATGTAACCTTCAAGAAATGGAAAGGGAAAGCTGTGAACAAATTGACAGTTTTAGAAGATTGAACTTGACACTCTAACTTATATTCAATTGGAACTACAGACTCCCATCCAATGACTAAAAAGTATCAATTCACAAGCAAGAGAAAATGGAAGACCAGAATGTCCTTAATATTGAGTTGTGATATAAGTGGTGAAAAACCTTTCTGGATATCCATTGGAATAGTGGTATTAGTGGAAAGCTTACCTGTGCAATCCTGGCATTCTTCCCATCCATTAGGGGTGAAGCTTCACAATTCAATTTCGCCGCACCATCACTACAATTAGAAGCAAGTGCAGCTCGTCTGTTGGTGGCAAAGGAAAATGGGCGAGGTACGGTAACATTACATCGTGCTCCCCTAGAAGGTTTATGCAAAGTGACTGAGGAAAATTGAAAGTTGCTTGCAACTCTATTAGCAATTGCCTTGCTTGAGCCAGTATTATTGTCTTCCTTGCTTGCCTTTGGAAATTGTTTTTGGTCTTGAGAAGACTTCTTCTGTGACTTGCATGTTGAATCTGAACCATAAGCATCCTGATAAGAGAACATAGAAGAACCAAATAAATAATCAATCACTAAAGCACTAAGCACAAATCAGTTTGTAAAGATGCAAAAGAATTGTATCAATATAAGTTTGACTCTTTATGCGAAAATAACTGAGCTTATAAAAGCAAATTGAATAATTCCCTTTGAAAAGCTTGGTTCCAATTAGGTTTTGTTCTTGAAGGGTATATTTATGTAGAGAGATAGAAAGCATCAACGAAGTTGTCGTAGACATATTCAAAGACAACACATGGATTGAACTACTAACTAAATAGACTCCATGAAAGTTATCTTGTTAAATGTTACATGAAGCTTTGATTGTCGTGATGTAATAATAAGACAGAAAGAAAAAGTATTGCATGATGCATATCTTGCATACCTTTAATCTTGGAGATGCTCTATTACTAAATGATGCAGTCCTCCTTATTTCAGGGTTGTCAACTTCTATACACTCGGAATAATCTAGTCTAGAACTTGTTGCAGATAATGCACTTTCAGGTGCAGCAAAATTAGAATCATTCTTATGAGCTGAAATGTCACATTCTAACGAGAGCTCCTTTTTATCTAGGGAAAGGAGGTTGTTCTGATCTTTGCAATTTGTATATGAATGCGATTTGGAATCAGTATCCAACTGTTGCATCTGAGTATAATGAGGGTTCTTTTCATCTTCAAAATTTTCCAAGCTTTTTGTAGATGATAACAGAGGATCAAAATTCAAATGATTCACCGTAATAGATTCACAGTAGTTCTTTTCCTCCTCCAGGATAACTTTGGTGGTGGCTTCTCTGAGATCAGTGGCCTTTTCTGTTCCATCATCAAAACTTTCAACTTGTGCAGCCAGTTCATCTTCATTACTCTGGCCAGAGATGCTGCCATCACCAGCATAATCCAATGTGAGTTCAGATTGTGGGTTCACTTCCAAAACCTTCAGAGCTCTAATCCTTCGGTAATATTCTTCAAAATATGCCTTCTTTTGGGCAACTAAACCAGGACGTTTGAGTTTGTCCAGCTCCTCTTGACATCTATTAAATGTAAATATTGACCTTTTCTCCCATGACAGTGACTCAACTGCATATCTTCCAAAAGATATAGAACCATGAACACCCATTTGTGGAACTTCCTGAAAATCAGATAGAAGATACCATAAAGAACGGTGATAATTTAAATAAAAAGAATAAAAAAAGACAGGAAAAAAAAATCTTATCAAAATTTGATATAAAGTAATTACATCCAATTTACCCCCAAAAAAATCAAAAAGAGAATGATAATTTTAGCATTAAAAATGGTGTGGAGAATCATAAGTGCAGGTTTAGATTTATGGGTATAATATGAGTTTAGAATATAAGAAATATCTGTAATTATGATATTGAGTTAAGGTACAGAAATTTGTTGAAACTTCCGTCTGTATCCTCAATGCAGTAACCAATTCCAAGTGCCGGTAGCTATTGCTTGAATGTAAATACTAAATGGTACAGAATCTATATCAAGGCCCATGTAGACTTTATCAACTACTTTTAAAATATTCACATTCATGTAGTACCATGGTAGAAACTACATTTGGTATACTGACTACTGTATACTCTCAGAGTTCATTCATGCGAGATTCTAGTACACAAACTTAAGGCTGCCATGTTATTGGACTGTAACTTATGAAGCACGAACACTTCAAATAGCATGCCGTGTTTGTGTCCAACACTCGTCAGACACGTGTCAGACACTTCTACAATGTATTTGATATTTAAGAAATTTTTTGGACATAAAATTTATCATCTGCTATAAAAATTGATAATATAAATGATCTATTTAAGGAATTTCCTGTGTATGCTATATATGCAACAATCACAAGTTAGTACATACAAGAAAAGTAATATTAATAATAATTATTGTAAAATCACAGATTCGCTTATGTCATCCACTATAGTTAAGTAATGGCTAATATTCTATTGTCAAGTATTAGCATTATCATTTTTGACTTTGTGGTATTGTGTGCATTTTGTTTTTCTCTCATGAATAATTTATGCATGTTTGCGTATTTATACTATAAGTTTAGAAAATTATTTCTTCAAACGTATTGATAATATATATAATATTTTCTTTTAATTATTTTGATGTGTCCTAAACATATCGTATCCTATTTTTTCAAGATTTATCATATCCTCGCGTCCGTATCATGTCATATCCATATCCCATATCTGTGTCCGTTCTTCTTAAACTGCAACTAACAATTCTAGTGTCCTTCGCATGCGAATGACTTTGTTTAAGAAAATAAAAGACAAAAGGAAGATGAGAAACTTCTTTTAATGAATCAAGGAATTCAAAACTCAGAAGTTTGGTTTGTTCTTCAAGGCATTAAATAATATGCTCATGGCTCTTGCTTGGAAACAAGTTCCCTTACAACTATTTTCTCAACACCACTAAATAAGGAAATTTTAGCCATAGCAGAGAGACCTATGAGTTATTATTTTATTTACTCTTTATATTCAAATATCCGCTTACCTTAGTCATACTATAGGTATGCTACGTTAGCAACCTCCACAGTGCTGCAACTACATACTGCTAAAGCAAATGTAGTCCAAGAGATTTTCTATTACAAGTACATCGCACTTGTCATGAGCTTTCAACAATCATTTATCACATACACAAATCTATCGTTTGAAACCGTATATAGAAACTTTGATCCATATGCAGAACACGCCATCCATTTTCTTAACCAGAAGACCCTGGATTGTACTGTTGTATATATGTTAATCCCTCCATTATCACAGATTGAGTATCCATTAATATACATAACAAGCTGGTGACAAATGAAGGGACCAGGTCCAAGTGGGAAAAATTTGCAACATCATAAGTTTTTATGCTCCAATCAGAAAATCATGCTTTGATGTTCATTATGTTTGACTACATCCACCGCGTCCTCTAGGAACCTTCAAAAAGAAAAGAATATGGTGACATACATGCTTCCTCCTGTTCTTTTTGGTTACTAATTCTGGAAGCATTTCATTGTATGTCTCTAAGTTACTTTTGCTCAACTACAAGTTAATGGCCTCTAGAGTCTAGACCCTTCTCCTTGGCATGTATAACCATTATAGACAATCAGATACCAAAGCTACGGGAAGTAGAAAGAAGTGCTACGTGAGTCTTTAAATACACAATTGTAATGAAAGAAGAATGAATTACCTGTGACTGGTCCTGACCAGTCAATTCTCCATGTGACCATCCAGAATAATGTTGATCAACCTCAGCTGCCATATCACATCAACTGATCTGGAAAAAATATATATTAGCAGACACAGGTCTCACAATGAGAGCAACACGTGGGTCTTTATTCTCCCTAGTCCTGAAGTAAATTGCAGCTAATGCTTGAGTATAAGTAAGTTAAAGAGAGCTAATTTTCAGATAATCCAGTATGTTTATCACAGCTCTGTATAAGGTAGAAAGCCACATTAATAAAACTAGCAACTTATTTACATTTATGGACTTCAGGCAAAATAAGACAATTGATAAAATGAAATAAAGGATCTTATGAAGAACTGAAAGAGAAATCAAATGTCTGAATTCAATACAGGTACCAAATTGGATCCAAAAAATTTAGGGTGGGAAAGGAAAGAAAAAAAAAGAGACACATTACACATTGTGACGTTAAAACTCTACTTGGCCATGTTCCTCAGTGAAATTACGCGGACAGTAGCTAGAAGATAAACAAAACAGGAAATAAATGTGCGGGGTATTATAGGCATAGGAATTTGCAGCCACAGAACATTTGTTCTTTGCATTGCCAGTTCAACAGTTGTCAAAACCATTTAAATTCAGAAATAACAAGCTGACATAATCCATAAAAGGTCGCCTAACTTCAAAGAGTATCTGAAAAGCATAAACCTAGTATTTCGAATACCCTGGAGGCCCTGGACACATTTTTCTATATTATGCTTAATATTGTTTCTGTTGGCAGACAAGGGAGTGCATGTATTTCTATATTTAACCTACAAGATTAAGCCTTTATATGGTGTGTCCAAAATTATATAGCTAAAACATATTACTCTATTTGGGCCCATACCTTGGAGATGATCCCATGAGTTTTTTCATGCTTACATCAACAAATAACTCTGGTTTCTAATTTCTCAAAAGAAAAAGACAAATAACTGCAGTTTCTATGCCAACTTTGATGCTGCATGATGACTTTGATACTCATTTGCTTGCTACTCCACGTCTGATGAACCGACTAAGGCAGTTTTGCCAACTTGAACAAAAAAGTAACAAATGAGGTTTTGCGAAGTCAAACCCCAGTTCAACTGAAAAGCATAGGTCTTCATACTATGAGCTATATTATATTATCAATCATTTCTAACTTAGTTTTCTGTTCCACGTGGGACTAACACTGGGATGTGGCTCAATAGACTATCCAAATATGACTTCCTTCATTAAAAATGATACTGAAATGCATGAGTTCCGAGAACAAGCCAAGTCGGGTAGTATTTAATAGAAATAAATATTTATGGTGTGACAGCTTAAATCGTATGGTTTTAAAAGCTAAAAAAGCACCAAGAATGAGCCAGCATATCAGAATCAAATTCTTCAAAGACTGTAGTAGTGTAATCGGATTTTTACGATCTATTAGATGCCCTTAAAACCTCTGTTTAAGCAGGTAATTCAAGGAACAGGATCAAGAAGACTTTCTAACCCATCTGGATAATTGGCAGTTAAGGTGCTAGTGTTACTCTTTCATTGAAACCACCATTTTGGACATCCAGATCAAATGAACATGATTACTCTCAAACTCTAGAAGAACGGATTAGTAATGGTACATTCATGAAGAGACGGGATGAATAAGATTAGCATCACAAGGAAGAAATAAATTATATGGCCTTAGTTGCTCATAAAAGCAACAAAGAAGTTATTGACTGGAGCCGCTATCCATGTCAAGAATTTCATGTAGTGTAACATTCCGACCAAGACTTGATTAAACGAGTGAGTGAGGCCAAAATAAAATATTTGCAGATGTCCTTTCCACTTCAAATATAACATTAAAATTAAGCCAGGAGTGAGGCCAAACTACAAAATTTGTCTGTCGCTTTCTTGATCCACTTCCAATCTAAGAGCAAACTCTAAGAAAGAACCATAACAAAGGTCGCCATCAGAATAGGAGATGCGAATCAAAACCAAAACAGTACAGTGCTGAAATTTGAGGGAATAAAAAGGTAAAATTTTGTTTCTTCCACGACGTACCGATACAACAAAACCCACATTGCAAAATCCAAGTTTTTCGTATCTAAGACTCACTTCTCCACAACCAGAAAACAAAATTGAAGCAAAAGGCAGGCAAAGGAAAACAATAAGCAGAGATTCGAACTTTCCATACCTATGCTTCCAGTCGAGGAGAAACGAGAGCTATCCTTCAAGAACCAAGGCCAAGAAAGGGTTTTGGCATCTGGCTCCCACGATTTAACTGCACATTTCTACCATTTATTACATATATTTCTTTGAAATCTAACGCCCAAAGTAATGCGGAGTTAAATGCGAATGTGAGCCGAGAGAGTTAGGTCGAATGATTTCTAATCGCCGAGAGAGAGAGAGAGAGAGAGAGAGAGAGAGAGAGAGAGAGAGGAAGGGGGAGGTTATTAAATTGGAGGATTGGTGCGATGGTAGAAGAGATGGGTTTTGGTGTTGGACATCGTCCCCATCGTCAGATTTCTAGGGTTTCCGAATTCCAATTTGGTCGCTTTGCTTGTGGGAGCGGGCATTCGAAGGTTCTTCATTCTTGGCTTGATGACCGTTGCTTCTGTTCTGTTTCAGTGAACAGACCCACCTGCAACGCACGTGGGAGTGGGAGGGACAAAAAGCAACGGCGCAGAAGGCACTTTTGGCATCACAATTCATAAGAGAGAAAAGGCTATTTTTTAAGGAAAATTTTCAAATATCACCCTTCATCTTTGTTATTTTACAATTAACACCTTATTAGTTCTAGGGATATCAAAATAGACGAGTGGCTTGAGCTTAGCCGAGCTTTGTTTTGAACCGAGCCTAGGTTGAAGCTTTGTTTAAAATTTTAGGACTAAAATACCATTAGGATATAAAATAGAATAATTAAATAATTAGGATAATTATGTAATTTTGCAAATATAGTTTACCTGGCCGGTTCTCCAAAAACCAGCCAGGTTGCACGACAGGTCAATCGATTTTTACTGTGTTGATTGCTTACCTAGTCTAATAAAAAATCGAACAAGTTTGATGATTGGTTCACCGGTCCAACTACTCGGTCTGATTCGATTCTGATAACTGTGATTAACAAAAAGGGCATGTTGAATATATATAATTTTATTACGTCCATATTTATCTTGCCAAATATAATATTTGCGGATATCATTCTAAAATAAAATCCCTTTTTCTACGTAGCAAAAAGTCTCCTTTATTGAAAACTAATCTAAGAGAAATAGTCCCGCAAAAACAGAGTATAAGAGTAAGCAATAATTTTAAAAGATATACATACACTAAGCAAAGATTAGAGAGAATACATGCAAAATTAATTGAAGTATTTGAAAGTTTATAGACAAAAAATAAAAAATAAATCATAATTAGTGGTGCTTGAATCTTAATCTCTTCCACCACGGGCATTAACATTGCTAGTCAAAGAAAAGGAGGTGGCATTAATCATAATTAATTTCTAATCATGCCGGAATTCAAGACTAAAAACCTTTTAATACATTTCACCTTGTTTTTTTGCTCACAAATCTACCTCGTAATCCGCGCGATGTGACAAGATGGTCTCCTCGAAGGAGGCGATTTAATTAATGGGTTACAAATTAATATTATATTATTCGTCACAATCTCACAGCTAATTAAATTACAGGATAACGAAGCCTACCATGCATGCATGCATGAATGTTAATTAATTAAATATATATTCTCACGTCTCTCTCTCTCTCTTACCTAATATTTTTCATTACAATATCACTTATGTTAATTTTTTATTACCTAATGTAATTTTTATAATTATATTTGAGAAAATTGTTAATGGTTTAGGGAGTGTAAGTGTAATTATGGTATGTTTGGGTGCATGAAAAATAACTCATTAATTTTCCAACCGAAACTATTTTTTTTTCACGTGAATTTCACGTGCTACAAACTAGTACGGCTTAGAAAGGCCCGGCCATCCGTTCAAAAATAAGGATGCAATTAATCAAAAATTACAACAGCGGGTCCCACAGCGAACCTTGGACCCAATCATCCACGTCAACCACATCGCTGGCCCACGCCGGCGGCTCCACCAGCATCGCCTCCGCCAACTCCACCCACAACTTGGGCGAGTCCAACCCCAGCTCATCGTTGGCGAGACCAAACCCCAACCCAAACCGGTCCGGACCTGGCCGGGCCGAGTCGACGATCACCTCCGGTTTAAACCGGAGACGAGCGGCCGCCTCATGGGCGGCGGCTCGGATGTCCCCCGGGTCCGAGCTGGCCGGCCGGGGGAGCCGGTCCGCCGACTCAGGGAAGTTGAGCCGCGCGGCGCGGCCCTTGAGCCGGAACGCCGCCACATCGTGCGCCACCGCCGCCATTTCCGGGGACTCGAAGCTCCCGAGCCAGATCCGCGACTTCTTACCGGGTTCGCGGATCTCGGAGACCCATTTGCCCCACTTCCGCTTCCGAACTCCTCTATATTGCGCGCCACCTTGAGGCTTTCTCTCCATCAAGCTTCTGATCCAGTAGAGTATGGGAGTGATGATATGAGAAGTATCTTTATAGGCAAAACCGGAAGATGGAGGAGGACTGGACTTCCTCGTAGCTACGTGATGTGGGATAATAATAAAAAAGTGGAATAGTACGTCGAATAGTGGGAGTAAATTGCATGCAATGCATCATGAATTGAGAGAGGAAGGAGATGGTGGGGTTGAAGAGGACGAGACAGCTGGATTAGATCAAGAAGTGAGAGAGAGAGAGAGAGAGAGAGAGAGAGAGAGAGAGAGAGACGCTGGATTGGATCAAGAAGTGAGAGAGAGAGAGACGCCATGACGGAATTGACAGTTCCCACACGCGTGTGTCTAAACATTAGACAATATGGAATTTTATATTTTAATCCCACCTCTTTGTGTTATTTCTGATTTTACCGACTCCATATCCCTCTTTTTTTCTCACATATTGACCCTTTTAATTATTTAAGATATAAATAAAATTTTGACTCTCCAAATTTACGTTACTTATTATATATGATTCTTGTAGTGTCTAAAATTGATTAATATATAACGTAATGAAAAAGAAATCTATGTGAAATGAATAATAGTTTAAAAATCTTGAACTTAGTTACATGGGTAAAATATCTAATAAATGAGGAGTCAACTGCAAATAGTAGCTCGCACAATAAGAGCAAATCGTAGGCGTCGATATGCAAAATATGCCAATAAGATCCAGTGGTAAGGGGGTCTGCATCTAACGGCGGGCCCGCACCGAGGCGACGACGACACGTGTCCCTGATCCCGCACGGAGGATGCAATCTCCGTACGATACGGTGGATCCTCCCCTTCCCAAATGATAAAAGCCGAACTACCGTCCACGATGGGCGACCCCCACCTAATAGGGCGAAGACACCTGGGCTTTACGCGTCGCGCGAAGCCACGACGTGGCGCGGACCACGTCCCCTCGCACGGGCGGTGGATGGCCTGGCTGATGGCTCTTCACGCTTTAAGATTCGCGTGAGGCGTGGGCGGTGGGTCCAGGTCCTTTCTCAGGTGGGCCCTCACAGCCCCCCGGCCCCCCACGATTGGATCTTATCTGGTTGGTGGAGGTGGGGTGGGCCCGGGGTGGGGACCCATGAGCCAGCCCAGAGAAGATCATTTTGATGAACTATGCATGAACCAACATAAGACTATTGGCCATGTCCTTGTCCACATCTTTAGGGAAGGTACACAATAGTACGTCCACCTTTGGAGGACACTATTACTCAATCATTGGTCTTGGCACTCACTTTGAGGTCCTATATTTATGACCATTATTATGTCATCCTATCCTTTTTTAGAATTTCCCTTTTTTACCAAACTAGCCCTCCCAACCTTTTATCTTTCTATAATATATATATATATATATATATATATATATATATATATATATATATATATATGTAATTTTTATATAATACCATACGCTTTTCTAGGTCAATACTACTAGATCATTTCTAAACGCTTAACCCACCCAAGAAAATTGAAAACCTCTTCTAAATTTAGCTATAAGCCCTTGAATGAAATTGGAGATGAGAAAAGGAATAATCCAGGTATTTTAGAATATTTTTTTAAAAAATATTATTTTGTTGATATCTTTTTATTTGAGAACAATTAGGTTAAATTAACACAGGATATTATATGAAAATTATAGTAACAAAAAGGATGGGTCGAATTATAAAATACTAAAAGACAGGGAGTGTTAATAGAAAAAAGTAGTGAAATTTTTTGCCTTAATAACAGTTATACTCAGCAATATTTAATTTTACATGTAAAAAGCTCTAATGATCATAATTTACATGGATACACTTTTTCTACTCAGAGTAATGGAATGGCTATAGTTTTTATATATATATATATGTCCTTTTGCAAGTCTGGTATCTTGTTCTACTCTTTAATTTGGCCATTCTCTGGTCAATTCCATTACTCTGAACAGAAAAAAAAGTGTACCCATGTTGCAATCCATTATGCATACCTACAGAGCTTCTAGCAAAGATAGAGCTCAATCCAATCTATGGAAGCATTACCTAGGAAAGAAGACAATTCTCTTTACACAACCTACATATATCAATTGGATTTGCAGGTCTTATGGTAAATTATTGATTGTTGTCTTGTCATATTTATGAGTGGGAAAAGACTTTAGACCCATTTGGTAGTAAAGAAAGGATAAGTGGTAGCACCCCTTTATCTCCCTTTTACCATATTTTGGATAGTAGACCAATAATAAATGCTCATGATATGCTTCAATCATTGTTTGTTTGTCACATATTTGAGATGGGATGAGTGCATATGTAAACGTCCATCATAATCTTTTTTCCTTTTCTTTTTGATACATAGCCCGTGGGCATTATATCCATCATGATCATTGTCTTATACTTGTATACAATCAACAACCAAAAAGAGAATAAGGATAAGATTTAACTCTTATCCTCTATGATGGTTAAATTTTTCTAGTTAGACTATGATGAATGATTTGAAAGATAATTGTATTTATGTTACGGATCAGATCTGAAACGATCCGTCTGTAGGATGATTATAAAAATTTAGGTGGAGGTAGCCTCGTGAGTTAGCGTTCTAATGTCTCTAGTTTCACCTAAATCAGATGTCAGGATGAAAAGAAAATAAAATAAAATAGTGGAGGAGGGCAGAACGGTAGTTTTTGACGTTGTGGTGGTCGTCCAGGGTTATGATATACTCCTATGAAGATAAAAACAATCCAATGCAAAAAGATAAGGACGAGATTTCTCTTAATTCAATTTCATAAAATTATCAATACATGTCCACTCCTATTTATAGGAGTAAAAATCTATAGCGGATCGGATCACATGCGGATTATCTGATTCATTTGAAATTCAAACAACAAGATAAAGCTAGCTAACTAACTAAATCAGCTTTCTTTATCTTTCTCGATTAATCATTCGTTTCGTCATAGATAGATTTCGAATTTGGAGAAGTTGTGAATATTAAAGTTGTAGATCTGGAGGTTGGTGATCTTATCCTGCTAGTTTGATATTATTCGGACATTTGTAGAATATTCTGCAAATATTTTTCCGAAACTGCATAGAGCTAGATTTAGCTAATTAAATAAAATCTTAACATTCTAACTAAACCAAATAAGCAAATAAGATAACTAGACTCAATCTATTGAGCCCAATCTCTCCTTGATGTGATCCGATCTGACCCGGTTTACATCAATTTATTATCTTATTAGAAAGTAGAGATAATCATAAGTAAATTTCATGAACTATTACATTGACCCGTTTGCTTATTTTTTTGTGACCCTTTGACCTCCTTAGTTATATAAAAAGCTAAATTACATCTAGACTCTTTAAACTATAATCCAATAGCACTTACATTTCACCCCTGAACTATCATAATTTCTACTGGCTTATGTAGTTAATGAAAAAGTTAATTTTATAAAATATAACTTTCTCGAGATGTGTTTTCAAACACATCGACCACTTCTGTAACACCCGTAAAAAAAAAAAAATTTAGCGCACGCGCTACGCGCGTGCACCCTAACCGCAGCGCACGCGCCAAGTGCGTGCGCTGACTCCTTCTTCCCCTTCCCCCACCTCTCGCAGTTAGTTGCGAGAGGTGGGAGAGAAGATCGCCGGAGTGGAGTAACTCCACTCCGATTCTCTCTCCCCTCTCCTCTATTTAACCCCCCTTCTCCCCTAGGGTTCTCTTCTTTTGCGGAATCTCCCCATCTTCATTATTTCTCTACTCTCCTTTCCTCTTCCGAGCCGCCGAGGTCTTCGTCGCGGGCAACGAGCCACCGGAACGCCGGCAACCGACCAAAACCCTCCCTCTTCGATCGTCAGGTCAGCCTTCAGCCCCTAGCTAGTTTAATTCGAAAATAGTTTAGTAAGCATGCGTATTTAGGATTTTATTTTAGTTTACCTTCGCCGGAAAATTCGCCGGCCGGCGACCTCGGGTCGACAAACCACCGGTTCGGGAAGCTTCCCGGTCTCTTCCCCTAGCTGTAGGTACCCAAATTGGGTACCCACGGGGCGCGTGGGAGGCGATGCCATGTCGCCTCCCACCGTCGGAATCCCTTGGCACTAGCAGCCACCACCGACGGTGGTGGCCTCACTCTTCGTTTTCGGCTGACCCACCTCTTCACTTGGAAGGGTTGGGTATCCGAGGATCGGGCTTCGAGCCCATCTTGCACTAGGTTGAGAACCCATGGCCGCCGGCCATGAAGTCCTTCAACTCACACCTCCGGCCGCACTAGCCGGAGGTTCTTTCCTCTTCTGCGCCCAAGTCGACACAGTCGACTTGGGGGTGATGCTGCTAGAGCCGGGGGAGGGGGCTGCCGGCGACAGGGAACGCCGGCAGCATGACCCCTCTCCTCTGTTTCTCCTTCACGGTTGTGGAGATGAGGAGAGGGTGGGGGGTTGGGTCCCCCACCATTCTCTCTCTCTCTTTCCCTTGGACTGTGGCATGGGCTGCGTTGCAGCCCAAGCCCACAGTCCTTTATGACTTTTTTTTAAGGGTCTCGGTGGGCTGGGCTCTCGAGCCCAGTCCACCACCTTCCTTTAGCTTCTGGTAGGCTGCGGAGGGCCCCGCAGCCCACCTCTTTTTTTTGTTGTCGGACTGGGCTCTGGAGCCCAGTCCACCAACTCCCCCTGCCTGGCTGGGCTCTGGAGCCCAGCCCATTACTTCTGGTCCAGTGGGCTGCAGGTGGGTCTGCAGCCCACTCTCTCCCTCTCACCCTCACTTAAATTGCTGGGCCTTGGGCTCAGCCCAACCTTTAACATTTTTCTTTAACCCTAGTCTAATTAATTTTGAGTCTGTTATTTTCTTAAATTCTGATAGCTGCACAATTTGTAATTATTATAATTTCTCAATCATGTTATTAAGGAAATTAGTGATTTTCACAAGATCAAAATAATATTGAATATTAAGTCTTCTCTATTATCTTCACATTTACAATGTGAACCGCTCTAATGACCATTATTATAGTAATTAGGACAAATAATATCTCAGACCTAGAAAATCAAACTTAATATACACAACAACACGGTTAGTTATAAGTCCATTAACTTTGTGTTTATTTATAAATTATTAGATTCAGCATTGTGCGGGAAGGATCTTGAAATTCAGGAAGAGCCGACTGATTAGGAGAGTAAGACAAATTCCAGAGATACCCCAGGCGAGTAGAATTTTATAATAGTCTTTAAAAATGCATGCTTATGTCATATCTTACCTGTGATAGTTAAATGTCGTTTTCTTATGAAACTTATATGACATCACATATTTGCATTAAATTACTTGTCAGTTTCTACTTGTATTATTTATCACTTAATGCACATGTATGATAGACACTATGATTGTTTATAATATCTGTTATTGTGATGATTATGTTAAATAAATAATAGAAGTCATGGCACCACGTGCACATATCACTATTAGTCAAGTCCCAGTTAGGCAGTGCCCTTTTACCTACTCAACCCGGGGTTAGGGGTAGAGTGTATATTATATAGTATCATATTAGCGGCCTACACCTGAGGTCGATAGCAGGTGGAGCATTCAGGTGATTACACTGTCATAGTTGGAGACTTGACTAGTATGATATTAGAAAAGATGATTGAAAGGAAGGGATTGTAGTTCTAGCGGTACCCGAGGACGCAGGGACAGGGCGTCTATTGAGCTGTGTGCTCTTACCAGCCGTAGGTGATGATTTCGCTCTGTGCGATAATTACTAGAACGGTGTTGATGGGTCTACGACTGGGGTCCTTAGTCTGATGGCCACAGACAACCGGTCATATGCAGCATCGCCAGGCATGTATGGGCGATAATACCGCTAGTTGACTAGTCCCCCTCGATTTTATGATGCTATGCGAGATATGATATTGTGACTAGACTCCTGTGTGGATTTCTATGTAAAATAAGCTATAATGATGAAAGCTATTAAAAGTCATAATGTACATTTTTCCCTGACAAGTTATGAGTTGCATTTTTACTTATCATGTAATATTCTTAGATTATTATTATATTTTACTTGCTGGGCCCTATGCTCACCGCCATTTTTGGTGGAAATATTTCAGAGATGATTATAGAGGATGCGGACATCGAGGAGTAGCAGATTCATTCCCTATTTTTAGCATTTGTTTATTCTATCATTTCAGTTGGACTTAACCCTTGCGAGGGTATTTATGTTTTAGCAAGTATTGATGGACTTGTATTCCTAGAGGCTTGTTGAGGCCTGTGATATTATAATTCAGGATTATTTGTTAGATTATTATGATATTTCTTGACTTATTCAGATACTTGGTGAGATTATTTCACTGACCGATCACGTGGGAATCACGTGGACATGCTCCACGTGAAGAACACGTGAATTTTTGGAAGTGGGTGTTTCAACTTCCCACCTATGTCCCTATTGCTTTTCTTGTGATCTCTTTCCCCTCTACTAGTACAAGTCGTGGAGGCATTCTATGGAGCCCTTGTGACTAGGCTACCAAAGTTGGTAATCTCCATCGCCGTCAGCCATGGGATTATTAGCTCATGCATCATCGACCATCCTAGACGACAAATTAAGCCTTGCAACCTCTCCTAGACTTTCTCTAGCAGTTGGATGTTTCCTCGGGCAATTGCACCCTTTCTCCAACTTGATCCACTTTTCCTTTGCTGGCAAACTCCTCTTATCTTGCATTTGTTGCCTTTCCTTCTCAAACAAAAAGAGCATGGCGGTCTTGGATCTTTGGTTGTTGGCTACCCAATTGGTTTGCTTTATTTGCATTTGTAGTTTTAATTTATCTGACAAATCATACCTTACCCCCTATGGTTTGACCCAATTTCAGGTAATCCCAATATATTTTTCAACTTAAGTATAAGTACAAACCAAAGTGTAATTGTTAATTTCTTTTCATCCATATTTTAACGGTATCAATTGTTGGAGTTAATACATAGATATAAAAATAGCATTTCCCATTTCCATTAGCGACAAACTAAGAGTTGCACTTTTGTATGAACCATAGGGGTTAGTTGTAATGGGCTTAACCATATAGGGGTAAAGTGTAATATTTTCTATTTTATTCTTTTAGTTTTGACCATAATAAATTGAGTCATTAATTAATAAAAAGTTGTAAATCATTAATAATTATTTACCATATGAATATATATATTTATATACGTTGTTAGGAGTGAAAATAGATTGGATAGTGCTCAATTCACATCTGAATCTATATTTTTTATCTGGATATGGATATTAAACAAATAGCAAAACTTATCATATTTAAATTCACCAACCCTTTTAATCGACAAAGAAATCACCAAAATCTCAAATAACAAATAGGGAAAAAGAAGATTCATTTCGAATCATTGCTATTTGACTTGGACTTGTTTTTAGTCTAAGTTGCTCACCTCAAAACCCTAAAATGCATATGAACAATAGAGACAAAATCATGCCATGAGCAATGCACCAACTAACTAAATCAATGAATTGCAAGTATTCTTTTTTTTTTTTTTGTTGCTAGGAAAATTCATTAACATTAAAGTTATATCAATGTAACTTAATACACAAAAAAGAGAAAAGATAGAGCGACGACTCTTTGACATAAGTTCTACACTTAGCCTACAATAGATAACATTATAATTGAAATAGAGTATCAAGCCCGAGAGCCAACATAAAATTGAAAATGAAGAACAACCCAATAAATTTTTAGGAGTAAAGAGTCTCAAGTCAACCTATAGATTTCATCAGTCTAGCATTTAAAGATACAGTCCTTAGAATCCACAAAGATAGAAAAATCAGAGATCACTCGTCTAGAATAAGAAATTAGAATAAGACCTACAATATCTTAAATAAGTAGCAGGGGAAAATAAAATAAAATAGTCAAAGATTACCAAAAAGCACGACATTTAGATCCAAACATCATTAGGAAATTATTAAAAACACAGATGCCAATAAGCACACACTAATACTGTGAACGGGTCCTAGCTCTTGTCCCACTTAGATGAGCCTCACCCACTCAACATGGCAATGAGGCATACAGGTAGATGGTACCAATGAGTGGAGGACAACGACGGTGAATCAACTACAACGATAATATATTGGGCAAAGTAGGGGATGTGCAAAACAAAATAACAAAGTCAAAGATTACCAAAAAGTATGACATTTAGATCCAAACAACATTAGAAAATTATTAGAAACATAGATGTCAATGAGCATAGGCTGCTACTGTGAACGAGTCCTAACTCTTGTCCCACTTAGATGAGCCTCACCCATTCAACATGGCAATGAGGCATACAGGTAGATGGTACCAGTGAGCGAAGGAGGACAACAACGGTGAATCAACTGCAACAACATATTGGGCAAAGTAGGGAATGTGAATGGGTGGGACTTAGGAGAGATATAGAAAAGATGAGTAGGTGGAAGGGCAGTAGGCCCGGATTCAATGAGTGGAGCGACAAGGGGTGAGGACAATGTGGGCTCGAATCCAATTAGGGCGTGGCCAAGCTTGGATTTGGCAAGGAAATGCAAATAGAAAAGCAAGAGCACAAAAATAAAGCGTCAAAATATAGTGAAAAGAAAGTGAAACATATCACAGAAGCTAAGCAAGTCAATATACTAATGGCTGAGTTTCTCGAGAGGCTAGGAAATCACTTATCAAATGAAATTTGTCCAAAGGGGTGGATGGATATCACCAATTTCACTATCTCAACAAGGGTTTTTAGCACCAAAATCAAATAATCTTTCAACAAGTTTGCGAACTTCTTGATTGAACTAATCTGCTCCTAAATTTTATTTTTACAAAAAAAAATTCCTCAAACTTGATACTAAAATGAATTTATTTCACAGCAGTTATCAATAAATGCTGAAGCGTTTTATTTAAGAAAAGAAAATGCTAAAAAATTCAGCATCTTCTTTTTATATATATGATGTTAGCTGATATAATCAATATTTTATGTGTATCAAGAAAAAGAACTAAGGCAGGCTTAGCTAAATGTATCATCATTTTATTTGAAAATTTTCAAATAAATTACTAATAAGTTCAACAATATATATATATATATATATATATATATATATATATATATTGCTAATAACATTAACATTTTATTGCGTTAGCTCACAATTATAAATGCCATGCTTGTTGATATTTTTATCTAAAAGTAAAATGTTTATCAACCATTTACTGACAACGAAACATACCCCTTTTAGCACAAGTTTGGAAAGTGGTTCATTTTGATAAAAATAATTTGAGATCGTGCTAGTTTGTTTAAAAACCTTAGGTCTCATGGCAGGTTTTTTTGTTGCTAGGATAATTTATTAACATTGAAGTTACATCAATGTAACTTAATACACAGAGTTGAGAAGAGATAGATCGACGACTCTTTGACATTAGCCCCCACACTTGGCCTACAATAGATAACACTATAATTAAAATAGAGCATCAAGCCTGAGGGCCAACACAAAATTGAAATAAAGAACAACCCAATAAATTCCCAAGAGCAAAGAGTCTCGAGTCAACTTACAGGTTTCATTAGTATAGCATTTCAAGATACAGTCCTAAGAATCCATAAAGATAGAAAGATTAGAGATCACCCATTTAGAATAACAAATTAGAATAAAACCTACAGTATAGGGCAAAACAAAATAACAAAGTTAAAAATTACTAAAAAGCACGATATTTAGATCCAAACAACATCTAAAATCGTTAGAAACACAGATGCCAATGAGCACAAGCTACTACTATGAATGGGTCATAGGCCATTGTCCCACCTAGATGAGTCTCACCCACTCAGCATGGCAATGAGGCATACAGGTAGATAGTACTAGTGAGTGAGGGAGGACAACGACGGTTAATCAACTACAACAACAACATATCAGGCGAAGTAGGGGTTGTGAAGAGGTGGGACTTAAGAGAGATGAGAGGAAAAGAGGTGGAGGGGCAATAGGCTCGGATTCGACAAGCGGAGGAACAAAGGGTGAGGACACTACGGGTTCGAATCCAATTAGGGGGTGGCCAAACTTGGATTCTGCCAAGGAATTGCAAATATAAAAGCAATAGTAGAAAAGTAAAATGTTCAAAATATAGTGAAAAGAAAGCGAAACATATCACAAAAATTAAGCCAATTAATATACTACTGGCTGAGTTTCTCGAGAGGCTAGGTAATCACTTATCAAATAAAATTTGTCTAAAGGGGTGGATAGATATCACCAATTTGACTATCTCAACGAGGGTTTCTAGCACCAAAATCAAATAATGTTTTAACAAGTTATGTAGACTTTTGACCAAACTAATCCGCTCCTATAATTTATTTTAACAAAAAAAAAATAATTCCTTAAACTTAATACTAAAATAAATTAATTCCACAACAATTTTTAATAAACACTGAAGCGTTTTATCTAAGAAAAAGAATTGCTAAAAAGTTCAGCATTTTCTTTTTATATATATGATGTTGGCTAATATAATTAGCGCTTTATGTGTATCAAGAAAATAAACTAAGGTAGGATTAGCCAAATTTATCAGCATTTTATTTAAATTATTTTAAAATATACTAATAAGTTCAGCAATATATATATATATATAGTTTAAAAGGACGGACTTTTGTGTGGACCAAATGGTTGAGCTTCTAGGCCGGGCTTTCGAGTCGGGCCATGGACGAGCTTCCGGGCCTGGCTTAGCCGAGCCCAAACTGGGTTGGGTCAGGTCGGGCACGGACGGCTGGGCTATTTTATCCGGTCTAACCCCCTCTGAAGGGATGGATGGTATTACTCTAGAGGCTTAACGTTGTGTTTACGTTAATATGAGCAATAGCTTGTGGTGTTTAGATGTAACTAACCCTAGCAAGTATGGATAAAAACATGGCGCAATTGCATTATAAATTTGATCGGTGCTTATTCCCGTTTTACTATCGAGGGGTTATGCTTGGATAAATCCCCAAATCCATCCCGCTATTCCTTCTCTCTCTCCCCCTCTCGTTATCTTCGTTCTGTGGCTATGGGCGACTCAACCTTCCTCTCTTTCCCTCCGTCATCCCCCCTCTCTCTGTTAGGGTTTGGCTTTCTCTCTCCTCCTCTGCAATGGCAACATTATCCAAGATCTCCACCACCACCACCACCACCACCACGACGTCTTCTTCTGCAGTGCTCTCCTCCTTCCGTCGCCTCCACTCCCTCCCCTTCCTTAACCGTCAACCTCACAAGTCCTTCTCGAGATCTCTCCGCACCACCGTCTCTTGCAAGGCTATGGAGATGTCGAAGGTAGAAGGAGGAGAGCCGAAAGCGGCGGTAGAGACCGGTGGCGATGGTGGTGGGGAGAATTGGGTCCCGGTGGTTCCCTTGGCTGCGCTGCCGAAGGGGGAGAGGCGTGTGATCGTACAAGATGGAGAGACGATTTTGTTGTTGTGGTATAAAGATGAGATCTTTGCGATCGAGAATCGATCCCCGGCCGAGGGGGCCTATAGTGAAGGACTTCTCAATGCAAAGCTCACTCAGGTGTCTACTCTTTTTCCGATTCCTTTTTCTCTATGTTTTGGAAGTGGTTATTGATTTTTCTTATGATGGAATGATGTGTTTGCGATGGAAAAGTAAATTGTTTTGATTTTGAAAATGTAGATAATTGCTTATATTTGAGGTATGATTAAATGTATGATGATGGAAGTTGTAGACTGAGGCATTTCTTGGCCGTTGGGAAGGACCAATATAGCTTGTCTTGTTATAAATGGGACATTAATTTATTGTTTAGTGCTCTGTGTTTTTCTTTTTCTTTTTTGATATGGGTGTTGCAGAAAGAATGAATTAAGTGATCTGAGTCAGAATTCTGATTTAGCGAGCTCTACTTTGTTTATTGGGTAATTTAATGTTAACTTTGTCTGTTTGAAGTCAGCTTGAATAGGGCATTGAGTCGTGTAATTGGTGTAGTACTTCATATATTATACAATCTAGATTCGTTCTCCACTTGATTCTCTTGTCTATCTCGTTTATATCCTGTGATCTGTATGAGATTACTGGTGAAGCTATGAATATGGTTGGTGATGATGTCTGAACATCTAATGATCTAATTCAAAGATAAATTCAAAGATAAATTCAAAGATGGCTGTTTTATTTGTCGAACTATGTTGCTCTTGATCTAATTCAAAGAGAATTTTTCTCTTGATCTAGATTTTCTGCTGGTTGTTTAACTAACAAATTTGGAGGTCTTTTGAAGATAAAAAAAATCTAATATTGCTTGTTATCTATTTCTCCTAGGATGGATGTATTATTTGCCCGACAACGGATAGTACATTTGATCTTCGGACTGGAGCAATAAAGGATTGGTACCCAAAAAACCCTGTTTTGAGGTTTCTCACACCAGTTTTGAGGACACTATTTGTGTACCCTGTGAAAACAGATGAAGAAAACCTATATATTAGCATGAGGGGAGGTACTCTTGCATCTGCAGAGATTGTTTTCAGTGGCAGAGCTCAACCTGGAGTGACTGCATCTGATGTTAATGTGGAAGAGGTCTCTCTCTCTCTCTCTCTCTCTCTACATGTAAATTATAAGCACCAGCATGAGAATATACCAAGGCCAACCAGAAATTAGATTCCAAGGGCTTGATTTTGGTGCTTAGTTCCTATGTTTTGCATCTTTAACATCTGAACCTTTAGATACCGCATTTCCTAAACTTACTCTTTTCTATTTTGCATGAAATATAATTCTAAGTTGGAACTTTCTGCTATACTTCTTTGATATGGTTTGAAAAGAAAAATAATTATTCTTAGTCACGTCTGATGGATTGAAGTATACATGCAAATGATTTTTACTACAGTGAACACTTCCTGCTTTATCTTGTGGCAACATGAAAAGATATTTGTTTTGTTATTTTGATATCTGACAAATTCATTATTAACTCAAAGACTGCATGGATGATCGAAAATGTGGAAACTTTTTGTACTTTTGTCGTTCTTACTTATAGAGGGTTTCTGTAGAGAAATGTTGGCGTGGCATTTTTGAAGTCCATCCTATTTGATAGAGCTTAACTGAGACTTATATTATGTGCAAGCCACATTGCTGATTTCATATCAATATCTCTCCTCTATGAAGTCATTCCATTTTATATACTCTTTAGTTAACCATTCTTTGCACACTAGTCAGCATATCAAAGTTCTTTGAGTGGTTGTCTCTAAGATGTATGAACATGGACATGGGTTATGGATATGATATACTAAAAAAACTATAAATATGCGGATATATTTATAAAAATCCTAGGCACAATTTCTAACCCTTTGCTTAAATAAAAAATACAGAATAATAATCAACGAATAAAACAAAGATGAATACCAAGATTTTTATGTGGAAAAACTCCAAATTAGATAAAAAATTATGGATCTAAACTGGGATCGTAACCAACCACTAAAGCTTGTGACAGTTAATAGGAAGCTTCCAGATTACCCGCCGATTTAGCATATAGAACGATTTAGCATATTCCTGAGGATAAGTGATCTCTAATGGCCTCCAAAACGTGATATCAAAATATGATCATTAGATAATGATCTATGGCATCCTCTAGGGTTATACCTCTTAGAGATAATATTAATATTTCTCTAGAGATAAGATAAATATATCTTAAAGAAAATATAAAATATCTTAGAGATAAGATAAATACCTCTTAGAGATAAAGTAAATATTTCTTGTAATTAATATCGACCTCACATCCCAACCCCTATATATCTTATAGAGATAAGGCCAAATTTAAGTCAAATCAGATCTCATGGAATCCCAAATTTTGCAAAATTCTATGATAGCATTTGAACGGCCAAAACTACATTTTTGTATATGTGAACTCGCTACAAACTTTCCAGTATGCCTTCGAGAACTCGCTACAAACTTTCCAGTATGCCTTCGAAGAACACACTGTAAAGGCATTGCAAATGTGCTGACTTAAATGCTTCAAATCTTGAAAATCTTCAAATCAAATATTATCAAACTTTGTAGATATGCTCATATATGTATATAAAAATATTTAGAATATTTTGTATACATTTGCCAATACTAAAAACCAACATATATGATATGATATGGACATTGGGATACAAAAGATCTTAGAAAAATAGCACATGACACGGCAAAATAAATAAATAAAAATATTATATATATATATATTATTGATACATCTAAAAAATATTTTGTCAACTTATAACGATATATAGACAAGTATGAGTAATCTATTAATGAGAGAAAATCATACTGTGCACAATACCGCAGATATTTTAACAAGTCAAAATGATAATGCTAATATATATATCCTGAGAGTGTCCAAATTTATTTTCTATTTTTTTAAATATCAGATACTTCTTAGATGTTTCTGATATGTGCACAAGGAGTGTCCAACGAGTATTAGTGCCCGACAAGTGTCGTACATGGACATGACATGTTATTTGAAGTGTTTGTACTTCCTAGGATTGTCCCAACAGCAATTTTGAACATGTACGGATACCAATTAGAGACATCCTAAGAAAATAAAGATAAATAACAGATAACTTTAACTTCAGAAGAGAGCTGAAATTTTATGGTAGATGACAATAAAGAATATTCTAATGTTAGAAGAGGTTTGAGACATTCACATAAATATAACAATGCCTTCAGCAAACAAGCCACCTAAATATTTCATAATGCATCATAATAGATTTCAGAAGTAGGTTAGTTTCATTTTTGTCCTCTGGATAGAAGCATGGCCTGTCAGAATTAGAAGAATCCTGACCTCTATATATATATCGTCTATTTATATGATAGCCCAGATCCATATCTATTTCTGGCTGCTACTGCTATTTCTCTGATTCTGTGGTATGCACAACGGAGAGGAACTTGGTTGAGAATCTGTGAGATGTTTTGATTTCTTATTTCTAGTTGTCAATTGCTTTCCAGCCTTTTTAAGAGGTTCGAAGTTGGTGCCAGACAACACTGTAATGTGGACTCATAGGTCTAATTGGCTGGAGTCGTGATTGGGTTAATTTCTCGTAGCTTGTCTTTTGCAATTGAGGAGCAACTCCCAAAGTCGAGGGCAGAGATAAGACAGACATCCTAATTCGTGAGGTTTGCACCAATGTGGCTCTAGAGAGGGCATACAGTATTACCCTGTTATGATATTTAGTGCAGGAAGTTGTGTTCATCTAGAAGGTAAATTGAATGGCAGAAGGAAGTGACACCTAACGTTGCAAGTATCTCTGAGTTATTATAACTTGAAAAAGATTGATTTAGAAGGGTATATTATACATGTTAGAGATGGGTTTCTTGAATTGAATTCTGGAACAGCCTAATCTATGAATTGTTCTCCTTAGGACCTTACATCCTAATTGTGGCTTGAAGGTCTTGTGTAGGGTCCTATTTCTCTCTCTCTCTCTCTGGCTGATGTGTTTGTACAATGCACATAGAGAATAGTGCTGCAAAAACTTAATTCTAATTCCAAACTTTGCAAGACTTAAGAAAAGGTATACAACTGCATATTTCTCATTAAAGCTTGTAAATGATGTTCTCATTCTAGCTGCTTTGAGCTATAATTATTTTTGCTTTGATGAATTTCAGGTGAGAATGATAGTTGATGAAGATCTTGGAGGCTTTGGTTTCACAGGGAAAAATGAACTTATAAATGGGAAAGCAGCTATAATTGGCTTCCTATTATTGATAGATTTTGAGCTTTTAACTGGTAAAGGTCTTCTTAAGGGGACAGGTTTCTTGGACTTCATCTATGCAGCATCAAAGGCTGTCAGTTCTCTATAGATGTACACTCATTTCATTTTAAGGTTTGCTGGAAGATATCTGTGAACTTTAGAAGGATTTTTTTCTTCCTCCAAGCATGCCTTCTAATTCATACAACTTTGAAAAGAAGTGTATTGTAAAGTTCTTCTGCAATTTCCTTTGTTGATGAAAAGTTCTGTAATTTGAAACCCACATGTTTGGCTGCACATCTAAAAGTATCGAGAATTACTTGTTGGCCAACTTTCTTTCTTAGTTATGATTGATGTAACCACATCGCTGGAACATTGGAAAAAGTAGATTCTACTTACTCTGCCTTTGGTTTGAGGCAGTGATTTGAAACTTTAGGAGGCCAAAAGAACAGTTGTTGAACATGTTATTGATGTAAGGTTGATTGGAGTTGCTAATTGAGTTGGCGATATATGGAACCTTCACAGTAATCGCCAGAAAATGACTGCAGAAGTACTGGGGTTGACCTGTTTGCATTGTTGAGATGATGTTTATGAACTGGAATTAGCTGAGACCTGACTGCTATTCGTACAGGAATCAGGAATTGACAATTAAGTTGTTGATGTATTGAACGCTAAACCATTTCTGAAGCAATGAGGATAAAGAGGAATGCATGACATGGAGATTACTCATTCTGGCTTGCACTCCTAACCTGAGTTTTACCATCTTGAATGATGATAGAGATGCTTGAAGAGCTCTTAAAAAGTGGTAGCAGCTCTACTTTGTAATGTTGACAAAATAATGTCATTTAAGAGAAAGCAAGGAAAACAAAGAGAGCTCAAATTAGTTTGCTTTTGTTGTGAAACATTTCCTGTAGCTTTCTATGTTATCTTTTGGTTTATTTATTTATTTTTTTTTCCTTCATTGTGTTTTGGCAGTTAGAAGACACTTTGTTTCTTAGAAATCCTCTGCTACACCTATATAATATCTCGTTCTCTGCTCCTCTTAACCTTTCAGCATCTTGAATCAAAGCTGAAATCTTTCAGTACCTTGTAAACTTTTGCATAAAAGATTTGGAGGTTTGTAACAATCATACCTACCACTGAACTATCTGAGCTAGAGCTAATTGCCACAAACTGTATTCAGATTCATCAATATTAAATAAGAGATTTGGTAAGCATTTTAGATCAATTTTCAGCTTTTCGTTTTGTCCTTCAATTATGTGGCACTATTATTTTAACTTCGGTTTAGTATGGACAATATTAAGTTACCACTTTTCTTACGAAAAAAAAAATTTGTTTCATACTAATCTGGTTTGACTAGGAAAGATTGAGAATTGAAAACTTAATAGCGTCGAAGTTGAACAATTTCGGTTGAGGTTCGAAGTCGAGAACACACATACAATATGAATACCCTAACCATAATCACTGTCTCATTGGCATGAGGCATACAAAATATTGATAAAAAAAAAGGCATCTGTATTTTAGCAATGAGCATGTAGATGTTTTTGTGATCCTTTCTGGTGTCTTAACACTATTTTGTTGTCCTTCATACTTTGGGTAGTTTGATTATTTGATGTGCCTTAAGGGTAAGAGTTAGGAGCATGATAATTCTCTCAAAAAAAGATCAGGATATTTATTATTTTGAGTGTGTCCGAAAGGGCTACATAATCTGCGGCATTGTTTCTATTGCATTTCACGATTCTAAGAATTAAATCACTAAACTATAATATTTTCTTCAAAAGTTTGCTAAGTATAATGAATTTTCATTATTTTATCACATATTTATTTCACCTTAAACACGAGACAAATAAGTTACTAAACCAGTGGATCACTAGGGCTATAAATGAGCCCGGACAAATCGGTTTTAGCTCAAGCTCAACTAGAATTACTTTCAAGCCTAAAACACTGTTTTAGCTCAGCTTAGCTCAACTTGACTCAAGACGAGCCTAAATCAAACTTCTTTTCAAATCAAGTTAGACTGAGCTAGATCAAGCTCAATCCAAGCCTAGACTTGATCAAACGGCCTAGCCAGCTCGTGCCTAGCCCGATTTGGACCGGGCTAAGCCCTGCTCGAACCTGATTTAGCCCCGGCCCAGCCCAAGCCCAAACTACGCATGGGCTGCACGGGCTAGCCCTTTGCCCGCTTGACCCGGCCCGAAAGCTCGCCTATTTGGCTTGCAACTAGGCCCGCCTATTCTGCTACAATACTTACTCATTCTGCTACAGTGAAAACCAACAAAAATTTTAGTATTGTACAGTTTTATATTTTTTTAGAGCACAAATTTAAATTTTTTTAAATTTATTATTATTATTTTTTAAATAGAGGGACATTAATATTTTTTAAAAAATAAGCTAATAGTAAAAAAAAAAAAAATCTAAAAATAGCTAAAATGTGGGTTGGGCCGAATGATTGATGGGTCAGGCCAGCCCAGCTCAATCGACTAGCCCAATCTCTCACGGGCTGACGGATAGTAACGGGCTAGACTATTCTAGCCCTGCTCGAATCCGGCTCGGCCCGAGTGATTGGTGGCTCGGGCCGTGAATAAATACTTAAGCTTGGTTAGCCCGAAAAACTCGACTCGAACCTAGCCCAGCCTGCCCGATGATCATGTCTATCCAAGCTTGAAAAATTTCAAGCCAAGCTAGATTGAGCCGAGCCAAATCCAAACTTGAAAAGAGCATGTTTTCAAGCCGAGCTGGACCGAGCAAGAGCTTAAGCCGATTTTGGGTTGAGTCTGAGCGAGCTGACTTTAGTTAAGGCTCGGCTCGAAATTAATTTTAAGCATAAAATATTATTTAGGCTCAGCTTAGCTGGATTATAGTGAGTCAAACTCGAGCTTATGCCAAGCTAAGCCCCTTAAATTGTCGTTTGATCCAGCAACTTATGTGTAAATTTAAATGTTGCTGAGCAGACTATTGAGGTATTTAAGTTTTGAAGTATAATTAATGCAAAAAATAATAATAATTGAGAGGGCTAATTTGGTAAAGAAAAAAAAAATCTAATTATAATAATAACTAAAATCCAATTACAAAACGAGAAAAACTAAAAATAGAAACACTTCACAAAAGAAGTTGGCGCGCACGTAACTATGATCTGTCCCTCTTTCACCGTTGCACGAGAATGGTCGTGCTCTCCTCTCCTTTCCTCTCTCTCTCTCTCTCTCTCTCTCATCTCAGTTGCGTGTGCGGCAGCGCAGCACATCGAAATCCTTCGGCCCAGCTCAAATTTAGCTCTGTGGTGGTCGAGAATCCTTCTCTCCTTCGGTTTCTCACTTCCACCTCGTTGGAATTTTCCTTCCTTACTTTTCCTCAAACAAAAACCATTCTAATACCTTTTTTTTTTTCCTTCTTTTTTTGGGTTTCTCCATGTTTTGCTCCGCACCATTCGCAGAAACAGAAAGGGGGAGCTGTGGGTAACGCGAGATGAGGTTCCATTGTTTCGGAAATTTGAAGAAAAATAACCCAAGAGGCGAAGCCCATGCCCTTGTTTTCCGGCAATCGCTGCGCAAGGTGGGATTTTGATCCTTTTCCGGTGTTCGGGCTCAGGGTTTTGATCCTTCTCCTTGGAGGAACGTAAATGATCAGAAGCCGCATTGTTATGAAATAGGAATCGCTTTATCACTTTCGGTCAGTTTGGGAAAAGGTTTTGATTTGGCTGAGTAAAGAAAAAGCTTGCAATTTTGCGAAGAATTTGAGATAGGTTTCACATTGATTCACCCTTCCTGGGGTTGTGAAGGTTTGAGGTGATGGTGTTTGCGCAAATGCTGCTTTGATAGCTACCTTAGGAAATGGGCTGCATTTGCTCCAAAGGAATTGCCTCAGATGAAAATGTCGAGAATCTGCGCAAGGCCTCCTTTTCAAACAAGTCATTGAAGCGGCTTGTTACGCTATCTAAGAAAGAGGAGCTTGTTGCACCAAGTGCGGATCTTGCCGCAGGGAGAATATCAGGGCCTAATTCAAGGGTGAAAGAAAATGGGGTTGTCGCGGTATCTTTAACGACAAATGAGCAGGAGAGGAAAGTGGTGGTATCAGTCGATAGGACCAGGAAGGCAGTTGGACACCAGAGACGAGCTACTGTCGATGCTGGGGCTAATAGTAAAGAGCCTGATGTGAGCGCTGTCAATGCAAATGATGCTGAACCCAGTTTAGGAATTGTTGATCTACCCACAGGTTTCTCAGGAGAGCATGTGATAGCTGGCTGGCCTTCTTGGCTCACTTCTGTGGCAGGGGAAGTGGTAAATGGTTGGCTACCACGGAGAGCTGATACGTTTGAGAAATTGGAAAAGGTAAATGCTCTAACCACATCTTGTATATAGAATTATCTACAGTTTGCAAAGTGCAAACTTACTTGAATCAATCTAAGGATGTCTAAAACCAAATAAAAAAATGTATATCGATTTGCTTTGACCTACTATTAGAACCCTTCCATGCTGGGTTGAACCATGCTTATTTAATATGAATAGTGTCTTCTTTTCTTTCTTTGAGTAATTACTGAAGACGATTGTATAAAGATTACTACTAGGTCAGCAAGAGGGAATTCTTACATAAACTTAGACCATCTTACTTTCAGCACACACTAGTTTCTGAGTACACTATTATAGTATCATCAGTAAAAATGATTGCAAGTGTACAATAGATCATTTAATTTAGAATGCATTTGACTTCATTTTTTGTAAGACAAACATGGAACACAAATTTTCTATTTAAAATGACAGTTGCCCTGCTTTTTCATGTATTCCTTTTGCTATCTGATTCAATTTCCAACTTGTGATGGCAAAATTAAGATGTTATGATGTTGGGTGCTGATAGAAACACACGGAAGGCTTTACAGGGAAGGCCTTGATCTTTACTTGCAGAGGTCTTTGAATCAACTTCTATTTAGTGCATACAAAAGCAGAAGGCACCTTTTTTAGCTATGAAGGCACCATGGTTATTATGGCATGTGGGGTTCTCTATCTAAATTTTTACATGTTTGATGTGGGTCAAGTGATCGACCAATATGGCTAGAATTGTAAGCTAGTTTTTCGCATCTGTCATTTAAATAAAACATGCTAGACTAGTTGATAGTCATTATATTTCTTCTTCTAATTCATAGAGTTACCGTATTACTAATAATTTGTTTCCGTAACAATATGTACTGCATTCCCTTGAATAACTAACCATTTGATATGTTTTTTTGATCATTCAAAACTCTTGCAGATTGGACAAGGAACTTACAGTAATGTATTTAAAGCCCGTGATCTTGAAACTGACAAAATTGTTGCACTCAAGAAAGTGCGGTTTGTTAATATGGATCCTGAAAGTGTACGCTTTATGGCAAGAGAAATCCAGATATTAAGAAAACTTGATCATCCAAATGTTATAAAGCTTGAAGGCATAGTTACATCCCGGATGTCATGCAGCTTGTATCTGGTATTTGAGTATATGGAGCATGATCTTGCTGGACTTGCAGCAACTCCAGGCCTAAAGTTCACCGAAGCACAGGTATTTGATAAGATAAATACATTATATTATTAATAACCTTCAATAATTCCTTCTAATAGTCCTCTTTTCTATCATTTATACATACTCATTATGACCACCTTACACATAACTATTAGGTCAAGTGTTACATGCAACAGCTACTTCATGGGCTCGATCACTGCCACAGTCATGGCGTTCTACATCGAGATATCAAGGGTTCAAATCTTCTTATTGATAATAACGGCATTCTTAAAATAGCAGATTTTGGTCTAGCAACCTTCTTTAGCCCTGATCAGGAACAACCATTGACAAGTCGTGTTGTAACACTGTGGTATCGACCTCCAGAACTTTTGCTGGGTGCTACAGAGTATGGTATTGCAGTTGATTTGTGGAGTTCTGGTTGCATCCTTGCAGAATTGCTTGCAGGCAAGCCAATCATGCCAGGACGAACTGAGGTATATCCCTTTGAAGATTATATTATAGATCTCCTCAGAAATTTATAGAATAGTGAACGGCTTAGGATTAGGGAAACACTAGTAGGATTGCTGAACTTGGTATTCTGAAGACTAAACTTTATGCATGCTTTTTCCTACTTCACAATTAGATTCTGTAAGAAAATCCTCCTACTGGAATGCAATAGTCTTGTTCATATTTTTATTTTTTAATTTTGGGACACTAAACAACCAGATAGACACTTTACATATCCTTTTCTTTCGAGTGCTTACAGTTACTTGATAAACCACCATTAAATCTCTGGTACAATCAATAAATGTCCACTGTCTGAGACTTGATTGGTAATGATGAATTGTTCAGAAGAAACACATTTCTCTAATTAGAAGGTCCTTTTCTCTAGCGTCATGTACATTTCCCTTGCAAATACTAATTCTACCATATTTTCATTATCATAAAAAATATGCCAGTTTACTACCACAATAACTGCATGCTTCTATGCTTCTTGCATGTGACACTTTGATGGGTTCTTCATTCTGATGACTATGACTGTTGTCCTTTGGCTTATATTTTGACTGTCCTTGGCCACTATACAATGTCCAGGTGGAGCAACTCCACAAAATTTTCAAGCTCTGTGGATCACCATCAGATGAGTACTGGAGGAAATCTAAGTTGCCACATGCAACAATTTTCAAACCCCAACACCAATACAGGCGTTGTGTTGCTGAGACATTTAAGGATTTTCCTCCATCAGCTTTAGCTCTTCTGGATTCCCTACTTGCAATAGAACCAGCAGCTCGTGGAACAGCATCTTCTGCTCTTCAGAGTGAAGTAAGTTATTGGCCTTTTCCTTTCTGTTGATTGGAGAACAGGGTTTGCTGTCATTTGGTACTCTCCTAGTCAATAAATTCTGGTTCCTGGTTGAGGTCATGTCTACAACTTGTAATGGAAACTAATATTCTCAAAGTTCGATTGACTAAAATGTTATGTCTTCCATGATACTCTGTTCTCTATATCCTCTCTTATCCATATAAATGCATGTATACATATCAATATACTTACGGATAACTTTTAAATATTATTGTTTACAATTCAGAGAAAGGCCAATATCTCTTAAAAAGTAAAATTATTTTGCAATAGGTCTTTTAATCCTTTAAGAATTTTTTCATTTGACTGTTTCATTTTGCAGAATCTGTATGTTTTTCCCCTTTCTTTTAACCTTCTCTTCATTTTACTGTTTTACTAACAAATAGTTTTAAAATTGCAGTTTTTCAGAACAAAGCCACTTGCCTGTGATCCATCAAGTTTGCCTAAATATCCACCAAGCAAGGAGTATGATGCTAAACTTCGCGAGGAGGAAGCTAGGAGGTATTTTATCTTATATCTAACACAATCAGTTCACAAGTTTAGTGATCCCTCATTATCTGTGAATAGACTTTTATATAATGGAAGGCCCATAAATAGTTGGATCTTGACATTGTTCTCTGTCATATTAACAGGCAGAAGACAACAGGGAAAAAGGAGTCCAAAGCGGTGCCAGTTTCAGATGCCAATGCAGAACTGCAGGTATATTTTTGTTATCTAATTATCACGAGGAATTGCCTCTGATTAATATTTCATGATTAGCTCTATAAGGATTATGTTATAAAAAAATATTTTATGTTATCTTGCTCTGTCAGTGAAATGCAATATACAGCGAATAATTCCTTATAAAGTCTTATATTAACCAAATAGATTTTAATTTGCTTTTCCACCATTATTCTTCTTATTGTTGTCATATAGTAGGTTCACACAATCACAAATTGGTCTGTGGCATACTGAGTACCTCAGTAAAATTGCTTGGCACCTCAAGTAAATCACGTGGAAGAAAAGGACAATTTAATCAACATATATAAGGAACACCCTAATTTATATGCAAGAGGGCAGAACAAAGAAGCTAGAGCAATGGGTTATAGAAATTATCTGTGAAGTCAACAGACAATGGTTGACGTCTTCATTTGCACAAAATAGAGTGAATATGAGATTTATCTGTGAGGTTTCCAAGGACAACTGGATGATAATTAGGATCTCAACATATCTTATATATTGTATTGTCAGGATTTGGGACAATGTAAAACTCACTGTCACTGTTGGATCAATTTGGTGAAATTAAGTAGCGGAAAACTGATAGATGTGAGTTATGCTTTCAAAGTGATAAAAGTTTAATCTAATAAACAGTGGGAAATTTGCAGGACTTTAGAGTTGTTTAATATTTTTATGTGATAAGTTTTTCTTTTGTTTTCTGACCTTCCCAACAGAAACGACATGGACAACAAAATGCGAAAAGCAGCAGTGAGAAGTATACTCCACAAGAGGATAGTGGATCAGGGTTCCGAATTGAGCCTCCTGGACTACCAGCAGCAATGCAGACTTCTGGATTTGGATCGACATGGCATAAGAAGGGAAATCATGATGATCATCGAACAGTTCCGGGCCGCTCTTACAGTTCAGTTAGGGTATCAAATGGCCCTCAGCTCAAGACGCAGAGATCACATATGCCTCAGTCAGGTGTTACTATTGAATTATACAATTCCTCTGGTTCGGCAGCTGCTAGAAGCACTGCCAACTCCAGATACAATAGGCTTGATGTTGCTGAGACTTCTGAGAAGCACGTGCTGGATAGACCTGCCTCTTCTCACAAGAAAGATTTAGGAATCAAGGACACAACTGTGGTAAGTAATGACTATATTATGTTTTTTATCAGGTTAAAAATGGAAGTGCAGTTGCTCATGTGGGCTGAAGCTGTATATCTAACTGCACTATAATTACTGCCTATAGAATATGCAAATTGATCTTTGGAACTTATGATCAAGCTCAGCTTCAAAGAATCCTTGAGTCTAGCATATTGGATTAAGCTCAAGCTATTTACTCAACCTTTCTCACAGATTAAATAATTGGAATAATAAGGGATCTTTAAATATTTATAAGTTAATTCCTTTTGGTGTGGACTGCTTCATGTTGCTAATATATATGCCTGTTTTTATAAACTTAGGGCTATGGAGGTAAGAACCGAAGAATCCACTATTCTGGACCACTGATGCCTCCAGGTGGGAATCTTGATGACATGCTTAAAGAGCATGAGAGACAGATCCAACAGGCGGTTCGCAAAGCACGCCTTGAAAAGGACAAGACAAAGAAAAATTTCTTTTGAGAAGATTCAATCCAAAATATTCACATGTCCATAGAAGAAACGGCAGTTAAATGAGGTTCTACAGGGAGATTTCATTGATTCATCATTGAAAGGAAAATAGCTCTACGGCAAAATGTTTGCAAATGAGAATCATCCACACCCATGGCTGCAACCAGTAAGCCATTTTCTGCATTGCTGAGGATTGATACCAAGTAATTTTGTTTCTACAGCTCTGGAGAATCTCCTCATTGTTCGAGACTCATCCCTATCGATAATTTTATTGTCTCATCTTCTCATCTTGTAAATTAAATCCATCTTCGCGGTTGTGCATATTGTAAGATACCTGAGTTGGCTTCTTTAGCAGAACTGTCAGGCGAAAAAATATATAATGAGTGCATCTAGGCAATTTTTGGAGCGCAAGTATACAAAGCAATGAAGCTGCTCATGGAACGCAAAGGAAAACGAAGTTTTTGTCCAGTTTTACAGCAACATGTGTATTTATTCCATCTTTTGAGATATGGATAAACGCAATAAACGTCAGTGTAATCTGTACATAATATTATTTGATGACTTCTCATTAATAGTTCAACTGTCAGATCATTCATTTGTTGTCCAACTTTTGCTTAGTTCCATGAGCACTCTTGGTTTAATCTTATTATTGTCAAGATTTTGCCACTTCAGAAGCTTCCTTGAAGATAAGCATTTGCATGATTAACTAACTGCTTGGAGATTCACAATTATCTTCAAACATGCATGAAATTTGAATCAAAAAGAGAAATGAGAGGCAGAAAAGAGCAACTAATGAGAGATTGGAATTGTCTTGATTACATAGATCTCATATAATTTGTTTCAATTTGCTGAAAGTTGTCCTCCTGCAAGATATCTCTCACACTACAAAATCAGAAGCTATTCTAATCAGACTGACATGGCCTTAGAAAACCTTTCTAGAATTAATACGACAGAACTCATTTTTGGCAGAAGCTATGAAACTTGGAGCTCCGAAAAATAAAAAAATAAAAGAACTTAGCTACAATTTTGTTGCTAAAACTATTCTCATTGAACATATTTATGTAACCTAAATTCTTTCATATGATCCATTTTAATTACTGCATAGTATCTCATGCTGATTGATGGAAGATATGCACCATGATGGAAGCTCAGAATGCAAGATACATAGTTGGCCAGTCTCTTATTGGCCTACTTAGATAATAAAGTTTCAATCGAAACATTTTAACAAAAATTAATAGGTTGATCTTATCTGATGTTCTTGAAGTCCTTGTGAAAGTAAAGATGAAAACCAAAAATCTACTGATTAAGATCAAGCCATTGAAATTGATCTTCATCCTATTTAATTTTTTTAAAAATAGCCATTTCTATCTCTCTAAAAGTGACTCCATCTCAAAGAGAGAAAGTGGTTCGAAAATCAAGTATACTGAAATATTTTTAGAATCAGAATGAGCATCCACCAACATCTTGTTCTAATTTTAGAATTGCATGTAACATGACTACTAATTAACAATGTAACTAAGGACATACACTTAAACAAGTTTGACAAGAAAATTAAATATTTATTTCCCCTCCGGTGGAGATATCATCGTCGTCGGTGAACGACGGTGGTGGCGGCGGATGCTTCCGCTTGTGCGGCGGCTTCGGCTCGACATATCCGCAAAGCCCATAGAGGCACGGCGACGGGAACGGGCACCGGCGGCTGCAGTCGCCGCAGTGGAAAGGGTTCACCATCACGTTGACGCAGAACCCGCGGCAGCACTTCCACCGGAACGGACACCGGATGCCGCAAAACCCGCAGTTATATTCGTCGGACGTGACGTCGATGCACTGGTTCCGGCAACACAGCCGCCGCGTGCGCGGCGGCAGCCCTCGCCGGCATATCCACGGCTGATACCGGCAGCCGGCCTGCCGCGGCCGCCGGCCAAGGCTCACTTTGGCCAGCCAAGGGGAGGTGGTCGAGTTGAGCCAAGAGTGCCCATCATCTTTCTCTTGCATTGCATGCAAACGTACAATGAAGAGTAACAGCACGAAGATTACTACAAGAAGAGTAGATGTTTGAGAACCCATTTGGCTTCTCAATTCGTCTATCTACTTAACTAGATCTGGATGTCTGGAAGTCTAAATATGGTAAGAATTCGACCGTTATGCCAAGTTTTCCCGGGTAAAATAAACGTCCTTCATGCTTTCCTCGGCAATTGAAGCAAGAGATCACTCGTGTTTCTTCATATAAATTACGTTGTTTTCTTTTAATTATAGTATACTTATCTGAATAAGAAATAGAAGGAGAACACGATTTACGTGAGGTAATTAAAGTAGTTTTACTTACCTTTTCTTTTCTATTTCACCCTTTGCATGTAAAGTGTATAAGCTTTTCACAAAGGTAACAAATTTTTTTCACCCATCACGATAAACGAGTTCATTTATATAGATCGTATTGTTTACGTTAAATCTAGTTATAATTAGTTTATTCTATATGATAGAATGTGGGATGTAATAAAAGCATGGCGTAGGATGTTTTAAATTAGGAAAATACTTCAATTCACTTTTAAAAATTATAAACTTAATCTAACGGCTATAATAGCCAGTTTTCATACTCGGTACCGGTTTTTCAGTACCGGTTCCAAAACCACATTACGTAAGAAAAAGAATATATTAATTAAGAAGATTTAATTACGTGTGTCTAACTTTCTAATTTTCTTATTATACCTTTGAAGATCTTAACCATTAGATCTTCGTTAAACTGATTGATAAACAATTAACTATTGGTATGGAAGAAGCGCTCTACAAGTTTTTTTTTCTTGCGTTAAGATTTCTCTCTTAAATATAATTATGGCTTAATTATAGGAGATATCATTTAATATTAAATAATTTAAATTTGATTATTTGGAGATAAACTTCAATTTAAATATAATTCTCTATCTCTATCTATTAAAATTTAATTTAAATCAATCTTAAACTAATGGGAGATATATGTAAATAATAAAAAATAATCAAAAAGATAAAATGTAATTAAATTTTCATCAAGTTCATTATAAAACACATCAATACCCTTATTTTGATATATATATATATACATTACTCTCAATTAATGATATATATGTCTTTTACTTGATAAAATATTAAGATAATATAATTGTTAAAAAATAATGTGCAAGATTATATGTCTTAAAAAAAATTACCTACTGAACCAGTAATATCTTTCATTCCTATTATCAATGTTTTGAAAGGCGGCCGCAGATGGCGAGCGGTCACCCCACCGCCTAGCGCCTAGGCGGAAGGCAGGTGACAAGGTAGTCTAACATTTTTAATAAAAATATATATATAAATAAATAAATAAACATATATAATATACATAATCATAATTCACAACCATAATAACATAAATACATAAATAGCAACAAGTTCTAAAATAAAATACTAAATAACATAATCATAATTCACAACCATAATAACATAATCACAATTCATAACCACAATAACATAATCACAATTCACAACTATAATAACATAAATACATAATCAAATATTCAAAATTATCGCAACCATAAGTTCCTAGCAACAAGTTCACAATCATAACAAATAATATGATAAAACATATCAAAATCATAAGGTCCATAACAAATAACATATAATTCAAAATTCAAAATTATCAAGTTCATAACAAGTTCACAACTATAACATAAAGGCCATCTTCTAATCTTCTTCACAATCTATGGGAGGAACTTCATCTACCAAAAGATTATCATCGGAATCATCATCAAATTCTAGCTCAACATCATCCTCATCGTCTGTATCCTCATCTGACTCAATTAATTGCTCATCTAGAAAAGTGGAAGGAGTGCTATAGTAGCTTGAGTAGATCTAGTGCTCCTCCTTGATCTTAAATATTCTTCGGCTCCTGATGCTTCTGTCACCATCTCCCAAGTTAACCCTTCACTTGGAAAGACGTCTTGCTCTACGATCATTATCCAACCATTCCCTTGCATTATTTCTTTCTTTTGAAATGACTGGATCCTTTTCTTTCACTATCTTTCGATCCTTCATTCTTATATTAAATTGTACATAAACAAGATCATTTAGCCTCTTCATTTCCAATCTATTTCTCTTCTTTGAATGAATATGAAATCATCACATCAAAGACTAAATCAATTTGATTATAAAATTCATCAATTTAGCTTAGTTAATACAATGATTAATGATATATTACCCATTCAAAGGAGCTCCAATTTTTTTCACATCCTGAAAAGCTACATGTTAAATTAAAAATCTTAACCGCCATACATTTCAAGTAGGGAGCACTGGCTCCATATACACTCTACCAATGAACTATAACCATAAAAATTAAAAAATAACTTAGTAACATACAAAGAATAAAACTGTAAAAGACATGTTTTACACTTTTACAACATATGCTAATTAATAATTATTACCTCGATTGAATTCATCATTGTTAACTTCTCTTGTTAATCTTGCTAGCGGTCTCCCAAATATCCCAGTGGTATCCTTATATGCTTTCATTTCCATATTTGAAATGTGAACTTGAATGGCTTGATCTAGATAAAAGTTCTCAATCAACTAAGAACACCATCCATTACATTAAAGTTAGTCTCCATCTCATCTAAATTTCTATAAAAATAGTATGAATTTAAGTAATATGCAGTAGCGTGGAGATGTGTATCAAGCTTTCTATTTGTGTAGTGATCAATTGCATCTAGAAAAGGCTTGGAAGATGTCTCATTATTATTGAAAATATTCTTTATTTCTTTCTTAACATCTTTCAACCCACCATATATGAATCCCATTGATGGCTTTCTTTCACCATCAACAACTCGTAGCAACTTTACCAAATGAGTGATTACTTTAACTACTAATAACACTTGCCTTCAAAATTGGTTATTGAGGAAAGTAGAATAAATCCTTTTTCCTTTCGTAGTTTTTGACTATTTGCAACCTAAAAATTCATCGGAAGTAAACATAAGCCTTAATGTTTTTTTCTACTCTAAAAGACTCTGTAATGTGAGAAATGAAGTGGCAAATCTTGTAACCCGAGGTCTCATGATCTTTCTTTTTGTGTAAACTGATGCATCAAACGCAATGTTTTGTGATATCCATAAATAAACACAGTGATTTCCCTTCCACGTTCAATTGAACCCTTAATCATTTCTTCTTTTGATATCATTTCTAACATGGGCAGCACAAGATGTCCAATATATACGATGATAATTTTTCTTTAGCAACCGTGCAGCTGCTAAATTAGTAGCAGCATTATCAGTCACAACTTGAAGCTGCTAATATATACAATGATAATTTTGCTTTCTTAATACCCTCAACAACAATATTGTGAATGTATTCACCTGTATGTGAATTTTTAGAACAATCAACTGAATGTAGAAAACTAACCCCCAGCTCATAATTGACATACAAATTCATAATACTTCTTTTTTTTTTTTCAATCTGTCCAAGCGTCAGTTAAAACGGAGCAGCCATTTTTCTTCTATGCAGCTCTATGGTTCTCAAAATCATCATTTGTTTTAGCCACTTGCTTCTTCAAAAGTGGCTCATGTAACTCATGCATAGTTGTCGGCTTGAATCCTGGATCATACTGACCAACTTCTTCCATCAATACATGAAATAATTTATCAGTAACAGCATTAAATGGAATGCCACACTTATAAACCCAATGAGCTAAGTACATTAGCACTCTATCTCTTTATTTTTTTGCAAAAGTATCTTTTATAATTGTCTGTACCATCTTCCCCCGCTCTCTAATTGAAACTTCTGGATCAATAGATGTGTATTTGTCTAAAGGACCTCTACTTCTTAGCCTTTTACTTCCAACTTCTAAAATTTCTGAATCTTTCCTTTCTCCAAATATATTTATTTCTGCTCTCAATTGTACTTCTTCTTTTGATTTATCTTTCTTTCTCCTTTTGTTCCCCTCTATATGCTCTTTAATAACTTTTTTTTGCCTTATTTGTAGCTTTTGGACAAGGCGCAACATCACCTCTAACATGATCAATATGCTTCTTGAATCTACTAATTCCTCCTTTAGTAACCTTCCCACAAAATCTATATTTCATCGTGTTGATATCAATTTTATTTGGAAAGTATCCATATTGCCACCCTAGATCATTAGAGCCAACAGGCACAAAAAATTCAAATGAAGTTGACCCAACCACAAACAGTATTTGTGAGGAATTAGTGGTCATATTTGACTACTTGTATTCTGTAATGAAATTGGGCAAAAAACAAATATGATTGATAATTTATAATTCACATTTCAGATTTAAAATAGTAATTAATTACTGTTTTACCTCCTCCAGTAAAACAGATAGTAAGATATTTACTAATTATTGATTACTAATTTACTCTCTAGTTAATACTTAATAACTTAATCCAGTAATTCACTAATTCAAGTGAAATATTAGAAACGGATTAACACTAAAAGTTAACTCACTGTTAAATATTAATCTATAATCTTAATTAAGGAATTAAGTAATAAGAAACAGAGAAAAATATATTATCTAACAATTACTAAATTAATTTCTGAATTAAGTAATTAACAATCTTAATTAACAGAATCAGAGAAAAAAATAGAAGAAATGAGGAACTAAGTAATAAGAAATAGAGAAAAACTGAAAAACATATTATCAGATAGTTACTAAATTAATTTATGAATTAAGTAATTAACAATCATTAACAGATTACTAATTAACATTCAAGTATTCAATAGATTAGCATAATAGCAGATAACTACTTCAATTAATTTCTAAATTAACTAGAGGAATTAAGTAATAAGAAACACTGAAACAGAGAAAAACTGAAAAACATATTATCAGATAATTACTAAATTAATTTCTGAATTAAGTAATTAACCATCATTAACATATTAAGTGATTAACTAATTAATGAACATATTATCATTATTATCAGATAATCACTAAGTCACTAACAGATTAAGATTTAACTACTTTAGACAAAATTGAAAATTAAAAAAAAAATTAACTACTTCGGTGTTGAGAGAGAGAGAGGGGAGAGAGTGAGAGAGTGAAATTGTGAGAGTGAGAGAGAGAGAGGGATTAGGGATTTAGGGATTTAGAGATTTTAGTGAGAGAGAGAGAGGGCACAGTGAGCAGCGAGAGACAGAGAGAAGAATGATTTATATTAATGGTTAATGGTTAGTTTTTTTAGTGGATATTGGATAATCCGATCCATTATAGAAAAACTCGATAAGATGGGTTTGGCGGGCCGAACCGCCAACCCGTCTTATCGGGCCGCGCGGCTTGCTAGTGCTTTTTGGCGCTCAGGCGGCTCGCCAATGCGGTAGACCGCCTTCTACGAGCGCCAGGCGGAGTTGTGGGGTGGCTGGTGCACCGCCCCATCATGGCAGTCGCCTTTTCCGCTTTTCAATACATTGCCTATTATACTTTTAAAGATCTTAATCGTTAAATCTTCATCAAATTGATTGATAAAAGAATTAACTCTATGGCACGGAACTCTTTAAATTAATTTTATTTTATACTTTTATTTATTTATCATTAGAAAGCATTGGTGTTCTTGAATCATGATTCAGGATCCTGTTGTACTGTGAAAAAGGGAAGCATTTGATAGTTTAATCATCTGTTAATTTATTTATAAGGTGAAATGCTCATCCCACTCTTCCAAATGATTTTTTTTTAAAATGTTTAATAATTTGAAATTTTGAAATTGTTTAATAGTGATATTTGAAATATCATATGCAAAAATACATTATGTTAGTTAAATCTAATTAATCATAATTAAATTAAACTTAGATTTAAAAAAGAAAATATTATTTTGTTCCATGCGTAAATTTTTTAAAATAGTTTAAAAGTTATCCAATATTTTACCCAATATCATTGCAGCACAAAAATATCTTATTTATGTGACACAAAAATGGTTGATAAATATTTTACACTCTAAATTTTAAAATAAAATATGTTTTAGTCAATTGGTCAATTATATATATTTATTAATTTTAATAATAATATTTTATTAGGAATACTTTGTTTTAAAACTAACTATAGTGACAATTCTGAGAGATTATTTTAGCAGCAACTATTATTATATAAAAAACTATATAATGCCAATTATGCATAAATAATAATAATAATAATAATAATAATAATAATAATAATAATAATAATAATAATAATAATAATAATAATAATAATAATAATTTTAAAAAAAACTGCTCAAAGTGAATCAATCTTCACCGCTCGTGCCATACAAAGAAACCGAGGAGGAGTTGAAAGCCAAGAACGCCATGCTATCTTTTCCTTCTTCCCTCCCTCTCCGATCCACCCAAAGCATCAACCTTTCTCCTTCCAATCCAAAAGGAACCCATTTTTCCATATCTAGGCTGCAATTCCCATCTGGGTTTTCGAGAATCTCCACGAAAAAGAACGAGTGGAGCATTTCCACAAACAGATTACGTGCATCTTCTCCAGGAACAGAGCATGATGCGAAGGAGACAAGCCAGGGATCCGAGGAGAAACCCACCCTTCCGTCGAGTTCAGGAAGCCCAGCGAATAGTTTCTTGTCTCTCCTTTGCCCCCTCCTCAAGTTCTTCGGTGTAAAGAGCTCCCTTCACTTTCCTTTTTATTTTTTCTCGGATTAGTTCTTTGTATGCCTTGCACTAATGGCAATCGATCAATCACATTATTCTGACACATCTATGATTTTAAGTGGAAGTTGATGAAAAGTGCTAGAGATTTATGATACCATGTTTCTCTTGGCTACAGGGAGGAGATCCTTCTCAGGAACGTAACGAGCTTCTAGAGGTAGTCTCAGCTGAATTCCTTCATGATGTTTCCTTTTACATGAGATTACAATCCAGAGAGACAATAATCTTGTTATCGATCTAAAATCTTTTGTTTCGACTTTGTATGCTCCATATTAGCCGATATTCTCAAATTAAATGAGTGATTGCCTTCTAACAGGTCGCAACATCTTCAGTGTCTAGTTTAGCTAGACTTCCATGGGGATCAAAAGTTGTTACTCAGAAAGGAAGCAACTTGATTTCTGCAACAACTATACCAAACTTGCAACTGTATGAGTTTGGTAATATCTCTTGTTCCTTTTAGCCCTTTTTTTTTAATATATAGGATTCTTTTGTTAATAGTGATAAAGAGCCAGTTCTTATATTTGGTCCTAGCTTTTGTTTACTGTGACAGCAACTCTATGAAATCAGTGTACTATCGAACTGAACCAATGATCCTTTTATTTGGTATCTATATTAACAATAGGAAAGTGATGAAAAAAGAACAGCTTGTAATGCAGATGAGTGGAGCTTGTAACGCAGATGAGTGGTTAGAGATAGTAGTAAAGTATTTTGCAATGAATAGTCATTTTTATTTTATGATTGTTAATTGGAGGAGAAACTCATCATTCAAGCCATAAATTCACTATGGGTTGACATGGCTAGTTATCCCCCCATTGTTTGAAAGGTTTCAACAGTAACTTCAGCTTATGACCTTATGCTAGTTTTCTGTAAGTTTAATTGTACTTAACCTAACCATGCTGGAGCTTCCGTACAAGGAGTGAATTAATAAAATCATGCCCTGCTATAAGAGTTATCATTTTGAATTTGGTCACATCATTGCACAAAATCATTACAGAAATCTATCATTTGGACTAGAACATTTCAATTTTTTTTGTGTGCTTATTTCAACTTTTTGAATACAGGTTCAAGAAAATTTGTTGACATGCTTTCAAAGTCTTTAGCAACATAGGAAAATTTTAGTACTATTTGCGTTCTCATATTTTTCATGATCATTGTTAACCAGCCATAGATTTACCTTTCTTCCTTTTAAATATTTTGTTTATCCCAGCCCATCTCATACCGGAAGTTCTGTATAAAGAGCTTTTAGTTCTTTATGCTCAATCTACTCAAAAAAACTGTTGGGAAAAAACCTCTTCTATGCCAATTACTCATTTGCATATTGGTCTCTCATTATATGCCACAACTCAACTTTTATATCTTATACCTTATTTTCTTTTCTCATATCATTTGCCTTATGTAATTATTCAATACTGGCTCTTTGTTATAAGTAGTGAATACATAGACATAGAAGGAAAAGGTTATAAACTTATAATATCACATTCATGTGAAATAGCACCAAATTTAGTCTCCAGTTTTCATTTGACTGTGTGCGTTACTTCCATATTGATCCTATTATGTTTAATCATGAGGCCATGCTGCTATTGGGCTTCCAATAATTTGCATCTGACATTCTGAATACCATATGTCAACAGAGGCATGCCCCTTTTGTAGGAGAGTCCGGGAAGCCCTGACTGAGTTGGATCTCTCTGTAGAGGTACCATACTACATGCTCAAGGTTTTCTAATTTTCCAAATAAGATAAAGAGGTACAGGACTATTTGTGTGCGATCTATCTATACAAACAAAAAAACTAATAATCTTTTAGGGATAATTTCACTTAGATTTTATAAACTTTTTTTTGGTATATACAGACCCCTAAATTATTGAATACCTCTCAAATCTTTATTCCGTTAGTTTTTCAATTAATTTTTACATCCATAAGTTGTCACGTGATTAACACGTAACTAACTTTCTGATTTACCCTAATTTTTTTAGGGAAGAAAGAAAGAAAAATATTAATATACCAAATATCATTATAAGTAGAGAGGCATTTCTGTCTTTTCAGTTTTTTTCATTGACGACGCCAGAGGAGTCAGAGGTTTCCAATAGTTTAGGGGTCTATGTATACCAAAAAAAATTCAGAGATATATGAAAATAGACAATAATACAGAGAGCCTAAGTAGAATTATCTTAATCTTCTATACTAGTTTAGTTATATTTGATGGACCTCTTATTGGAGTGAAAATTTTGAATTATACCTGCCAAGCATGCTTTATCTATCTATAAACAAATCAGGAATTAATTGTCTGTTGAAAAGATGAATGCCCTTCTACTAGTGAATTATTCTGATTTCATTTGTAATGTAATTTAATCATTGTAAAATTTCCAGGTTTATCCCTGCCCAAAAGGATCACTAAGACATAGGGAAATGGTACGAAAGATCGGTGGAAAGGAGCAGTATGTATTCCCTAATGGTTTATTGAGTGATATATCCACTTAATTATTGTGAGCACTGCATTCATATTTATTGTCAGGTTAATGCTTGTTGTATCCATGCATTTTGTCATGAATCATTTAGTGTATTAGACAATAGACAATTTTATTGAGATATATTCTTCAAAATCTATTTTTTAGTGTAGACCAAAATGTATTATTTTATCTTAGATGTCTTTCTTTGTGTTTATGTCATGCATCTGAGCTTTTACTTTCAAGTTTTGATGCAGGTTTCCCTTTCTTGTCGACCTAATTACTGGAATCTCAATGTACGAAAGTGGTAAGCTCATGTTGTAATGTGCTTTAAGTCATCTACTCAATGGTAGATCTTAATTGAATTTTCTTTTACCTATGCCAGGATACACTATTGTCTGTTCGATGGTGTTTGGATATACCTTCATCATGCTTAACTAAGTTAATTTATATTTACTATTCTCTCTTGTTGGAGGACAACTTTCAAAGGAAATGTCATTTTGCAGCTCTAGCCAGACTATCTTTGGGCTATACTAGTTAGATCTGTGTCTCATATGCGAGAAGTTATTATGGAAGACTCAACACACAAAAAACACTCATCATTCTCTTCCTAGAAAAAAGCTTTAAGTATATATTTTTGCTAGCTCACGAAAAAATGACTTTGTGGGGGCACCCAATGCCTATGACCTTTGGGTCCGTGATGAATTCCATGAACCAGACTCAGATGTCTTTGACATAGGACATATTGCATATGTATAGGGAAAAACACATTCACTTCCTAGAAAAAGCTTTAACTATATATTTTGCTAGCTCACGAAAGAATGACTTTGTGGGGGCACCTGACGCCGATGACCTTTGGGTCCCTGATGAATTCCATGAACCGGACTCACATGTTTTTGACATAGGACCCATTGCATATGTATAGGAGCTGTATATGTGCCATATAAAAGGAGCTAATCTGAGAAACTTTTGCATGTATTCTCTTTGTGATTCTTCTATAGTCAAATCTTCTTGTTGTTGTGAATGTGGCTTTGATCTTATTGTTATAAAATGACAGCTCCTTGATACTTATTCTGCATGTCCAGGAGATATTGTAAAATACCTATTCAGTCAATATGGTGAAGGAAGAAAACCCTCTTTTGGGCTCTTGGGAAGGTACCACAACTTAGCATTAGTTCTTAAAGATTTTCTGTTCTAGTGTTGATGGAGGTACTGAGCCAAAAATAATTAGAACACAGCAGCATTTAGTTTTAAATTCCTCTGACCTTGTAGCATCAATGGTTGATATAATAACCAATGGTTTTGTGGAGAATCGGAGGTACTTGATATAATAACCAATCTCTGTTCTCTTATTATCATTTTGTGGTTGTCATTAAAAAACATAGATTAAGATAGTACTGAAACCCAATTAGTTGTGCAATAAGGCTAACTTTCAGCATTCTAGTGAGAGAAATATATTTAAATTTTAAAATCTTAGTACTCCATTTAAATTATTGGTGTATATGCTAGCTATGTAGCAGAACTTTTCTACACAATTTAGCCGTGCTACTAGTATGGTTTAACATATGGTTTTTGTTCTGACATCATCATGGCTATTGAAGCATAGAATTGTCGTCAGGGTTTCTTAAATAGCTGAAAGTTTTGTGGAATAAATGATTGTCAGTTGTCTATAGAGAATGCACAATTCTGAAGCACGTGATTCTGTATTTTGCAGCACACTGTTCACAGGTTGGGTACCTACGCTCCTTCGAGCAGGCAGAGGAATGACATTGTGGAGTAAAGCTGGAGTAGAACCTTCAAAGAAGATGGAGCTCTTTTCATATGAGAACAATTATGTGAGCATCATTTATAATTTTTCACATCTTAAGTGAGAGTGCAACCTGACTTCTACGGTTCTACCTTGCTTTTCTGTTTCTTAAGCATGCAAGAATTGTTCGTGAGGCACTTTGTGAATTGGAGCTTCCTTACATCCTCCAAAATGTTGGAGAGGGGTCATCGAAATCTGAGATTCTCTTCAGGATATCTGGTTCCAAGAAGGTAATACTTCTATTTAATGATTCTCTTCCATAGGGTTGTAGACAAACCAAACCTAAGTGAGCCGACTTTGGCTCAGGCTCGGCTCGAAATTAATTTCGAGCCAAAATTTCTGTGCAAGCTCCAGTCAGCACAATCTGAGCCAAGTTGCAGTCGAGCTCGAGCCGAGCCCGAGCCTTAAACGAGCCTATTTACAAGCCTTAAATGAGCCGAGTTCAATTTGAGCCAAGCTCATCAAGCCTTAAATGAGCCTATTTTCAAGCCGGCTTCGGCTTCAGCTCGATCTAATAATATAAATTATACATAGTTATTAATATATATAATTAATTAGAGCTTATTGAGTGTTAGTTGGCTTCGACTTCAGTTGAAGCTTGGCTTGAAATTAATTTTGAGCCTAAATTAGCAGGATAGGCTCAGCTCTGCTTAATTCAAGCCTATCTCGAGCTGAGTCTGACAGCCCTACTCTTCCATCCATATGTCGTAGTCTAGCTAAGATAAGGTTGTAGTCCAGTGAATATAGACTAAGAGCATTTGGTCATATAAGTTTTCTCATTGTAATAAAGGCAATTTATGTGATTCAGAATTTTTCAGATAATAAGGGCAACCAAGTACCTGAGATTCCTGTAAATGCAGGTCCTCATGAGGGGAAGATGTATGCTTCCTTGACCTCATGATTAAAGGCTGTTTCATGACTGGGAATAGAGCAATAAGATTAAACATTAATAAGCACTTTGCCTAAACCACAAATCCTTGTCTATTTCATAATATCCATCTTTGTTAACTTGCTTTATTTTGTTGATTAAATCTTCCTGCATTTAGCATACTTGAAGACTAGCAGAATGAAGTTGTTGAATAGAGCTTATGGTGGAACCTTGACAGACAACAGATTTTCCCAAGAATAACCCTCTAGTGATCAAGTGTCAGTTGTATATCTATTTCATATTTACTGAAATTTGGCTTTTCCTGGAAACTGGGATCCATAGTGATTGGTTTGACACTTCACGTGTCCTTGTATGGACAAAATTATAGGTCTTTGTGGCAATGGCGAATATGGTGAAGCTATTGCTTTACTTGCAAAGTTAAACAAGCAATAATACTAGATCCAGTGAACCTTTTAGGATACAGAGCTGCTAACTACAAATTTGACTTTCATATTGGTATTTTATAATATGACCATCAACCTCAGACTCAAAAGTAAAAACATGCTTGTCACTTGGTCTTGGCAATAACTGTAGCTTCTTCTGTTGCAGGTGCCTTATCTTATAGACCCTAATACTGGATTTCAAGCGGGGGATTACAAGAAAATATTGTCCTACTTGTTCCAAACATACTCCCCTGGTGGCTAGTCTCTCTCTGTTCCAAATTTTAGCTACTGTTAACTGCTGGACCTGTATATCAGCTTGAGAAACTTTTTGAAGCCCATGCCCATTAATCCAGGTGTTTGCAAATTCCAATTAGGCAGACAGCAAGCAGTGCAAAGATATAGTTGTAAATTTATGTCAACAGTTTCTTTTCTTCAATTTTGAAAACCCTACCAATTTATTGGCAGAATGATTGTATAGAATGAGACAAACGGCCTTGCTTTCTGCACAATGATGTTCAGACTAACATTCCCAGTATAATACAATGAGTGTAATGTCTAGAATGGTAACCTGATTACCACATATCAGATGCTTGATTGCCCTATCCATGATATGCCTTGAGTAGTAGTAAGCATGGAACTTCTATATAACTTGATACAATTTTATTTTTGAATGATATGTCAAACAAAACATTGTGTATTGCGCAGTTCATAGGGAACTTTAACCACATTTCTCCAGCAATGGCTGATAGTTATCTGACTACCCCAAAAGGAATTCACTCAAATATTCCGGCATTAAGCTGACTATTCAATGCCTTTTGCATGCTTCTGCTACTGTACCAACTACTAGATTTACTGAAGATTGCAGCAAGAATAAGAAAGTCAGAACTTTGACCTGAAGATTACCAGCGGAAAGAATCAGCACATTGGGCAAAATGCAATATTTCAAGACAGGCTTCCTGAAAGGTGGAAGACAATGCAAATTTTGCAATGGCAAAAAACACGTAGAATATTAATGCAATTGCAATCTTTTTGCGAATTATCTGTTGAATTGTTAGATACTCGTGACACCTACAAGCAAAATTTATCTTTCATTCTATCATTCTGAAATTACATCTACAAATTTCTGTCCTCCACAAACGATCATATATTAGAACCCCTAGAATAAAAAGTTACATTACACCTCTCACGGAGTAGCAAGCAAACTTGATAGTGAAATGAATAAATAGTCATGAGCATGCCACAGCTGTAGTAAGAAGAGAACAGTCATGAGCATGCCACAGCTGTAGTAAGAAGAGAACGCCTGCCATCAATAAATTGCTGGCGGAACACTTCGAACTTCCCTCCCTTGACTGCTTCTCTTAGTGAATGGAAGAAACCCAGATAGTGGTGAGTATTGTGTCTGCATATCACATTAAAAGAATAAGTATGAGGTGACAGTGACTAGAGACATTAGTCATGTAACTGTAAACGTAGAAGCTTACATTTCAAGTAGGATCTGAGCCAACATTTCATGGACATTGAGCAGGTGATTGATGTAAGCCCGAGTGTGATTCTGGCAAGTGAAGCAGCTACAGTTGTCAACAATTGGTGAAGTATCTTTCCTAAAGGGAAGATGAACAGAAGAATCACGAGATTGCCTATTAAACCATTTATTCAGACTAACTGGTGACAGTAAGATGCATAGGCAATGGAAATAGGTGACATCCACATGGATAAAAATAGTGTTCAAGAAATTTGAGGCAACATCATATCTGTCCATAGACAACACGATTGCATTTGTTCCATGAGCAGTAATTAAAAAAAAGAGTAATAATCAAGAAACAGCTAACAGTAGTGTAGGTAGACCTGCACAAACAGACAGGATCAACAAGCCCTTAACAGCATGTCATTTTACGTTTGGTGGATTAGAACTATTTAAGCAATTTGAGATAACAGATACCTATAAATTCTAAGCATTGGAAAATGGCTGATATTAAACTCTGAATGCACCTCATCCTTGTAGGCTTAGAATTGACAGAAATTGCTCACATGTAAATTGTTGCACGAAGGTTTATCTTTGTGCAATCCCCACCATCATAGTGTAGATGAGAATCCCAACTATCTCTCTCGAGAATGTCAAGAGGAAAAACAAGTGCAAGACCTCCAAGCGTAAGGTGGTAAATGTATCTGTAATTGCATAAGAAAAGCACCTTGTTGGCAACAAAAAGATGAGCTATACAAGCAAATTAAAGCCATTAAGTTTTCTTACATACGTGGAGTCAAAGAGATCAATCCCAGCAGCTACACCCTGCAAGACCTCTTCTGTAAGAGGGGATCACAAATTATAGAAACAATCAAATTAACTCTGAGGATATATGCTTGTTTCACACCAACACTTGCTAATTTGTTCAGAGCAGTAGTTTAAGAAATGAAGCATGGGACACTTCATTTGGTGTGATTTATCCCTATCAAATCACGAAGAGACATTTCTTTTTGATGATTTAATTCTGAATGGAATAATGATAAGGCCCTTTACAGAAGTCAGACCACATTTCCTGGGAAGATCTTTTTGGAGGGGGTGAGACTCATTGCTTTGCATTACTTGTGAATATATTCATTTGCTAAGATAAGAACATAAATGAAGAGAACCCCAATATGAAGGATGATGAAGAAGCAAGTTCCAGAAGTTAGTTGGAGAAAAGCAAAACACATGGTTTGTTTTGCTCTAGAATATGTCGAAGAAAATATGGACCATCAATAACAGATAAATCAGTCACTTTTACCACAGATAAATAATAACTAATGTACAAGTGTAATGATTTCTTTGCCAAAGAAATCATTAAGACCAGATTTGTGATATTTGATTTATTGTAATAGTCGAAGAGAGAGGAAGAACACATTACTAGGGTTGGATGATGAAGTCAATGGTTGCTCTCAGCTGTTGTCTGATCAGGGTTCCAGAAGATTAGGAAGATCTGAAAGAATTTAATAATATCATGTCTTATTGTCTTAATTAGACCGTGTCATGATAAGAGCTCCCAGAAGACAAGGTTAATGCTAGTCAGAACTCAGAAGTATTGGACTGTATAGCAAACACCAACAATGCTAATAAAAGTCCAATTTAAGCTTAAGAAAGAGGAAGGCTGACCTAAGATAACATACATCTAGTTTGCAAAAGGAATCCAATGACTGCTATTGATATCAAGGATGGTCGTGCCAATGGTGGCACGGCAGTTGGTACTGAGCATGCTAGTGGCACACCTCCGCTGAGACGTATCGACCGGCACGGCCACGTGCCAAGCCGCGCCAATCCTGTGCCGATGTGGATCTATTTCTTTTAATTTTTTCTATTTTCCTCAATCATAATTAAATCAACTTTAATTATTTTCTTAATAAACATGATATGACATTTAAAGCCCATATTTTTTTAACTTTTTTTTAAAATTTTATCAATCATCATCAATTAACTTTAATAATATGTGTTGAATGTTATTATGTGTTCAGTGAGTGTTCAATTATTAATATTAATTTTAATAAATATATTCAATTATATTATGTGTTGAATAATATTTGTATTTGACTATTGTTTTATCTTTAATAATATCGGTCATTTATAAAATAATCTAAAGATAAAACACTATAATGTAAATTTTAATATATATATTTAAATAAAAAATTAAAAATTAACATACTGAAGATCAAAAAATATCTCTAAATATCTTAATTTTTATTAAAACTATGATAAATGCGTGCCAACGGCACACCCCTGCATGTTGTGCCACGCTGGGGCATGTCGTGCCACGGCATGGCACGGCCAACATTAATTGATATAACTTTAGCTTGTATTCTAAAATAGGTTAATAGTTACTACTCTACTTGGTTATGATTCTAATTCATATTAAAGAATGATAAAATGCTTGACAGTGGAAATACCAAATACACCAATTGAGTTCCAAAATTTGATTCATCAGAAGTAACAATGACAAAAAAAAGTGATATAGCCTCGATACCTGGAAGAGAAAGTCTTGACACAAAACGCAACTTTTCCTCTGGTAAGCAATCCTGAAAGAAAAAATCAGGAGGGTAAGGATGCATATATTTTCCCTTCCTAAACCCCATGCTGGTGAAAGGTTTATGCATTGGGACACCTACTATTAAACTAAAATAGAACTAACTCGTTAAACTTATAAAATCCACAATCAACAGTATAATCTTTTGATAATTTCATTGAAATAGATGCATTTCATCTGGTTGAGTGCCTCATAGTCAAAAAAATGGATGTCATTAAGAAGAGTGTTGTAGATAGGATATTTTTGCCAATGAACACATCATGCATTCAAATCCTATATAATTTTTTAGGGAAATTGATCATCGGACAGTTATGCTTGTTCAAAGTAGGTATAATAATATAATCATGTTAGATTATGTAGTTCTCTTACTATTTCAAATTTCAACACCATAAGATGAAAGTGAAAATGGAGGGATCTACTAAACAAAAGATGTTTGGTTCGGAAGAGAATTGCAATGCTTAGAGCCCAAACATCCAATCTGCTAGGTTTTTGCTTTATATATGAAAGTAGATATCTTAACAGGGTAAGCTAGATGCGGTCCAAATCACACCAGATTGACCAATCTCTGACCATATTAGTTGATACTTTACTAGCACAACAAGGAGATGCAAATAACTCATTAGTCATGACTCACTAGACAATATTGATTATTGGGAAAGGAGAATGGTATGTTATACAAAATTCTATATTTTAATTAGAAAAAAGATCAACAGTATGCATTTTCTCACCCTACAAATAAAAGACCCTCACAAAATAATATCTATTCAACATTGTAATCAAACCAACAAAATCATCCACTTTTTATCTTCTATTTCAAAAATTTTATCACTTAAATTTGTAATCGCCTACAACATTCACATAGGGCGATGGTAACAAATCCATACCAATGGTGTGGGTTTAGGTTACAAAACATGCTTTACGACAAAGAGGTAAGGACCATAAGGCTGTGTTCATCTTGCTTTTCTAGATCCATAATTGTGAGAATCTCATGCGCTGAAATGCCGTTTCAAACATCTACATAGGGATTGGTGAAGTTATACCTTAGCCCTCTCCATGCTTTATTAAGTATTCATACTTTTAACCATATCATGTATCATATTTTAGCCTTCTCTATGCTTTATCAAATTGTAGGTCCACAATCAAGGTGGTTAATTATTATAAGGAGCAGCTGTAACATCATGACATTGAATTAAACCTCCTCAGTCCTCACTGCATAACATCTTATGAATATGAATAACATATAGATAACAAACCTAAATCCAGAAAACATGCATACAGCAAATTCACACATCACATTGGATATTTTTCACTGGCATGTGTTGTCATCAAGTAGACATCTTAGTCTTCTTAGATGCATCTTCTGTAACATAGCAAAGCAGCATTTTTGCTACTACAATGTCTGTAGGAGAACCTAGTTCTACTGTCAACATCATTGTCAATGCAATATGAGGCACCAGGACCTCCTTAAAGCATAAGAATCATGCAGACCAAATAATGGCCTCGTCCCTTACCGTAACAGCATTAAGTAAATCTGAACGCTCTTCTGAACTCTCTCCAAGGCCAAAACCTCCAATCCAATAACCTGTAAGCATTACAAGGAGGGGCTCAATTTCTGCACTAAAGAGAAAGGCTTCTCATATGATAAAAAGGAGTTGAAACATGAGTTATTAGATGATTGCAATCTAAAAGAAAAGGCACAGGAAAATCCTTAGGAACACATAGTAGCACTATCTAATGAGCACAATTTGCTTCATACTAAAGAAAATTGCAGCAAATCATTAGATTCTGCTCGCTATAACAGTAAATTCCAATAAGGAACAAATTCATTCATCTTAAATGACCAAGGGATTCTACTTTTGAATCCTGTCACCTATACAGGAGGAGAAAGAAATAAAGAACAGCCTGTTTTTAGTGCCAAAGTGATGTTCTTTGAGTTGCAAAATTCTAGGCTGTGACAGGTATCTTTTATCAACTATCTTTTCAATTGTTCATCCCATTACTTAGTACTTGCTAATATTGGAGATCAAATATTTCCTTTAAAGGAAACGAGTAAGGTTTTTTCCAGTTCGGCAGAATCATTTCAAAGTATAGTAGAGTGTAATGGCTGGAGAGAAATAGAAGACACCAAAACCTTATGATAAACTAAGTTACTATCAATGATATGATTGCTAAGCATATCTCCAAAGCACATTAAATAGATAAAAGATAGAAAATGAAGGACAATAAAAAATAACAACTTGCCCAATGTAAGAAATGTGCATCTTACAAATCTTGAGCATATAGTGGTGAACAAAGCAGTACATCCACAGTATTATGCATAGCACCCAACCAAAAGTAACTATTGCTGGTAACATTAGAGTGTATCATGAGAGTATATCAATGGAATATTAAGCATTAGAAAGAGACAAATAACCTGATACATTTCGCCTTGACACCTCTTTTGCACAACGTTTTCGTTCTTCTATACTGGATCCTCCAACAATAGCACCTAAAGTGTCTATTCCAGCTTTCTGACAATCACAAGTTATGCAAAAAGGATCCATTATTGAACCTTTAGGAAGACCAATAAACAACAGATCAACAGGTCAGATTTACAGACACATTAATTATTTCATTGAAGCAGACATAGCTGTTCCAAATTACAATTGCAGCAAGAGATGGCATAACTCTTAGGTATAATCACATGAAGGTTGTTTATATCTAATATAACAAGCTTCATCCTTTCTTTGGTTTCTAAATACTAATGACTTTTAAGCATTCTCTTTGATACCTAGAATCATCCCTAATGGAAAAAAAACTGCAAGAAAACAAAATGCAAGCCTTTCCGAGGATAATAACCATATTTAGAAAAGAGGAAAATATGTTTGGGAAGCTTTAGCAAAGGGCAAGCTTGGGAAGAAAGCCTGAAGTTGTTTGACAAAAGAAAAGGATGGTGCAAGCTCAAGAATTTGTTGGAGTGTGTAACAGTTGGATGGAGTGTTTCCTTGTTTGATAAACTGTCCAATAATTTGCATACTTTGCACTTACAGAAGTTGCATTTTGCTTCTCAGGAATCCAAGCAGGCACCTCATCTGCCAAGCTAGTATGGCAAATTTCATATATTACTATTCAACCCCAATCAAGCGAGAATACAAATAAGACAGCAAATCTTAGACATTTAGGTTGCTCATTTTTTAAATTAAATTTAGGCTGCACACTTATTAAGAAAAGCTATTACTGAGCAAAATTTCAAGCATGTCACAAGCTATGACTTGCTTTATTTAGAGAATTACTTGGCTTTAGGATTCAGGCTCATACTAGATTATTAAGAGCATATGACAAGTTGTCTGTACTTTGTAGCATATAAAGGTAGATAACAAGAGGTCCAGAAGGCTAGCATGTAGATAGGTAAAAACTGTGGTAAATTGCACATTTTATGCTTATGCAACCAAAAGAAGGCAAAGTATGATGACAAAAAGCAGCATCCATCTCTAAGCCATGGATGACAACAAACAAAAACAAAGGTAAATCTATCATCAGCACATCAAGCTCACACAAATAAAGAAAAAGCTAATTTTTTTACAGAGTGTTCATCAACTTACTGATTTCAATAGCAGAAAATCAGTGGAAATCCTAAACATGAAGCAGAATACTTAGAAAAGAACCCCTACTGAGATTAAAAAAAATATCAAAATGATAACTAAGAAAACTAAAGTTGAACTATGGTTACTGCAATGTTGAATAAGTATTTACATACAGAACAATTGGGAATCATCAATAATTTTTTCATTATGACCAAGCATGTAGTCATTCCAAAATTACATATACCTCAATAAGAAACATCCAAACTAGTCACAGGATACAGACTAATAAAGTGTTTAGAATATTTACACACCATGCCCATAGCCAGACAATCATCAAGCCACCGTAGGGTTCTATCAACAGAAGTTGCATTTCGCTTCTCAGGAACCCAAGCAGGCACCTCATCTGCCAAGCTCGCCCACATGTTAGGCTTCATGGAAGAAATCATTTCCATGTATTTTGCAGGTTTGACCTGCAAGAAAGAAGTTGGGAGCAGCAAAATAAGGAAGATTTACAAGGAACATGATCATCAAAAGGTGATATAAAAGCCATACCAGTAGGCGACCACATGGTGTTTCAAAAGAGGCTCCAAGTTTGTTGGTGCTTTCACTTTCGGGTAGACTCTCAACTGAATCACTTGCAGCAGCTACAAGGATATGCTGTTGTAAACCAAGCATCTGATGCAACCCACCAATATTAGATATAGTTTCTGAGGCAGGGCACTCCATACTGCAATCAGATATTTTGGATAGTAAGATTTTTTAAATGGTTAAAGTGCAATGAGTCTATGGCATGACATTTTCATGACAAAAATAAGAAGGCATTGAAAGATAAGCATGTTAAGTCTCCATAAGTCAACTAGTTGCACTAAATGGGTGGGAGATAACAAAATGAAAGTAAAATGAACGCATATTGACAATTTTGTGAATCATAAAACGAACTAAAAGAGGAACTAACCAGACTATAAAGTACTAGGTCGAGCTAAGCGTCCAATTAAACATGACCATATCCTTGACTATCTATAAATGATGAAACCTTACCTATCAAAATAACATATTTACTAGTCCAGTAGTCCCAACATTGGAAGACAGATTTTTTTTTCCCCATTTTAGAAGCTATAAACTGGTTGGCACTAAATGCTATAGAGAATGAGAGGATTCACAAACTCAAAGACCCAGACCATGCAAGGCTGTAATACATGCTGTGAGAACCAAAAAAACAAAAGAAGGGTCGCATATACAGTGTCTCCTTAGCAGTTACGCGACGAAGGAGTGACCGAGAGATTTTGGCCACTCCAAATCCGAATCTAATCTCATATATAGGTTTAAAAATCTATCCTATAAATTAAAACTCTAACCCAAGTATACTTAGTTCTCCTAGTTCTCCCTCCCTCACCCCCCTCCCCCCCTCTCTCTCTCTCTCTCTATTGGAGCACCCATCGTCAAATCGGATTGTTGGAGCACTGCCAGAGTGATCGGAGACCACTCAATGACTCGCAGGTTAGCTCTCTCTCATCTCTCATAATTAATTTAAGTTTAATAAGTTAGAATAAAAATATCTATTTTTGGGGCAAACGGGCGTTGTTGGTGAATTGAGCCAATCGGCGGCTTCAAGTCACCGCCACTCGTGTGCCAAAGTTTCATACCGTTGGCCTCATGTCATAGGCGTGCTTTCTTGGAGCCCTCGTGGCTCAGATCGCCGCCAAGGCGCCAACCATGAGTTAGGAGCATTGGTCCTGTGGTTGCCATGACTGCGATCATAGCGGGGAGCTTAGGGTGTGGTCGGTGACCGTCGACGACTGCGGTCACCGATAGATTCTCTCTCTCCTCTCTTTCTCTCTCTTCTTTGTGTCAACCCTCTCAAGGAAGAAGGGGGGAGTGGGGCTTGGGTTAGACCGAGCCAATCCCTTCCCTTTTATTTTTTTTTAGTTGCGAGTTCGAGTTGGATTTCAGATCCTAGACCCGACCCCAACCAAATTAGCAAATAATAGGCTACGGGCTAACCCGCAACCTAGTCCATTGCAAATTTATTTGTTGGGCCTTGGCCTAGCCCGTTTAATTCAAATCTTGTGGACTGCAAGTTAGCCGCAGCCTAGCTCAATCCAATAGGCTTAAATCAACCCATTTTAACTATGTAATTAGCTTTAAAGTTTAGAAATCATGATATTAGTTAAATTGAAATATGTTATTTATTTATTATTAAATGTGGTTATTTTTTTTAATCTATGGACTAGAGATTTCAGTCGTTTCACTTAGACACGAATGAGTGGGTTCACTTATGTATTTATTTTATTTATTCGTCTTGTATTTTGTACTTTTTATCAAATCACTTATAATTCAGTGTGAATACATTATTATATTTTGTGCATTATTATGTTCTATGTGCAAAATATAAGACCCAAAGCATTGCTATACTTAGTGCATATAGTCATTTATATGATCGATAATATTAGTGGAAAAACATAATTAATACGTGATATGATTTTGAGAATAGACACAAGCTAGATATTCTTCATGCATTCTTCTGTGATGACTCAACTACCTTGAAGTCCAGGAGACAGACATATACCTGATCAGCATATGATTCGTTTAGATGGCTTTGGCATGCTTAGAAAATAGTCCCAGGCTAGATTAGAAATCTCCTTGAGATGACTCTAATCTTTCTCTATGGTTAGTAGAAAAGACAAGGTGAGTTTATCACATAGTGACACCTCTTGGTGACCCTAATTAGATTAACTATAAGAAAAAGACTCGAGTGCATATCGAGGTGACTTACAATTAATATGAATTTTCGAGGACAGCCCCAAATTAAGACATATGACATTATTATTAATATTAAAAGAAATTCAGCATATTGACACAAACTATGTTATGAGATATGATTTACTCTATTATTATTTGTATTGTTATTATTATTGTTATCATAAGCAAGCTTAGTAAGATTCTTATTTTATATTATTGGACTCGTATTTATTTAAAGTTATGTTATAAATTCGAATTTATTTAGCTTTTAAGTGGATTCCATTCACTCAGCTATATGAGTTCTCTCTTCTAATATTCTAGGTGCTAATCCACATGGCAACTGAGCGAAATGCACCGGAACCCCACCTCTACTTAGGATTTTACTATTTTGTCCATCGATTGTATTAGACATTTTATTCTAAACCATCTATTATTTTAGTTTGATTGGTAACACATTATCAATGACATTGGTGTTTTTTTTATTATTGGATTATATTTATTGGAGTTAGTTGTTCATAATTAAATTTTTGTTATTTTGGAACTTAGAATAAATTATTAGTTAAGACTTCGTGTATCTCAAGTACATTGAGGTGCCGGTCATAATTCTAAATTTTGAGTCGTGACACATGTCATGGTACCCCAAATCAATATCACAATGACGATCGTGACCATAAAGATAATCTTTTTCCCTAGCACAAACAAGTAGACAAGAACACTAATTACTTAGTACGGGCTCTTGCCAGGCAGGTGACCGAACACCTTCCATGCCTAAAGGTATTAAATTGGATTGTCCAGACCATGCAAATCTTTTACACGTGTGATTCCTAGAGTCAATACTAGACGGACCAGAGAAAGAAACTTTTTTTTCTCTCTAACACCCTCAAGTAGTTAATAAAACATCACTAAACATAGACTGCTGGTGGGCATTTCGAAGAACATGCCCATTCAATCCACTAGACAGAGAGAGGTCCCAGTTAGGCTGCCAGAATTCACAGAATCAAATTCAAAAGGACAATGAAAACCAAAAAGAAACACTTTTCCGAACAAAAGTAACTGGGCAATCACACATCACTAGTCACAGATTCCTCTTGGGCATTTCAACGAACAAAATCAATGCAAAATCTAATCAACGAAGGAAAGATACAGAGAAGAGAAATCTCACAAATGTATAGGGCTCACGTGAAGGAGGTGGGAGCCAGGGGAAGGAAGGGCAGAGAGTAAATCGCGGGAGACGAAGGCCGGGAGACCTTTCCTGGTCGATAGGAGAACCGAAGGCGTCTCGATGACGGCGCCGGCTATATAGAGGACGCCGGCACGTGCCTTGCCGCCGCTGCTGCCGCCACCGCAAGCCTTCGTCACCGCGAAGCGCATCCTCTTGCTCGTCCTTCTCGTTTGCTGCTCGTTTTGGCGGCTAAATTTTAGGGCTTCCGCCGTATAGGGCTACCGCCAGAATTTTGCAGGGAGATAATTACACTAAAAACCCTGAACTATTGCCCACTTCCATATGCAACCCCCCTTTTTTACACATCAGCCCCTTAAATTATAGAAAATCAATCATTCCTTAATGGTGTTAAATAAAAGCACTAAACAAATATTTTAACTTCAACCTCTTCTTTGTCCCCTCCAATATCCTCTAATATAAGAATAAAATTAATCACATGATACTCTTAAGAACAAATGAAGCCCTACTCTTCTAGTATATTAACAATAAAAAACTATTAAAAAATAGTATAAAAGATACATAATATATTTGTCTAATTAGTCTAAAACTATTTTATCTTTTTAATTGTTTTTTTTTTTCATAGAATCTATCATTTCCATTGATTTTATCTTATTACTGCATTCACCTTCTATTTACTAATAATGTAATAGCTAGGTACAGTGAATTATGTACATAATAGTAACTAACTTTGGATCTTTGGGCCCCTGGTACTTATATCTTGGCATACTTTGGGGGCCTCAAAACAAAAGCAATTAGTAATTATTTTGGCAGAGCTATGTAAACTTTCCATCTAAAATTATTATACTACTATAGGACTCAGCTATTGTGCTATGAATAGGCAATACAAATCTTGAAAACAATGGGAAAAAGTTAGCAGTGAATGATTTAATATGCAGCAAGGTTACTGTAGATGTGGTTACAAATTCTATGATAACATAAATTGCTCACATGCCAATCCCATCCATCTTGTCAGTTTATTTTTGGGAGTAAACAAGAGTTGTCTCCATCTGGACTTGGATTGATCTTTGAGCTAACTAATAAAGTTACTCCTCTATTCAAAACCAAGTAGTAAGTGACATCTGGGAGGCTTGCTTTACCTCTGTCTACTACCAAACTCAACACCTCTTTATAGGAGTTTTATTATCCTAACAAATTGTCCTTTGAATGTTAAATGCTTCTCTTTGCTATCACTACTTACTATGCTGTTCATTTTCTTCAGATTGAAACCATAGCAAGAGACTGAGGGAGTGACAATCATTGCATGATATATATTTTCTTTTCTTTTCCTTTTCTTCTTTTGCCATGTGGAAAGCTAAATCCAACTAAATTAGCAGCAACCAATCACTACATTGTCACTTTGTCAGAGAGTAGGTGTAGTAGTTGATCTTCCTCAACCTGTGCACCACCATCACATGAAACCACCAAACAAGTTACCTGCTTCATATGCACAAGAAGATAATAATTTTGATCAAAAGAGAGATTACTTTATGCAATTTCACCAAAAGAAAATAATAGATCAAATATTACAACCTGCAATGACCTCTGTCAATGATTGACCTGCTTGGAGCTAATTATGGTACCTGAAACTTTAATCACATAAAGTAGGATGCCTGTGTGTTTGACTGCTCAAACGAGAGGAGAAAGTAAATCTTTAAATTGAGCTCATTTACAGTTTCTTACAAGACATGTTTGAGATAAAGTGATTCCTGTAGATTTTTCAAATTTTCAGCTGTCATATATTACACTCAAACAAGTAGGACCACCCAGCCAGGGTCCATCAGTCCAAACTAAATCTGCTACCAAATTATTAGGCATAGTGATACAAGAAAAGATTATTTTTTTTATAAAAAAAATAGAATGAATACTACTAACTTCCAACTTCTTTGACAAGAGAGTAGCTTGTCTACAAACTGGAAAATTATTTAACATAAAATTACTGTTATACGCCAGCCAGTGGGTTTTCTGTCTTCATCAATCTCCCCATTTACTTTGCTGCATCTTTAAGAATCAGGAAGACCAATCCAGCCTGTTGAACTCACCTTCAATTTTTACCCACATAAGAATATAAACCAAACCCATAGCTGAAGCTTACAAGCACTCTTCCCACTCTTCCCACTCTTCCCACTCTTCCAAGATCCTCTTGGAACTTTTCTCCTTTCTTCATCAAACCAAAGCTCTATTGGCATCAAGATAAAGGCCTCTGTTCCACTGCAGAAACCTCAAAGCTCAAAACACTCGTATTCATTTCTTGGCTTCTGTGCTGCTATGCATATGAGGAAGGCAACTCAACTACTAACCATGAAGGCCAAGGTACAGAACTCATTCAACCTGAAATTACTCCTCCTTGGCTTCTTCCTTCTCTTTATCCTCCTATTCATACTAAGATCAAGCCTATCACCAGCATTCCGTCAACATGACACATCATTACAATCATCTATGCCACCAGAACAGACCCAAGCTATCTCACTAACAGCAGTTTCAAAACCTTCATGCACAAAGATACCACCCTCCCTAGCGAATACCATCATCCACTACACCACCTCAAACATAACTCCCCAGCAAACATTCAAGGAGATCTCCGTCACAGCTCAAATACTGGAAAAGAAGTCCCCCTGCAACTTCTTGGTCTTTGGGCTAGGCCATGACAGCCCCATGTGGAATGCACTCAATCATGGAGGCCGCACCATATTCCTTGAAGAAGATGAGGCATGGATCGAAACCATCCGTCTGAAGCACCCAACGTTGGAGTCTTACCATGTGACATATAACACGAAAGTGCATGAGGCACAGGATCTCTTGGAGCTGGGGAGGCTACCGGCGTGTACTGCAATCGGCGACATGAGACTCTCTGAGTGTCAGTTAGCTTTGAAAGAGCTACCAAGTGTGTTCTATGAGGTAGAGTGGGACTTGATCATGGTTGATGCACCAACTGGGTATATTCCAGAGGCACCAGGAAGGATGGGAGCAATATATACAGCTGGGATGGCCGCAAGGGGGCGAAGGGAGGGAGAGACTGATGTCTTTGTACATGATGTGGATAGAATGGTGGAAGATAAGTTCTCAAAGGCATTCTTGTGCGAAGGTTACCTGATACAACAGGAGGGAAGGTTGAGACACTTCACCATTCCCAGCCACAAGACTGATATTGCCAAGCCCTTCTGTCCCTGAAAGAAAATTAGCTTTTGAGCATCTAGGTTGATCTTATTACTATCTCTTTGGGATTCTTCACTGTGATAATATTTTGTTGTTTAAGAAATGGTACTTGGATATCTTTTATTCTTTTTACGTAAGGAATGGAAATGATTATCATAATAGAGATTGGAATAAGCTGGAAGACTCACTAGATTTCATGTTCTAGCATCACTCATTTGAAACCATGTGTCCTTTTTATCAGTGTGGAAAGCTTTTTGGTTCACTCAGATATCTGAAAGATCAATGGAAATCTTAAGTTTCAGGGCCATTATTAATGAGCACAGCTGGTATTTTCTGTAGTCCTGAATTTTCTATCCTAAGGTTGAAATTGGTTAAAGACAAATCTGCTACATAGTGAAAGTTGGTAGATCCCATGATGTGGAAGTCCAGAAAGGAAGAAAATGAATCAGAGTGAGATTTCTATTCATGATTTGATGAAATTTATTGTCAGAATGGTGAAGGAACCAGAACAGACTTCTCTTTCTTCACAGTTGAACATATAAATGGTAATAGATGGAATAAATAAAAAAAGTCAATAGGATTGTTCCACCATGTTATACAAGATCTTTAGAAATATATAGATGGAATGACCCAAAAAACCTGGACAAGACTTTATGGATTGAGACATAAGAATAAAATGGGAATGGAGGGACTTAGAGAGAGTTTATGGAGTTTTTGGATATGAATAAAAAAAAAATCCCTGACTTAGCAAGTTATAAAAAGAAAATATCAATGAACTTCTATGAAATGGTTTCACGACCTTCCAAATAGGAACCGGCCAATCGATGGGTATACCATGAGGTTACAAAAGTTGTACCTGTAAACCAACCCTACACCTTTCAGCCTGACCTCAGGCCCTGACTCATCCTCCATGGACATTGTGGTCGGACTCTATTATGGATTTCTGACCACATTCTTCATAGGGCCCTCTTATCTCTTCCTTCTCCGAGCTTATGAATGAAATAATTATGATATTTTCCAAATTAATCGGGGGTCCTGTATTTATCAAAAGATACTTTAAAAGGAGAGCTGAAAATTACACTTCAAGGCCGCTAAACTCATAGTCAAATAGCTTTTCTTTTCACTGGAATAGTAAATAGCACAATATCTAAATATCGTAAGTTACACCAGGAGAAAACTTGACAAGTCAGGTTGATAGTGTCAGATATATTCATAAGGAAAAAAGAAGAAGAGAGAATAAATTAAGGACTCCAAGAATTAGATGGTGAAACTTGAAAGTGAGAAAGTTAATAGAATAAAAGGATAAGCAGAAAGAAGATATCCAGAAAAAAAGGATTGTTTGCAGTGGACCAGCGAGATGATAGGGGCAGTTGAGCAAGCTTTTCACTCTATTCTTGAACTTCTTTTTGGAAGTTCTTCTTGTTGGACTTTGCTTTCCTCATTTATGACTTATGAGTCAGCTATTCCGCAACAAAGTAAATGAATTGTCACCAAGGAAGAGGCTAAATATAAACCATGTAACAATTTCCAATTCTTCATTACGAGCTGCACAATAAAGAAATTGCCATGGTAAGAAAAAAAATAAAAAGGAAAGCAGGCTTAGCTAATGCTAAACTATATGAAATGGGGAATAAATGACTGAATGAGCATGATACGGGAGGTGTATAGCAAAAACCATTCAAGATGATTCAGATATATCTGATGGAGATGATGCAAAAAAGAGTATTACAAATAGCTGCATGGGAAAAAAAAATCTACTAACTCCAAGTAATTCAGTCATAAGGCTCTGTCATCATTATTGCAGTAGAAGCATGGCAGTTTATAATTGATTAGTTTAGAAGCCAAATATACTGATATATACTAAATCTTTTGAGCAAGGTTCGAAAAATCAGTATTGGGATCGGTCTTTAAAAGGAAATGATATATATCGGCCGTATCGATAGCCTGGATCAGATCAGACTTTTTTTAATTACGTAAATTTTCAATATTATTTAAAAATGCAGAAAAATTTCTAAAATTTAAAAAAAATGACAAAAAAATAAGAAAATAAAGAAAAAAAACAATGGTATAATGAAAACTGAAAAGAAGAAGAGATTAGAAAAAGAGCGAGTGGAAGAAAAGCAAGCAAAAGAAAGAAAAACTATAGTACAGTAAAGAGAAGAAGAAAAGAAGATAAAGAGTAAAAGAAATAAAAAAACTGAGAGAAAAATAAAGAAATAAAATTAAAAAATTACATATCAAAGTTTGCCGGAGTTAGATATGTGTTGCCGGAGTTTGCCGGAGCTAGATCTCTCTGTAAAAAAACAATGACTATATGTTAAAAAAAAAGGAGAAAGAAAGAGAGAGAGAGAGAGAGAGAGAGAGAGTGAGAAGATATATATATATTGAGAGAGAGAGAGAGAGTTCGGATTGGGTCTGAATCAGGATCAAGATTGATCGATCGATCTGGCAAACCATGCTTTGAGTTAACATTCCTCACTAGATTATCCCTAAAAGTCATAAATTACAAGAATGATTTAAGAGATTTCAAGAGCATGTATGGGTATTATCAACAACAGGGAGATTGTATTAGAAAGGCTAAAATTCATAGGCAAAGATATTGCATATTTATACAAGAATGAAGCATAAGAAGATGAAAAAATTTCTTACTTTAAGATAAGCAGCAGGCTGCACCCTTGCAATATTCCACCAAAGAAGGCATCCTTCACCATATTATACGACGGGATAGTTTGTTACTTCCTTATGCACCAAGAGCTGAAAATAACAGGATAGTTCAGTTGTTACTTATTACATCCTTTTCTTTCCCCAAAGAAATGAGTACATTAAAAAAAATGAAAAGCTATACCTAAAATGGAGCTCTGTAAGATAAACTAAATCAACTTGAAGACACATATTCTACATGGCCACTGATAAATTTGAGATGGAGACTTGCTCTCCTAATTTGGTAATAAAGATCACATGGCTGCTTGAATCTCTCTGAAGGAAAACCCTAATGACTCTGTTTCTACTCAAATATTAGTCTTCATAATTACTCCATTACGATGGCAAATCTTAGCAGAATTCAAATAGTTACAGCCAATTCAGGCATTCCACATTTGTGTGGGAACCCAAATTAATAGAACAGCTTCATCTTTCTCAGTGGCACACTTGAATTCTCTAGCCTAGCTTGCTCATTCAATGTTCTGACTGCAATTTCAGAAAGCTGGTTCATATTTGTTTTAAAAAGGACCTTTGACTCTTGGTAAGCATATATTGATAATTTTCATGAGGGAAAACCTAGAAGATTAATTATATTTGCCTGGTACCTAATAAGAACTGCATCTGTGGCAGCATGCCTACTGTCAGTGCAAACCAAATTCCAATAAGTGGTTCTTGATCAATGGTAAGTCCAAAGGATTATCTACTAATTGGAATGCTTCCCATACAACTGTATGTTAGACTCCACCAAACATGCATGATGAGAGAATGAAGAAACGAGAAAATAAAGAACAATGAGGATAATCCTACTAGAATGCAAAAGGTTGTCCTGTCACTCCAAGGAATAAAAATGCTTAGGAAAACAATTTCACTGACAAATTTAAAGGAGCACATCAATATTCCAAACATTTGTTCATTCAATAAGCAAGGAGCAAGGATGAAAGCAAGAAAGATTTTTACAAAGTTGACATCTTTCTTTTTCCAAAGAAAGAACCCATCCCCCCTTTATGGCCCTAACTCTGTCCCTAACCATCAAAGCCATATAGTGTGCGGCTCTGATGCTTGAGTGCATATGCTATATCCATGGCTGTAACCGTCTGGCGATGGGCATGTTCCATGTATGTGACAGCATCTCTGATGACTTTCTCCAAGAACATTCTAAGAATGTCATAAGTTTCCTCATAGACAAGCCCACTCATTCTCTTTACGCCACCACGGCGAGCTAGACGGCGGATAGACACTTTTGTTATTCCCCTAATATTGTCCCTGAGGATTTTGCGATGGCGCATTGCTCCGCCTCTCCCGAGCCCCTTCTCACATTTTCCTCTTCCTGACATTCTTGTGCCTTCTCCCTATTCTCTCAGTTTGGGGATTAGATGCTTAATTTATAAGGAAGTACCTCCATGCCTTTTGTGCCATAGAGACGGTTACCACTAATTCAATGCAAGTAATGTATGTGAGCATTTGGACACGCAAACCAAGGAAGAATCTCTGACAAATGTTTCGAAACGACAAATATAAAAGAAGCCATATTTGGAATGTATTTATGCAAAGATGCCCTTTTTCAAAGATTGCAAAGAAGGCAAGTTACCAATCGTCAAATTAACAATATCCAACTAACTCATAGTAGCAAATTGGTAATGATAGAAAATTCCTAGAAGGTCAAAATGGAAAGAACATGTCAAACATACAAACATGATTTTGAAAAGAAATTAAAACACATCATGTGAAGCTCTCAACATGTCTGGTGTCCAGAGAAGACAAGGTTTGCGCTCTAGAACCTAGTCTACAGAAGGTCACAAATCCTTCCTTGTCACAGTTTTCAAGCATGGGACTTTGTATAGACTAATTATTCAACCATGGAATTTCAAGAATAAATTGACAAGTAGAACCTAAATGTATAGCACATCAAACAGAAGGAAACAAGTACCAGTCACTCGAAACACAATGACACTCAGCCTAGCTTGATATCCACCGCAAAACTTGGCAATCAATGAGATGATCCTTCCTTCCAGACAAACAGGTATTCACGTCCTATTTAGGCTAATAACAGCAAATCTATGACAATAACAATAACAGTAACAGCTGAGTCTTCAGTCCTAACTCCTAACTCCTACTATTTGGACTAGCTGTCTACATCTGTTCTAATCAGTTATTGATAGTTGATAAATCATGCATTCTCTACAAAGATTGATGAATTTCACCAATTCAACTTATGAAATGATAGCATGGCGATACTGTTCATAGAAGGCCTCCAGTTGATAGATGCAAAGATCCTGTATCTGAAGTAAAGGAATAACGATTTTAGATCAACCAACGGAAGATTTGGCACTTATGACTTAACCACCAGTGATCAATTCAGAATACTTATAAAAAACTAGAATGAAGTTAACTTAGAAAGAATTCCTTAAGTTGTCAATGCTGATGAACAGAACTGTTGCACGTACTAGAAGACCAAAAAGAATATTGACTTGAAGAACATATTGAAACTGGAATGATCATAGGTTAACCAGCCATGGTCTTTTCCTCAAAAAATTCAGCACCTGCACAAGGAGTTCACAAAGGTAGACCTAGATGTGGAATGTAAAAGTAAGATTGCACTTAACAGAAGTGTGACAAGATAAACTTGGAAAGAAACTACATTGTTTGAGAATCGATGGGCAAGACAATTGGCGAAGAGGACTCCAAATTAAATGCTAGAGAAGAAGAGAAAAAAGTGGCTTGTATGGAAAAGGATGAGTTATCAGAACAAGAGACTTGATCGTAGTAACTTGAGGGCTAGTAATTGCCCACAGAGATTGATGAACAAAATGGTAATACAGATCCATCATTCATTAAGCATGTAAGTCATCAGAACTTCAAAAAGTGAAGCATTATCTGGGTAATAATAATTGGACTTGGACACTGAAGTAGGTGCAGAGGAAGCTTGACATTCAAGGTGTACGAACATTAAAAAGAAAATGCGAACTCCCAAGACAGAGCAAATAAAAGTACTGAGTGGACAGGTTATTATTGAAGAGGAGGATGCTGATACATGGCGAATAGAAATATACCTAACATTACTCATGCCTTCCATTTGCCAACTTAAAACAAAGATGAAGGAAAAGAAAATGAAATAGTAAATGGAGAATGAAAAAAAGGTCGACCATTAAAAATTTAAAAGGAAAACTTTGTGTTTGGATGCATTTTAAAATAACATAATAAGATTTGATTGGCCTACTAGAATAATTCCAATATCTAAAAAGAAACTTTAGAGAAAGAAATGCCCTTTAAAAGGAGTCTCATCATGAAACTTCTAGATGGGAAAGTGGCATGTCAGTAGCTTTTTGTGGCCTATAATAGTTTTCATTATAATTTCAGATTTAGTGAGAGGTGAGAATTGCAAGTGAGACGAAGGACTTCAAGGTAATAACTTGCTGAACAGACTCATTATTATAAGAAAGGAACTGCATGGAACGGTTAGCAATGTGAAGAAGTATTCCCACGAGAAAAGGGAACATTAGTAAAAAGGAATGAGATAAACTATTTGTCCTACACATAATTGCTGAAGCTTTTCAGTTGAATTTGGATTGACAAAAAAAGGAAAAAGATTTGGATTCATTATGCATATCTAAACCTAGTGGGTTTCAGATTGCAGTTCCAATGGGATTTTGACTCTGAATTTGGATGTTATTTGACTACTAACAGTTTGGCCCTAGTATAACAATTGGTATCATAGGCATGACCCTCCTCATCTCATGTACTAGGATGCCACTTATAAGTATAAAAAAAGAGTTCATAATATTCTTACTAATAACAGCATAACAAGATAGAGGAAATTTTGCATGGCCCCTCAATCAATTAATGCATTATTTTCTTCTTTTGCAATTTATAGAAGCACAGAACTACAAGCTATAGCAGAAAAACTTGGAAGTGACAAGAGAGGTGGTTGCGGAGCAAAAATTAAAGAACCTAAAGAAGTAAAGATCATTTTAAAGATTACTACGTTGAGAAATTAAATGCAGTAAAAAGGACAATCCATTAAAAATTAGGAAAATGAATAAAATATAAACCAAATTACACAATGACCCACTTCGTAGTCTTAAGTCAAAAGGCTTCATTTTGAGGTTTTGCCTTTCGAGTTATATTCTTTTCTTTCTTTCCACGGTCATCAACATTACACATTATCCATGAAATTTAAGTAGAAGAAAGCCTGACAAAAATCTCACTTGATTATGTGGCAATATGGTAAAAGCAGTAGCTATGGTATATCCTACATGCTTCTTATCAACTGACAAAGGATAAATTACCTCAAATGTTTTCTATTCGAATCCAAAAGCTGCGCATCATAAATACAAGATACCTTTTTGATTGCAAAATAGAAGACAGGAAGTGATGCTTAAGAATCTTAGAATCCTAGCAGCTAAGAACCTTCATATCGCACTCAAAATCTTATCTATTCCTTGAAGGATTCTTTGATTTCGCCATCAATTCTTCATCAATTGCCGTCGATAGAGTGGTGGATTATTCCAAGAAAGAGATGAATTTACAACCAAAACGGATTTAGGTCGGCCTAAACCAACATAGACCGATACAGCAGTGCCGGTGTATTGCAGAGTTCTTGAAGGGGAGTGACCCGAAAATTTGGCAAAGCAATATATTTGTTAAAAATAAAGGTTAATTACTCCTACACCTCCTGAACTATACCGGTTTTCATGGAACCTCTAAACTATTTTTCATTGCAATGTCCCCCATAAACTTTGCGGCAAAGTGAAACAGCTACTGTGACAAAAAAATATACAATTATACTCCTAATAAGTAAATAAGTTCATCGGCAAAATGAAATGAAATTAATATTACCAAAATAGCCTCAACTTATATAAGTTGTTTTAAGAACCCACTGCCATTGCCCACTGAAACCTGAGAAGGCCCGCGCCCCAGCTCACCACAGGCATTGAGGCAGCAGCCCACTCTGTCCTCGCCCTCACCGCCCACGACAAGTCCCGCTGGAGCCACATCATCCTCCTTGGCCACCGCAGGCAGAAGCTCCTCCTCAAGGTAGACAGGAGATCACGCCAACGCTGCCCCTGGAGATCCACACAGCCGCCAATGCTGTCGAGAAGGGGGAGAAGGGGAAGGTGGGGATTGGCTTAGGATGAAAACTCCACTCCAAGCCATGCAAATATTTGGCAACAAGCTCTTGGGAAGGTCTCTGCTTCCCAAAATCCTAACCAAAAGAAACAAATGAAGCGGAAAGAGTAAAGAAAAGCTCCATAATCTACTGTTTAGAATGTCTAAAACAACAAAGAGACCATTTTTTAACCAAGGCAGGGAAGCAATCCTCTGCAGCTCGACGAGGAACGGAGAATCCTCCATGAGTGCTTGTGTCCGAGGCAGTAAGCGTCTCGCAGAACATGTGGGGCATCGAAGACTTCCTTTCCTCTTCGGCTTCCTCGATTTCCCCAACCCCTCCAATGCCGTCCTCGTTGAGACGTTGCTCAAAATCCTGCGTAAACCAAATAAACTATCAAGCCAACTATGAAGCATACTAAATGGACTATGGCGCGCGAATAATTCTGATTTGTGATGGTCAGAAGCAGAGCAAAGCATCCATTTTTTGCCATCATTTCCAAATCTTTCATCTAGTGCATTAGCTGAAACAACTACATTTCAGCAAAGCCCAAAGAATCAAGAACAAAAGTTCCAAAAAAAAAATGCAAGAAAACCCCCCAACCTCGCTTTCGGCAAGCATAAACCTCGTCCGTATCCGCATCAGGAATCAAAGACCAAATAATAAATAATACATCAACACTCAAATCCTGGCCGGCTGGTGCTAGGCGATCTCGCAAGCTGGCGGCTGACTACAGGCAGCGTCGGAGATGCAGAGGATGGCGACGTCGGCGGCGGCGATCTCGGCGCCGCAGGCTTCCGGGGGAGAAGTCGGCGATGTGGAAGGGGAGGAAATAGAGCGTCTTTATTTTCTCTCCTTTTTTATGGGTTTGTTAGCGATGTATTAATTTGATTAAAATGCAGAGGATGCCTTATTTTGTATATATATATATATATGTTTCCATATATTGCACTTTATAAACACTACTAATAATCACCACTTTCAAACATATTACACTTAGATTAGATGGAATATACTTATATCATGGACAACATTATAGATAACGTTATCAAAGCCTATATTGTTTCAAATTTTTACATAAGTGACACTAAAAACATTTCAAATATTATAATAATTTATGTAAAAATTATCATAATTTTCATTAGAAATTATTGACATTTTTCTTTTCGTAATCTCCATTATTCCATCCCAATTAACACGGCCAAAGGCATAAGCAAAATTATTTGGTTGTTTTAAACGGTTAAAAATCTAATTAATATTATCCGATATTAAAAAATTGATGACAAATATTTTACGCTCTAAACTTCAAGAACGAAACATATTTTCTCTATTTAAATGCATTTGTTAACTTAAGAAAGTTCTTGTTAGGAATATTCTATGAATAATTCTTCAAAAATTAACTATAATGGCAAGTATGAAAGAATCAAAATAAGATCTTTAGAGAATACAGTGGCAATAATAATATTTTAAAAAATTTAAGTGATTATTATATAAAATTAACCATAATACCACATTTGAAAGAGCTGAATGATTTAAATAAAAATTATGATAGTTTTAAAAATTCAGTGGCAAATATCATAATTGAAGAGTGGTAATTTCATACATGTAACTATTTTTTTCCTTATTTCCTTTGGTCTTGAACATGGTAGAATTATTAAATCTGAAAGGAATTAATTATGGAAACATACATGATTGATTTGGTTTCAATGGTTTGATCCTATTAACCTAATACCTGCGTATGAAAGCATTGTCACATTATTTGTGATCTGAATCATACTAATACCGTACACAACCTCATTTGCATATATCTTACAAAATGAGAAAAGTAATGCACTAAGATCAATACAATCAGTATCATGCAGAACAATCTCTTCACTGAAAGTAAACATTTAGCCTTCTTTTTTTTTCCTACTTGGCATACATGAACAAGAGAATTCAATTGAAAGAACTTTAAGCAAGCACATCAAGATGAAGCACAATAAAAAGTACTGAAGCTTAAATCCCAAAATTTACATCTCACATCACATCAGAAATATTATAGCTACTGATAGCAAACTAAACTATGTGGAACAGCATGGCTTCCTTGTATTGTTGGCCTCTGTTCCAGATACCGTGATACTCTTCCCCTCCTTGATGCCTCCAGTTGCTCCTGACCCAGTATCTTCTGAAGCTATGCTCTTCTTGCTGCTGATGCGATAAATCTCAGCAAGGATCATCTGAAATGACTTCTCCACATTAGTTGACTCAAGAGCTGATGTCTCGATGAAGGATAAGCCTTCCTTCTCTGCAAAGCTCTGTGCATCTTCTGAAGCAACTGCTTGAAGGTGCTTTAGGTCAGTCTTGTTACCGATAAGCATGATCACAATATTAGAATCAGCATGGTCACGCAGCTCCTTGAGCCACCGGCTAATATTCTCAAAAGTTGTAGGCTTGGTCACATCATAGACAAGGAGGGCTCCAAGGGCTCCGCGGTAATAGGCACTTGTAATTGCCCTGTATCGTTCCTGGCCAGCTGTGTCCCATATTTGAGCTTTTATTATCTTGCCTTCTACCTTGAGAATGTAGACATAAAAAAATAGGTGACAACAATGTAGGCATTAAAAAAAGTGACAGGTAATTCAGTTTATGCATTATAAAATGTGCAATGTAGGCTTTCACATATCCATAAACAATGGAAAGATCAAAAGTACATCATGAATGGATAAGAATAGGACCTAAGATAACAAAAAAACAGCATAAACCAGTGCAGGCACAACAACTAAATTATTTTTTATGCTTCATGCTTCTCAAACTCAACTCTCTGAACCAGTTCATCATTAAGTAAATACAGTAACCCTGAAGCCTTCTGTTATAAATCCATAAGAAACATTAGAGAGATGAGGGAGTGTCTATTGATGTTAAATATTTTGTAAATTTCTCAATTTATCATGTAAACAGCAACGAAATGTCTTAGTTCCCATACAACAACAGTGGCAGCAACCAAGCTTTAAGTCCCAACCATGCGGAGTTGGGTAACATCTTCAATTCTATATGGTTAAATTAGGATACTGGAAACCAACTTACAGGCAAGAGAGACAAATAACTTATAGGAATGAATTCCATTTATATGCAACTGAGTTCAAAAGGAAGAAACTACACCAGGAAAAGTGATAAATATGGTACTATTACTTGAAAGGAAGATATGGACGAGAAGAGTTTTAAAACTAAGAAAGGACCAAAGCCCTGTTTGGATGTTGCAAAAGCCTGAGGAAATTGTCGGAAAGTCAATTTCCTTAGGAATTTCAGATCGCACGGCAAAATTTTCCTATGATGGTGTCTGGGAGTCATTTTGTAAGGCAATGTTTCCTAAGGATTGTACCCTTTCCTAGGGAAAAATAAAATCCACTCAGACAGACCTCATTTAATTTTTCCTATCCTTTGTTCACAGGTGAAAAGTGAGAACAACTCATGCCCTCCCCCTCTATTTCTCCTCCTCCCTCCCACCCTCCCCTCCCTTATCATGCCAACATGCCCACCGCCACCACTTCCTCCTCTTCAGCTACTCCCCTGCCAACAACCACCACCACCACCACCTCCTCCTCCTTTATGCAGCTGGCCATCACCACTATCATCACCTCCTTTTCCTCATCTCTCTCTCTCTCTCTCTCTCTCTCTCTCTCTCTCTCTCTCTCTCTCTCTCTCTCTCTCCTTTCTATTATTTTCCTCCAAAATTTTCTAAAATATCCAAACAAGACAAATTAATTCAATCTAAAGGTAAAAAAAAAATTCACATAGGATCATCTGGTTATACTTTTTAATTCCTATGATGGAAATTCCTATGGAAAATATGCCTAATTTACCCAAACAAGCCTTAAATATGTCACTAATGCAGGCGGAATTATTTGTCCAAAAAAGAATATAAATTTGAAAATTAACAACCTGGCTACTTTGCTAATGCATACACTTTCTTATAATCCTTTTGCACACATACACAGAAAAAGAAAAGGCCAAGGACCCTTATAGGAACAACCAAGAGTTACAAAGTTACACATCATCATTTTTTTGGCTACTTTGCTAATGGTTTTGTGAAATATGAGACAAATTTGAGATCTACTATAGGAATAATATAAGGTATAAACTATCTCACTCTTAGCAATCCTTACCTTCATGATTCTCATGAAAGTTGTACTTTCCATAAGCTACCAGATCCACATCTTTATTTTCAAATGGACTCACATTATGCTAAATACTAGTGTAACGTAAATCCAGAAAGAATACATTAAGGGAGAGCTAGTCCTTTCCCAGGCCCTTCATGTTGCCCACTATATAAGATTAAACTTATATCAATAAGGTAGTTGTTCAGTATTGCTAATCGACTTTCTATGTTGCATGCTAAAGGTCCTCTTGATTAAGTAATCCCTATGTGAAATATTCTATCATTTCTTAAAAAGTATATTAGTAGCAACAATTTCTTGATGGTCTCTTAAAGGTCTTGTTATTTTTCATCGGAGTTGCTCCCTATAGTAGACCAGATGGGAAAGAAGAGTCGGACTCTAAAGACTCCACAAAGAACTTCTCGACATTGTATAAGAATATATGGTATCTATGCGATCCAAATCTGCCCTGTCCTCCTTTTTATGGTGTCAATATAGCTTTACATCTCATTAAGAGATATAATTTCCTCCATTAGACAGTTTAACAGCCTACATCAACCTAGCTGCTCTTTTACTGCTCAATTACATATATGGCTGGGTGGCTGGTTGACTACAAACAATTTGAAAGACATGAAAGTTACCAAGACTTGAATTGCTGGGAGACAAAAACTGGTTGCCAAAGCACAAAAGGTATGAGATATTGCCATATTGGTGATGGTGCATGAACTTTTAATGCATTTTGTATCCAATCCTTTTGTTTGAACAGTAATCAGTATCTTATAACAGCTGGATAGTAAAGCCACTGATCATCTGAGCTATTGGTAGTTGACTTTATATGATATTTAAGTTTAATAACTATTTTAGACATGTAAAGAAAAGCATTTCAGTGAATGAAAAACTTCTATTTGTTTGACATGCATGACTTTCTATCATTCCAACATTTTAAGTTATATATAATTGATTTATCCTTAAGAAATAAAAATTATAAATCCATCTTGTAATTTTAAATGCTTCAAAAATTGAATATATTACATCACTGTTTTGGTGCCCTAGATAATCCCTAATTATGTTCAAAAAGTGTAACTTTTTGCTGGGAAGTTCAATTAACCAAATATTTCAATTCACAACTTTCCATCCATTCCTAATCCTCCAGTGATGTTCTTCCCACTATCTACTAAACTGACCAAATATTTTCAACTGATAGATTTCGAGACTAATCAGGTCAGAAGATCAGGTACCCATTGATTGCAATTTCAGCTAGCGAATTAATTGACGTATCTCTTTTCTTTCTTTTAATTCGCGAAACTAGTTTGCGCACTGATTATCTAATAGATGCACGCTCCATTTCAGAAGTATCCTCTGTACATACCTCATTGTTTTTTCTACAGAAAAGTAAATTGTATGTAGGAAAATCTACCTCCATTCGCATAAAAAGGTTCTTTTTTTCCCTTAAATCATCACCTAAGTTTTATCTTTATTGTAAAGAATGCCTCATTTTAATATTTATTTGCAAATGTCTCCTCCTTTTCAGCTTATAACTATACACGAAGAAATTCCTTTTGCACATGTACCTAAAAAAAGGTGGCTATTTGCAAGTATGCATCAAAAAAACCAAAGGGAGGAGAACTAGATCGCAATTCCAGGTAGCCGTCTAAAACCCTTTCAGTTTACACGATCAAATACACTTCCAAGATCTAGATTTCTCTATAGAGAAATGGCAAGATCCCTAAACAACCACAAGAAAGTACAAATAGATCTCATCAGTGAGTATAAGAGAAATCACTAACAAGATCTACAAGGTAAGACCAAGAAATCAAACGGATCCGACCAAGATCCGAGAAGACCATACAAAATAAAAAAACGAAATCTCTGCAACCCAAAACGCATCACAAGATCCAGGAGAGATCTACGGGTAGAGGAGGGAGAGTCAATGAAAGAGGACTCACTTGGAGGGTGCGGGTGGCGAATTCGACGCCGATGGTGGACTTGGATTCGAGGCAGAACTCGTTGCGGGTGAAGCGCGAGAGGAGGTTGGATTTGCCCACGCCCGAGTCGCCGATTAGTACCACCTTGAACAAGTAGTCATATTCCTCGTCCGGTCTTCTCGCCATTTCTCTCTCTCTCTCTCTCTCTCTGCCCTCTTCCTCGTTCTTTGTTGGTGTTTGGAGAGAGAGAGAGAGAGAGAGAGAGAGAGAGGTGACGAGAAATATTGAAATAGGACATGAATGCATTCAAATGTTTTTTTTTATTACGAAAATGCCCTTCTGAGAGGTTAAAAAATGGGGAAATAATATTTACATGGCAATATTGAAAAGATAATAAAAATTCTATGTTATGACCCTAATTGATTTGAGCTCTTCCTCATGATTTGTTAGCTATGATTTAGGTTGTTTGAATTAGGCTAGAAAAAGTTATGGTGTTTAGTTATAATCTAGGTTAAGAAAATAATTATTATCTTTGATGTGATATAAAAAAGTGAAAAATTATATTAGCCTACGAGAGAAATAGATTTTATGTAAAATTAATGGACCATGATTCCTTTAACTTTGATGATATAGAAAAATAATATAATTATTAAATAAAACTAATAAAAATTTAAAAATATATCAAAAAAAGTGTGCCCTTTTTGTAAAAGCAAACTTTATTCGCTTGCAATATTGGCAAAAGTGTAAACACTTTTACTTTGAGTTTAGTTACATTTTTGAGCTGGTTCAGAAACTTCTAATATGGTTCAGTAATTAAAAGTGTAATCGAGTTTATTTTTTAAAATATTTAAATTAAAAGAGACTAACTAATTGAGTTCGAGGCTTAGCCTCAAACCAAATAAGAATGCAAACTTGGCATGTAGTCTAGCAATCATACTATAAAGTAAGGTAATTATTTTTCTTCTATTAAGGTTGCGACCTATATAAGAATATTGCCGGTTTGGTATAGAAGCTTTTAACCTTACTAATAAGGTAAGATTACTATTTATATTCTACTAAGATTGTTGGCCTATAAATCCATTGGTGGCTTGTTTATAAGTCCTCAATCCTATTATAAGGTAAGGTATCTTACTTTTTTTTTCTCTTAAATCTGTGTATAAGGTTATATTAATTTTTTTTCAAGAAGTCGGGCAAACTTAATTAAATAAATAAATATAGAGTTAAATATATTTTACCCCTATGTACTTATGTCTAAAATTATTTTATCCTTATGAATTTTAAAAACTTTCAAACTAGCCCCTATACTTACAACTAAAGTGTGAGACTGTTAATTTTTCATCCAAATTAATGAAGCATGCCTAAAAAATTTTAAAAATTAAACGGGGGTTTAAATTCCCTATGTGTTTAACTTTTTATCGACAAGAAATGTCCTTCCTCTCTTAAACAATTATTTCTTTCTCTTTAAAAAATACCCACATATTTTTTTCTCTTACTTTCTAAACTGTGCTTATTACATAGTAAATTTTATTAAACATAATTTTTTATGAAGTTTAATAATTATATTACATCTAGAAACAAAACAAATAAATAGTTAAAAAAAATTTAGATAAAAAATACATTTATTTTGTATAATAAACACGACGAAGGTATTTTGGTCATTTAGGCACGCTCTATTAATTTTGGTAGAAAAATACTAACGGTTTCAATCTAGTCGTAAGTATAAAAACTAATTGAGACTTCTTGAAGTACATAAAGTAAAGTAATTTTAGGCATAAGCACAAAAAGGTAAAATACATTTAATCTATAAAAATAACTTATTAGTAGCTTATAATTGCTTACAGGCTTAGAAGCTTGTAAGCCCGTTACTATTTTATAAGTTATTAGAGATTTAGTAAAGTTTTAATTTTTTTTTTTGGAGGGAAAGGTTTTCTTTTCATAGGAATATTGAGGATTTAAAATATGAGCATCCTTATTACTTTGATGTAACATTAAAAAAAAAAGTAAAAAATATTTCTTATTTTAGAAGAATTAAATATGTGTACCAAAATATTAAATTCATAAATTATAATACAAGTAATTTCAAAAGTAAAATTATAGTCAAAGAAAAATTTAAATTTATACTTATTTGTATTTCTCTCTCCTCCCTCATGTATTTTGGGTAAAAAAAAGGTAAATATTATTATATCCACTAAATGATGAAAAATAAGGGTCATCCTCTCCATTGTCAAAAAAAATAAGGGTGGTATTATTAACATAGTTTTGAATAAATTTTGATGGTTTAAAAAAGTTGAAGGTCAATTAGAGGGATGGGTATGGTTGCCAAAGATGATATTAATTCTTAAATCAATCTTTGATAGAAGGACTTTAAAGTAAGTAAGAATTAGATTACATGGATAAATTTATTTTCTGATGGCTATTTAGTTGCTATAATCTATGTAAGGTATCATTTGTTCTTCATCTTTTTTCTTTTTGTGCTGCCCATGAACATAATCGTGCTTATGAGACAGAGTTAGTGACTCTCTGATAAATTATATAACAACAGGAAGGATTATAATAAGTAATAAGTAGGCTCTTAGTTTCCTGGTGGACAATTAATTTGATGTTAAGGTACTGCATAAAGACTAAACTGTTTCTTGTGGAGTTGTTTGTCTTTTTAATGTGTAGCATCAAAGACAAGTGATATATATTCCTTCCTGTAGCATCTCACAATTTTATCAGTTATGACTACTCTAATTGTTTCATCTAAATCTTGCATTGATCTCTTCTCTGGCTAATTTTCTCAAAGTTTCTTAATTATGATGTAGCAAAGGTAGCATCTTGATTGATTAATTATCTCCTATGTATAATTTATATAAGTAGCAATATGTTTCAAAATATGTAAAAATGTCGAGGATCTTTTCATGAGCATATGCATAAATTGTTATGAATGTTGATGAAAATCAAAGAAAAAAATAAAGAAAATTAAAGCGAGAAAAAAAAAAGAGTTTTCTTGAAGGTGTTTGCAAGTCATTTGTAGGGTGCTCAAACACGATTAGAAATATTCTCAAACCGTCATACTTTTTGGAGTTATAGGCATTCAAAGTGGCATTCGAACATGGACTCAAAAAAGCTCGAAATTTTAGATTTTAAATTATCACATTCAAATATCATTGAATTTTCACTATATTGGAGTATCTCGTAGAGTCATTTTCAGATATGTTTTACCTTATCTAAAAAATGTATTTTAGAATTTAACTAATCCTGCCTGTCGTCCATTATTATTTTAGAAGACTTTCAAAAAACTATAATGCTTTGAAAATAGAGCGTTGAATTATTCTTAACTCAACGTATCTATATTAGATTTAGAAGAATTATATATCAAAGATCACTGAGACGAAATGATCAACCTCGAGATCATTTAGTAAGATAGAATGATCAATCTCGAAATCATTCAATGAGATAGAATAATCAACTTTGAAAGTCACTAATATTTAAAAATCTATCACGGAAAGTAGTGTATCGTAAGTTTTAGCAAGCAACATTTTTACATATTGAATCATAAAAATTGACTTGTAATATGTAAGTTTTTTTGTAACTGTTACATATTTTAGTAATTAGTTTTAATTCAGTTATGACCCGTAAATTTTTACCCAATTTGAGATTTTTTTCATGTAAATTCTTTTCATTTGAGATTATATTTTCATGCTTAATTTTTCGTCTTTGTTTTATTGATAGCATGCGGTAGATCCATCTTTTAAGCATTTGTATTTCATTAAAAAAATTTAATTGTTATCAGAACTCCTAGGTATATTATATATATAGGAATTCTGAGACAAGTGTTTTATGACTTCCATTCATTTTCTTACAAAATCAAGAGAGCCAGCACTACATCCAAAAGATATTCTCGCAAACAAAGAAAGCAGAGCATCTCAATTCTCTACTATTAAAGATTACATAGGTTCTAGAATATGCAACAAGAATGAAAATTCTCAATGCTTATGACATGCACAAGGTAGAATACCCTACACAAAAAAAGGTCCCAAGTTCCTTCTATCACACAGCTCTAAACTTGGTAATAATTATCACATATCAGTGAGTATGGAATGTTGTCTGGAATCATCACACTTGAAGCAAAGAGGCCATGCTGTTCTGTTATCTGCACAGTTTAAAAGATAACATATCAGTGCAATGGCAAATGTACTATTTATTCTGATGATCATTGAAGCATGACTTGTATTCGCAATCCGCCATGATCAACCTTGAACTAAACTCAAGGTCATCCATCACCTGGGCAAGTGTAAAACTTCTCATATGGAAAATTAGTTAGCACCTTTTCTTGAAGGATTTGATTAGCAACCTTCAATATCCCCTCCTGCACAACCAGAGAAGTGTAGCAAAACATCCTTCATTAATATACCAAGTTTATTGTATCCAAAATGTTCTGAATTTTCCATTAATGCAGCAAGAGAGCAAAGTTTATTACATTGGAGCTGACCTTGTTCCTTAGCATTTGGATCTCTTCAGACATTATCTGCATCTGTTCAGTAAGAAGTTTCATTGGAGTTGAGTTAATGCATGCACAAGTACTAGATTTAGGAAGAGATTAGAGTTAATGCATGCCTTTGCGGAGCGGGTGTGATATATCCAAGCTTCAAGATTCTTTTCCAGTAGTTGGAGTTCATCCAGTGTCATATAAGCTGTTGCTCCCTCTCCAAACATGTACCTATTTCCCTTAATTTGTCAATTTTAACTTCCAAATTTATCGCCATTTTTCACTTTTTAATGTGAAGGATATGAGAAATCGTGTGCTATATATAGTGGATTTTTCCTAATATTTTTCTTATGCTACTGATTAGCTCAGGGTTTTTCTTTATCTGATTTTTATCAGAGGAGATTAATTTCCTACAACTATTTTTTGTTTCAATTATATATTTTTTTATTTCTCTTTAAATGATATTGTTGGTCTTCTGCATCATTTACTAAGAAGTCCATTAGTGTGCCTAAATCACAAAGTAACATGAAATCATAAAACTTCAGCATGGCATGAACTTATCTAGTATTAGGGATATTGTACTATTAACTGCTTAGAAGCATGCAAGATGCTAGTTTGAATACAAATTATGTGTTCATATAAATTCTTTTACCTAGATCCCTTTTGAAGTAGATCAATCTCCTGCCTCAACATGAGAATCTCTTGCTCTGTGGCCTGTTACAACATTTAGATGGTGAGATGAGATCAGATAGCTGGTAATTAACTTAACCAAGCTTTAGGCAATGTTGTTAATATACTATGTCTGCACTCCTAATACTTTTCCATTTTCTAATAATCTACAGACCCCTGGTCTTAGGTATAGTTTGTCATTTGTAAAGAAAACCAAAGACATAATTTTCCTTAAAACTTTGCTTTTGGGTAGTTCCACAAGCACTGAACTTGCTAGAATACTACAATAAAGTACAGGATAAGAGATAGAGTAATTTTTTAGGCTCTTAAATTGCCTTGGTTGAAGCTCCCCTAGAATCTAATTGTCTATAAGGTTAAGTATTTTATTTGTAGACAACTAAGCTGAGACCTAACAAGGGCTTAGCCATATATATGAAATGCATCATATGACAGTGCTGAAGCTTTAAAAACTAGCCAACAAACCTGAGGTTGGTTCACTTCACTCCCTTCACCTTGAGCTTCTACATAAATCTTCTTGTACCTCTCAAGCAAGCTCTCCATATTTCTTGCAATTTCCAAAAGGAAAAAGAAAAAGAATAGACAATAATCACAATCCTGTTTATGAACTCTATACAAACTATTAGTCTTGCAAGGTTTCTCATGCATGAAGGGGGCCATCTTTGAGGAGGGAGATGGATACCAACCCATTGGTGGCAAGCTCAAAGAGTTTGCCATGAGAAGAGAACATGATGATGCCGATGTCGGCGTCGCAGAGCACCGACAACTCCTTGGCCTTCTTGAACAGCCCTCCTCGCCGCTTGCAGAAGGTGACCTGGCGGTGGACGGGGTTCTCGATGCGCCTTATCTGCACCTTCCCTCGAGCCATTGCTTTTGCTTTACTTTGATGCACTCAACCTTCCACTAGTTTAGACTAGCTTCCAGGTTGTTGCACCACTAAGAGATCTATGTCCTTCTCTAGAGAAGGTGGCAGTCATAGTACGTTGGAGATGTGCAATTGCTTCATATACTACTTAGTAATACTAGTATAATAAAGAAGGAATAATTGTTGGTCGGCCAAATCTTTTACATGCCTTGAGAACCATTTGGGGCCCTTAATTCAGCTCTAGGGCCATGCCTACCTATATCTATCTCTATCTCCATGAACTTGGGCAGCATACAAATATTTCCTTTACTATTCCTTATGCTGCTAAGGCATTCTTTATTGGGTTTTACTATATCCTCTCCAACTCAAGAAGCAATAAGCCATGCATATTGAGTCACTGCGAAGTTGCATACTATCATTTGTCCTTCCAAAAAAGATTAATGTGTTTGATTTACCCTCAAAGTCTAAAAAAGTTGTATTTAAAAACTGGGAATTTGAACTCAAGATTTTCTCCCTTGTAATCTAATTGCCAACTGAGTTGAATCCAATGGGCTATGTTATACTGCTCCTCACATGCTTCCACCAGTGTGAACTACACATCCTTGCAAGTCTAAGTTGATTTGTTATTTTAATGTGTGACAGAGAAATCTTGTTCACTTAGCCAATCTTAATGCTTCCAAAAGAATAATTTGAGGGACATCATCTTATGTTATCTTGTTGTAAAAAATGATAAGCTTTTGTGTAATATAATTTAGGGGTGTGAGGCCAAGATTAAGCAAGCTGATATGGCTTCAAAATACATAATTTTATTAACCAAGCTTAAGCTTGGTTTATTAGCTCAAATCATGCAACTTATATTATGATAGTTGCACACATGGATATTGGAAATATGACATATATTTAGAAAATACTAGCTGAACTCAATATTGACGAGGTAATTTAATTTGTGCTTACCTACTTAAGAGTATGGAGTTCAATTCTCAACCACAACTTGCATATTAACTAATAGGATAAATGACAAACAAAACATGAGATCTTACACATGTTAGACAACTGGTTGACTCAGAAACTTAAGTTTAAGTTGTTAAGCAATAGACTTATAAAATATACGATGGCTTTGATCGATAATCTAAAATAAGATGATGGAGCTCGCTCGAGTATCTTGCAAGTCAACATTGCGAGTTTGTTCTCGACTGATCGGAGATCATTAATTTACAACTAAAGCCTAGTTCTTCTGTTGGTGAGAGGCCAGCCAAGAATCGCATCCCATTCTCAAATCTTGCATGCCTACCAGCCAAGGGTTGGCACTTGGCACCCAGAGATTGAAAGACATTTCTATGTGGTTTGCAACTTGAGGACTTTGGCTAAATGGTATAAAGCTCCATTAGATTCCCTATCATCTCTTAATTAAATAGGATGCCATTAATTGCGAAGGATCACTAGACTTTGCCAAAGATCTCCTTGCTCTCCTCTTATGTGTGGCAAATCATTGCAGTGCATAGAGAAGATGCATGATTTCCTTGCTGCCATCCATACTAATAAGGGATCATGACAGAAGTTTTTGACAAGAATAAATTTATGGTCTTCATATGAGCTTAAACTACTATTAGAGAAGATTGTATTTCACATGACATCAAAGCATCAAGTTTTGAGTTAATGAATCCATAAACCTATTAATCATGCCTAAAATTTTAGATCATTTTTTGTGATCATTTCAGAAATCTCCAGCCCATTAGTGAAGGGAAGTATTGATCTGAGAGTGGGAACTTTCTCTCAACCATCTTTATTATATTTTTAAGCCCCTCTTCACCAATGGCAGACATTTATATATAGCAGCAATTGCAATATAGATTGTATGCTTAGAAGATAAGAGATGCCACTTGCCACGTACGTAGACATTGAGAGGCATTTCTATGTGGTATGCCACATGAGGACTTTTGGTTAACAGTATAAAGTTCCATATGATTCGATTCCATCACTTCTTCCTTATTATATGGAATGGTATTGGAGAAAGTTCATTGGACTTTGCTAAAGATCCCTCTTGGTGTCACCTAATCACTGGCCAAAGTTATCTTTTCTAGTGCACTGATCTTGATTTAAGAGTGGAGAATTTTGCTGGGAATATTATAGAGAGGAGCATTGTCTTATTGTTGGGAATATTATAGAGAAAAAGTTGGTTCAGTTTGGACCCCAGAGATACAATCTCTTCAACCAAAAGCCATCTTTCTTTCTCTCTCTCTCTCTCTCTCTCTCTCTTGAATGCTTCAAAAAAGAAATATTAATACAACTATGCCCTTCTATCTTCTTCTTTTATATATATATATATATATATAAAGAAGACTAAGTTCACTTAAACATTTTCTCACATTGATGTAAACTGAATCACATTTCTCTGGGTTTTACTTAATAATCATAGTTAATCTTCACCACTAAAAGAAGAACAGATAGCTTTCTCTTTACCAAAAAAATAAATGACGACACTCTTTCTAATGGATACAATTATTAGATCAATGAACTCATTCTATGACAGTTCTCAACTTATTCTTTATTTTTGTGCCTTTAGTGGGTCTAGTATTTCTGGAAATTTCAATGGCTTCTTTATATCTTCATGTCCAAGAGAAAAAAGAAAAGAAAAGAAAAGAGAAATATATTCTCTCCGAATCTTTTCTTATCTTCTATCTTGTTCAATATATATATATTTGCAGAATTGGTTGTTAGTAGTTGTGGGTTCCATGAATAAGGAAAAGAATTTGAACTTGCTGTCTCCCTTTTGACTAACAGTATGAGGTGATCTAGTCAATATTTGATTTGATTGTGATGGGGCATAACCTCTCATTTCATGATCCTAAAACCCAAGTGGTCTATGAATTGAGAGCTAGATTTATAATAAGTGTGAAGGTTAGAAGTGTGATGATCAATGACAAGAACCACCCAAATTGTGAATCCTAGAGCATAACAGTAAAGCAGAGTGGATCTTCTGATATTTGGAAAGCAAAAGAGAAGAAATGCCTCGTAGGCGAAGATCTTCATCATTCATCAAATCCACAACAGAGCAATAAAAAGTTAATTTGGATCCATGCTTCTACCTTTAATAAAGGTAATTAAGAATATTTGTTGCTAGTGTAGTCTAATCACTCTTCTCTTTTTACTGATAGTTAGATAACCAATTATCCAAAAGCTTGAGCAGTAAGGTATATATATATATATATATATATATATATATCACGCATTAAATTACGGCGAAAAACTGAAATTAAAGTTTTTTTAAGAGAATTTATGGTGATTTTTATTTGAATTGCTTGAATATTGATATCCATTTGAACAGCAAGAACTTCTACATGTTAATATCTGTATTTGTATCAGTAGCTGCATAGTTAATGATCTGAAGAACTTAGTTCCTTTTAGTAGTACTTATATATAAACTTCCAGAGAAGCCAGGGAATATAATCCTCTAACTTTTCCATGCTGTGATGCTAAGATGCAGCTCTTTGTGCATGAACAAAGTCACTGGTTATATATATATATAATCCTCCCATAGAATGCTAACCTGAGAAATATATAATATGGCCCTGGGGATCTCATTCTGGAGTGCCATTTGTTGAGGTGAGAGAAGATCTTGGACAAGTGGAGACAAATGTTAGGAGGAGAGTGAAAAGCATGGAGATAAACTCCCTGAAGAAGGGAACATTAATTGCATTGATTTTGTGTGGAAAGTTTTGATTCCTTTTCAAACACATGAGACTCCAATAGAGAAGCAGCTCACCCTTGTCCTTGTTACAGGCTTTTACAACAAATTAAGGATTTGGGTCCATGGAGATGGACCTCCATAAGCCTTCCTACCAGCCAATGAGGTTCTTTATCACAAAGCACCAACCATTAGTAGGAGGCCATTTGGCCTAAAGAGAGCTTGCTCTCATCTAAGATATTAATTAGGTCCTCTAAAGAAGGCCATAAGGTGAGCTTAACTCTCTCTCAAAAGGTGCACTTTGAAAAAGTAAAATGATGGCTTCTTTTGTTGATTCAGGGGGGGAGATTAGATTTTTTTAATTCTAACCAATAATTTTTTTTCCCAATCTACATAAAGCTTTCTAAAATATATACATATATCTTGGATAAAAATAATTTATCCAAGATAATTGATCACTACACCTACGTCAGTGTTTACACTCCAATGTCAAGTCATCAATGGAGTTGTTAGAATAGTTCAAAGGGAATTCATGTCAGGTGTGTATGTTGGTGAAATTAATTAAGAGTTGTAAAGAGAAACTAAATTGAAGCAAAGCAAAGAATAATTGAAGAGGAATCTGCATCAAAAAGAAGTTACAATGAGAATAAGAATAATTGAACTTATTCTCTTTGTATTCACACAGTATGGAAACAATCCATGATCTGGAGAAACCTGCTGCTCTGCCTCTGATACCCAATTCTTTTGCTTTAAGGTGACTCAGTTGGCTCTTCTTGGCCCAAAATAAGTTTGTGAGCATTTCTTCTTTGGCTTCTTGAATTTAAGCTTGAGATATTTTTGAGAGACCTAATAAGTTATACTTTTAAATAGCAGATAAATTTGGCAGGAATTGAACTCAAAATCTTTGCTCTGATACTATGTTAATTTATTAACTATTCTAAAGTAAGGGGGGAAATAAACCTTTGGAATAAGCTTCTTATTGCATTAAAAGAAATCATAGGAAAAAAGAAGAAGAAAAGGAAAATCCCAGTAGCTTTGATGCATCTCAATGACTACTTTGATACTTGACAACATCTTTAGAACTAATTGGGTCTTTACTCTTTGAAGCAAATTAGTCCTCTTGCCTCTTCAACATGGAATATCTCATGTGAGATAATTATTCTCACACATCTGCACTGATGCTTAAGGCACAAGAAACAGCAATAATTGGATTATAGCTGGAAATGCAATCTAATTAGCTCCTATTGTTCTTGAGATGCATCTTTCAAAAGCATACTGTCTAGGCTCTCCTAATCAGCATGTAGTAAAGTCTTCCTCACTGCTCACAATGTTCCCCATAACACTCACCCTAGATGGATTATAGGTTAGAGATATTGAGCTTCCCTTGCAGTAATTTGATGATGCATTAGTAGCATTATGATCAAACTGTTGGTAATTTCATGAATTTGAGCTAAGTTTTAAGTGGGGCCCACATATTATTAATAATAGTTTAATGGTGGAATTAATTTAGCTCAAAGTGTACTTTATTATCATATATTCACTTAGTTAAATCCATGAAGAGAAGTGAATGAAAATTGGCTCTAAAGTAGGTATCATGGCAATGAGAAATAAAGAAAAGTAAGTTTAGTACCATATTGGATATTTGAGAAATGTTAGTATGGTATATAAGTAACAAACTTCTTATGGGCTTTGGGCCCCAAAAAGGGTACCTATTTTATGGATAAAAGTTACTATGCAACTTAACTCACACACACCGACGTCCACTATTCCAGAAGCAATCGGTGGTGGAGGACGAATTGGTCTTAAGGAGATAGTGTCCAACACTAGACTCGACTATTCAGAATTTTATATTCTGTAATTTGTAAATTTATTTAATTTATTTTGATCGGATTTTTGGAATCAGATTGTTATCGCCAACACAAACCACATGAACTCATGTGAAAATAACTATATCCAAATTTTACTAATGTTTGGACCATAGAGAAAAATGCACCAATAAGATAAGCATGAACCATATGTGCAAGTTTAGAATAGCATTTTGTTGACGGATAAATGGATTCTAGTCAAATAAAATAGAATTTGACACAAATCTTAGAACTCAATTCAACCTTAAAGTTTAAGTTGTTATATGAAGGCCCAAGAGAGAGTCTAGCTCTTCAATGCCATCAATTATTCCCCATGAGTCATTGTGAACCCACTTGTGCGAACTCTCACATATGATACTGAAAATTTTCCTAAGGAGTATTAGATGCCTATGTGGTTTACTTGATTAAACAACATCAATACTTATTTCTCTTGTGAGGTACAAATGGTTTTCCATAGGCAATTACTTCTTCAAATTATACATTGAGATTTTAAAATGATTGATTATTTCAAGAGAGAGAGACATATCAACATGAACTGGGTGTTCTAGGTAGAATCCCCTACAGTGGAACAAAAGTGTGAAGCAAATCATATAACATGACTCTACAAACAACAATATTTACACCTCTTTTTTGTTTGGATTCATTTCCTCTTGGCAACAATGAACACCAAAGAGTGTTACGGACACCGATGGCCTTCTTTTAACATACAGTTCAACTTCGATAGAAGGAGTGGAGCGATCACAAATCTATAGAGATAAAATGTGGAAAAAAAAATAAAACTTTTATGCACTAATTAATTCCTATTTGATTGATTTGGGCTTCAGCAGTCCCCCTTTTTACCTGTTCTAATAATCTGGATGAGGGTGTGAAAGTATGGTGTATGATAGATAGGGTTTTTCTACTTGAACATATAGTATAGCAAATCAAATGACAGAAACCATATAAAGCAAAACCAGAGAAGATAATTTGTAACAATCAAATTGTCATAATTACAATGACTCTCTGCACATCAACCAAGCATCTACTTGAACATTCTACCCTCAAAACAATAACTTCATTTTTCGTATTTCTTCCCGATAGAATAAAAAAAGCAGCTAATATCATGATGCCATCCTCAATGCTTTCTTACATTTGACTTAAATATCTGACGAAAGAAATGGGTAGTCTGTATATCCAATAACTGGATCAGAAGTGTAAAAAGTATCTCTGTTATATTTATTAAGAGGAGCATCTAGTTTGAATCTTTGAGGAAGGTCAGGATTAGCCAGAAACAAGCGCCCATATGCCACCAGATCAGCATAATCATCAGCAATAGCTTTGTTTCCTTTTTCTCTATCATAGCCTCCTGCGGAGATAAATGTTCCTTTGAAAGCATTCCTCATTGGAAGAAGACTATGTGTTACAAATTTTTCACCTAAATTTTTTATATTTGGCTCCACCATGTGGCAATACAAGATTCCGAACTTATTCAGGGAGTTTACCATGTAAAGGCCAAGAGCCTTAGGATTGGAATCCCTTGAATCCATATGGTTCGCGTATGGGGAGAGCTTTATTCCAACCCTATTAGCTCCAACTTCATCAGCTACAGCTTCAACTATTTCTAGTGCAAAACGGCATCGGTTCTCTAGGTTGCCACCATATTTGTCAGTCCGATCATTGACTTGGTCCTTCAGGAACTGATCGATCAAATATCCATTTGCTCCATGTATCTCAACACCATCAAAACCTACATAACAAAGAACAATAATAAGTTGTTTTCCTGTTTACTTCCTGAGTGAGTAACTTAAATACACTCATAAACTCTTAACTCATTCCCAGAAGTGGTGGGATGTTGGCAGTTAGTAATCAAGATAAAGCCTAGACAAATAGCTTTTTACACATTCATCCAACAGAATCTAGTTAAAGAATGAAAACATGCAACACAGCCATGAAAACAAGGACGAAAGGCCTGTAAATCATAATTTTGATGGCAAATTTAGGGAGGCAAAAGAATTAGAAGGATGTTATCATATAGCTGATCTACAAGAGAGTTCCATAAAACCTAAATATTTACGTTGGTGTGCCCATATGTTAACTAGGAACTAGGTTTCCAATAAGTCTGTTAAATAAGATTACTGGCTTAGCTAATCAAACACAAATTTTGAATACATAGAGAATAAAAAATATATATATAAAGAAAACCCATAGGAATAGTTGCAAACCGGTGAATAGAGATGACCATGCATATGGTGTTCAGATATGTGCCTATATTATGTGCTGGGTTAGGTTGTCTTCCTTTCCTAAATGAATTCTTCATGGGGATTACCATAACTATCAATCAACAATCAATGTAACGTGATTGAGATTTCTCTTAAATTAATGTGAAAATATGGCCACCCTGCTACAATATCACATCCTTGGATAATTTACTCGACAACTAAAATGTGGAATGATTGACACAGCCTGAACTCTGAAGGGTTAGTCATGTAAGAATTCATGGGCTATATTGAATTTAAAATTTCTTTAGATGATTCATAGTTGGTTCTGAAGATCTTTAAAGAATTTGCAGTTTCCGATCTTTTTCATATGAGGTAATTGAGTTATAATGTATTATATAGGTATCATGTAAGAATTCATGGGAATGATTGACAACTAAAATGTGGAATGATTGACACAGCCTGAACTCTGAAGGGTTAGTCATGTAAGAATTCATGGGCTATATTGAATTTAAAATTTCTTTAGATGATTCAGAGTTGGTTTTGAAGATCTTTAAAGAATTTGTAGTTTCCGATCTTTTTCATATGAGGTAATTGAGTTATAATGTATTATATAGGTATCTGTCATTATGGCTCAAATTTGTTTCCTTTTATGGTTCAAATGGTTTCTAATTTCTCTTCTGTTTCTTAGACTAGTTACCTTCTTGCTTTAATCTTTGTGAAATGCACAATCTCTTAAATTAGTTTTCATAAGGACTTACGCTCGGGATCATTCACAGGCCATAATATCTGAGGTCCTTCTAAAGATCATAATTGTACAATATTTCTAGAGATACTTTTTTTGGGGTTCCCACTTCTCATATCAAAACTTGATTTCTAGATCCTAGTACCTTATTAGAGGCTTGGTGTTGGGTCTGTTTGTAAGGAGGTTTCTCAACAGAATGTAGAACTTATATTGTGACTATAGTGATCAGGAATTAGCAAAAAGTTATTACCAATTTTGATAGCATTTCTAGCAGCAAGTCTGAAATCATTGATGATCAAAGGGATCTCCCATATCTCTAATCGCCTTGGAGGGGAAAATTCAGCAACAGCAACACCATTTGATCCCACTCGAGGAGTTAATGGCTTGTTAGTACACGATATTGGAGCTTGCCCATTAGGTTGACAACCTGCAGCAGAGATTCGGCAGATTAATTAAGCCTTAACATGATATAATTCTGAACTAGAGTAATCCTTCGAGCAGATAGATATTGTATCTTTTGTGCCACTATATATATATATATATATATCGGAGTTTGATGCATTATTTTGGAACCATGTCATAATGGTATGAATTAAGTCACACTCAAGGTTCTATAGGATACTAGCCTACTAGGATCTTAAGAAAGTGATACTAATAGTTTCCAAGTGGATTAATAACATATCATGGAAAGCCTAAAATTGTAAATTATTTCCTCAGCTAGACAAAAACTAAACTCAAAGAGGAAAAAAAAGAGTACCATAGTTTGAAACTCTTCCCGTATGCCAAATCTGACAGAAAAAGATGCCTCCTTTCTCATGAACAACATCTACGATTGATCTCCATGCTTCTACTTGCTCCTTTGTCCAAATACCAGGAATGTGTGTGTGCCTTAAATAGACAATTAGACATGCAAGGAATAGATGATAGCCTCCATCAAGTTATGTTCATCATTTTAAAAAACGACTACTGTCTATTAATCTTGTAATATTGTTTACATTAGCATAGATAAGATATTAAATCAGTGGAAAGGTTTTCTAAACTCACCCTTGTGCAGTGTCAGAAACTCCAGTAGCCTCGGAAATCAGCAAACCGCCTTTGGATGTCCGCTGAGAGTAATACAAAATGACATTCGGCTGAGGGACATTGCCATAGGACCTTAGCCTCGTCATTGGTGCCAGAACTACTCTGCAAAGGTTCATATAAGGATACCTTAAAAACAAGTACATTGGGCCAACAAGATTGGAGTTTGGCTACCAATCTTCTAAAGAGTCTCGATGAGATCCTTTTTATCCCAATTGGGTCAATACTTCCAGGATAAATTACATCAATATCCTATCTATGTGAATTATTCTTAAATTGCCTATTATCCCATACATAGGTGACAGTGGATTTTATAGAGACTATAAAGAAAAAGACAAACTTCTATAGAAGTAAAATAACAAATAAACCCACTACAAGTACCATCAAAGATCGGTTCTTGGACGAAAGGAAAGATGAAGGAGGTTGGCTACTGACCTGTGGGAGAGATCGAACCTCCCCATTTTGTAAGGAGAGAGGAGAGGAATGCTATCCATCGCTCAGTTTGGCAAGAGGAGGAGGAGGTGGGCAAACCATAAAGAGGAGTTAGAAAGAGAAGGAAAAAAATGATTTCTTTTCCTCACGGCCGTGAGATGTCATTGTCTCCCAACTATCAACTTTAATAGAGTAAGCTCCAATTCTAAACCTGCCATACCATGATCTCGACCCATGGCCAAATCCCCTCTCATTCAAAGGAAAAAGGTCAATGATTAAAAGACAACCAACAGCTTAGAATCCAACTTCATGTGGACCTAAACTTTAGTTGAAACTTATCCTTAGTACTATAGAAATAAAGAACCATCACGAATTACCAAAATATTGTCTTCTTGATTATAAGCTTTTTCTTGGTCCTTACCTCAAAATGACATCTTTTCCTAGGCAAGGAGTCGAATAATTCAGTTAAGCAAATAAAACTAGCACAACTTAAAAGGAGAAACCCAAGGTACATTTTTTTGAATCCCATTATTATCTTGATTAGCTAGGCAATTAAGCAAACATCTTGTGGGCACCCGCGTATTTGTATTACAACAGAAAAGACAATAAGAGTAGATTGCTCACAGAGACGATCGAGGTAGTACGGATGAGAACTCGAGCAAGGGAGCTGACCTGTGAGAGAGATCGAATCTCCCCATCTTGTGGGGGAATCAGAAGAGGAATGGTGCTCATCTTTGGTTTATTCTGGTTTGGAATGAATTTTTCTCCCCCTCTGGCCATGGTTGGCATTCCCTTAACCATGCTTTAAAAATCAAACATATCCTTAAGGAGTGTAACTGGTACGTATTGCAGGCATAGTAATCGCACAGTGCTATTTTATAATTATACATTGTGCATAAGCTACCATACCATACATTGCTAGTGCTGGAGTTTGACTAGCCGAGATTGAGCAAGCCAACTCTAACTCAGTATTAGCTCAAAATTAATTTTAATTTTTAATATTTTATTTAGGCTCGGATTAACTTAAATAGAACAGAGTTTAAGCTGTGCCCGAGCCTAAACCTAAGATTAGGCTATTTTAAATCTGAGCCGAATTGAGCCTATTCTTTAAGCCGAATCGGACCAACCTAAGGTGCCAAGTATTAAGATCTAATAGTTATGAGGTTATAAAGCCAAGCTTGAATAACTTGTTTTCGCTTTTATAACGAAATATTTTATGACTAAAATAAATAACCAGAGTATAAAGTTATAACACAACAAATTTTTTTTATAATTTTACCTATATAAAAATTATTATATTTATTTTTCTTTTATCTTCGTAAAGATAAATTATATGTCCAAAATAGACTAACAATTATAATTTGCAAAAATAAACAATTTAACGTTGAATAGTTTAATATTTTTAATCATAAAACACTTAATTATTCAACGCTCTATGTGTATCCTCTTTTCTTAGTAAAGCATAAATCTTTGCCATTTTCTATTTTAATAAAATATTAATTATATTAACATTTTATTTAAAAAAATTATTGATATGATCAATATTTTACTTCTGAACGAATACAAGGAGAATAATTAAATATTAGATATTATAGCTTTCTTTAGATATTGTAACTTGTGGATTTCATAACATGTTTGTTACTTTTATTTGTTTTAAGGACTAATCTTATAAATATTATAGCATGTGGTAATTTATTTAAGGATTTAATATTAGATGAATGGTATAACAGTAAACATGTTATTTTCTCTCTTTAAATTAAATAGAGTAAACTTAATTTTCTCTCATCATCTCTCAATGACATCCAAACAAGATGAGATTAATTTATTTTCTCTTCTTTTCTCTTCCATTTTATTTTCTATTCTTTCTTCTCTTCTCTGGCATTTTTTTGGTCCAAACAAATTAAAATATTACTAGTACAAGCTCTCAAGAGGGTAAATTTTTTATAAAAAAATTAAAATAAATTACACACCTTATCTGCTTTGGCTAATTGTATTATATAATTTAACTCATTTATAATTCGTTTCCTAAGAGTTCGGGTCTCCAGAAATATTATTTATTGGTGAATTTTATTATTAAAAAGAGAATTTTTTTTCAGCTCAGTTACTATGTCATAAGTCGTAAAACTTTATTTATCAAATACTGAATAGATCGGTGATTCACATGGTAGAATACTCTTAATAAATCAAGTGTTCAACATATTATATAGAAAATATAGAGTATTTTTTCCTTTTAATAGAGTATTAAGTTGTTCAGTATTTTATTACTAGTGAAATTCCAAAACAATTCAACAAGTTTTCTTCTATATAAAGTTATAGACTATTGAGCAGTTCATCAATTTTACTACTGCCTCATGACAAGACATTCAATCTGATTGATCAGAGGCCTCGGTTGGTAATAAATTTCATTACCTGATGCCAATAATTTGTTGTGAACAAAGCCTTCTTGGCGAGCAGGTACATGCATGGCTGCTGTTGATACATTACCTGATAAAACTAAGCAAATCAAATGACAGATTCATAAAGATCAAATTGCCTTAATCTACTTGAACATTCTACCCACAAAACAATAACTTTGATTTTTTCTTATTTCTTCCCAATAGAATAAAAAATAGCAGCTAATATCATCATGCCATATTCAATGCTTTCTTACATTTGACTTAAATATCAGATGAAAGAAATGAGTAGTTTGTATACCCAATAACTGGATCAGAAGTGCTAAAAGTATCTCCGTTATATTTATTCAGAGGTGCATCTAATTCAAATCTTCGAGGAAGTTCAGGATTAGCCAAAAACAAGCGCCCGTATGCCACCAAATCAGCAATGGCTTTGTTTCCTTCTTCTCTATCATATCCCCCAGCGGCGATAAATGTTCCCTTGAAAGCATTCCTCATTGGATGAAGACCATGAGGAGTTACAAAATTATCACCTACTGTTGCCATTCTTGACTCAAACATGTGGCAATAAGAGATGCCAAACTTGTTCAGGAAGTTTATCATGTAAAGGCCAAGAGCCTCAGGATTGGAATCCCCTGATTTTATATAATTCGCGTAAGGGGAGAGCCTTGTTCCAACCCTATCAGCTCCAACTTCATCAACTACAACATCAACTATCTCTAGTGCAAAACGGCATCGGTTCTCTATGCTACCGCCATACTTGTCAGTCCGATCGTTGACTTGGTCCTTTATGAACTGATCAATCAAATATCCATGTGCTCCATGTATCTCAACACCATCAAAACCTACATAACAGAGAAAAATAATAAAGTTGTTTTCCTGTTTATTTCCTTAGTGAAGAGTAACTTAAATACACTCATAACCTCTCAACTCATTCCCAGAAGTGGTGGAATGTTGGCAGCTAGTAATCAAGGTAAAGCCTAGACAAACAGCTTTTTAGTTTTTACACATTCATTCAACAGAATCAAGTTAAAGAATGAAAACATGCAACACAGCCATGAAAAAAAGGATGAAAAGCCTATAAATCATAATTTTGCAGGCAAATTATAGGGAGGCAAAAGTAGAAGAATAGTAATGTTATCCCAATTGCATATGTACAAGTGGATTGAGGAAATTAGGAAGATGTTTTCATATAGCTGATCTACAAGAGAGTTCCATAAAACCTAAATATTACTTGTGGAGTGAGCCTAATGTGAACTAGTTTATTTTAGATTTATACTTAATATGGCCATCCTACAATAATATCATATCCTTGGGTGATTACTCGACAACTAAAATATGAATGATTGATACAGTCTGAACCCTGAAGCATTAGTCATGTAAGAGTTTATGGATTTCCTTGAATTTATAATTTCCTTTATGATTCAGAGTTTGTTCTGGAGATCTTTAAAGAGTTTGTAGTTTCAAATCTTTTTCATATGAGAAAATGGAATTATAATGTTCTAACTTGTCATTTTGGTTCGAATTTGTTTCCTTTTAAGGTTCAAATTGGTTTCCATTTTCTTTTCTGTTGGTTAGACTAGGTACCTTCTTGCTTTAATCTTCGTGAAATGCACAATCTCTTAAAATAGTTTTCATAAGAACTTGATGCTCGGGATCATTCACATGCCATGATATGTGAGGTCCTTCAGAAGATCATAACTGTACAATAGTTCTAGAGATACTTTTTTTTTTTTTTGGGTTCCCACTTCTCATATCAGAACTTGATTTCTGGATCCTAGTACCTTATCTAGAGGCTTGGTGCTGGGTCTGTTTGTAAGGAGGTTTCTCAATAGAATGTAGAACTTATATGATGACTAAATCAAATAGGAATTAGCAAAAAGGTATTACCAGCTTCGATAGCATTTCTAGCAGCAAGTCTAAAATCATTGATGATAGAAGGGATCTCCTCTGTCTCTAATCGCCTCGGAGGGGAAAATTTATCAACATCAACACCATCTGCTCTCACTTGAGGAGTCAATGGCTTGTCTGTAGACGATATTGAAGCTTGCCCATTAGGTTGAAACCTGCAGCAGACATTCGGCAGATTAATTAAGCCTTAACATGATATAATTTCTGAACTAGTGTAGTTCTTCAAGAAGATAGATATGGTATAGCAATTAGAATTCCAGTCAACGTCATGGACATTTTATCTTGTGACTTTCAGAATTTGATGCGTTATTTCAGAAACCATGTCATGTTGGTATGAATTAAATCACACTCAAGGTTCTATAGGATAATATGATCTTAAGAAAGTGATACTAATAGTTTTCAAGTGGATTAAGCTATCACGGAAAGCCCAAAATTGTAGATTTTTTCCTTAGCGAGACAAAATTATGGAACCTTACAAAAAACTAAACTCGAGAGAGGAAAAGAAAAGGTATTATAGTTTGAAACTCTTCCCACATGCCAAATCTGACAGAAGAAGATGCCTCCTTTCTCATGAACAGCATCTACGATTAGTCTCCATGCTCCCACTTGCTCCTTCATCCAAATACCAGAAGTATCTGGGTACCTTATATGATAGACATGCAAGGAATAGACGATACTCTCCATCAAGGTATGTTCATCATCTTAAAAAATGACTATTGTCTATTAATCTTGTAGTATTGTTTGCATCAACATAGATAAGAAATTAAATCACTGAAACAGTTTTCCAAACTCACCCTTGTGCAGTGTCAGAAACTCCAGTGGCCTCGGCAATCAGTAAACGGCCTTTGGATGTCCGTTGAGAGTAATTCAAGACGGCGTGCGACCGAGGGACACTGCCGTAGGACCTTTGTCTTGTTAATGGTGCCAGAACTACTCTACAAAGGTTCATACAAGGATATCTTAAGACAAAAAGTATGTTGCCCCAACAAGATTAGAGTTTGGCTGCTATCCTTTTTTGTCCCAATTGGGTCAATACTTCTAGGATAAATTGCATTAGTTTCCTACTGAGGGTTTGTCAAGATATTCCTAGGTGATAGTGGATTTTATAGAAACTATAAGGAAAAAGAACTTCTATAGAAGCAAAATAATAAATAAACCCACTACAAATACCATCAAAGATGGGTTCTTGGATGAAAGGAAAGATGGAGGAGGTTGGGAATCCAGGTAGGTGAGGCAACTTGATTTGTTGTCCACTTAGATTTACCACCCTAATGACCTTTATTTTCTCTTCCTCTCCCTCCTTTTGCCTTCGCCGCCACCATCGATTTCAATGTCCTCCTACTCTGTCCTCCTATTCTCCCATCTCAATTGACAAGGTTTGCTCGATCCTCAAGCGCGAATCTCGAGTTGTTTGGCTGACACCCAAATCCAATAGCTCATCTTCTCCCTTCTCGCCTCTGTTGCCCTATACATCACCAATCGGTATGCTGTTGCTGCATCTTTTGATCATGTTGTCGCCTTAGATCATGTCATCATGCCTAAAATCAATGTTGTGTTATAGTGTAGGTTTATGGTGGTTGGACTATTGTTCCACTAAGGCCTCTAGCTGCACTTCTCTGTGGTATTGCCGATGTTAGCCAAGATGGAGACTCGCTTCCAAGGTCATCGCTCTACCTATTCCACTCCTAACTTTGCATGAATGTTTGAATCTATCGTTACTTGTTTGATACTTTGTTTTATTATAGTTTCCTTTGTATTCAATAAGTATGGGGCTTGTATCTGGAGTTATTGTCGTACCTCCCCCTTCTTATATATTAGGTTATAACTATATGCTTGAAGTCTACCAACTTTCTTTAAAAAAAACAAGTTAGTCATGAGAGAGAGATTCAACCTTTTCAACCTGAACAAACTGGTGCAAAGTCCAATTAAAATTAGTTCCAAAATATATGGTCCAATCTTTGAAATTAAGAAGAAATGAAATCAGACTACTTAATATAGCAATTTCATTCATATTCTGATTCGATATGATTCCTAATCTACTCTTATCCCCTCTCCTGCACTGTTTAGACGGACTACTCCTTACAGAAAGTCAAACAGGTCATATTTGTGCTCCAGTTCAGTTGGAATTGTGAATCTTGATTATTCTCTTACGAAGTATTCACAAGTCTGTTGCTTGGGTAATTCATCAAGTACAGATCAAATTGAGTTCCATTTGATACATGAACAAGTATCCTGAATAATCCAACAGATAATTACTGTATGCTTTACAAGAATATCTTCAATGGGTCATCTGCATATCCAACAACAGGATCAGAAGTATAAAATATGGACCTATTATATTCGTTCAGAGGTGCATTTAGCTCAAATATTTTGGGCAGATTAGTATTAGTCAAGAACCATTTACCATATGCCACCAAATCTGTATAACCCTCAACTTTATTTCCTTCCTCTCTTTTGAAGCCTCCTCCAACTATAAAAGTTCCTTTAAAAATGGTCTATCGACAAAATTTATTACTAAAGGGAGATTTTGTTTTTCCAGCTGAGCTATTATGTCATAAGTCAACAATTTAACTCTATTTATAAAACACTGTATAATTCAGTTGTTCACATATAGAGTATTCAGTGCTTAATAGATTATGTAGAAAATATAGAGTATTTTTTTATTTTTAATAAATTGTTAAATTATTAAACATTTTATGAATAGTGAAATCGCGGAATAGCATTTCATCAATAGACTAAAATGGTAAAACAAATTCTGAGGAGTCCTTTTTTCATCAAAAACTCAAGATTCTAGGCAATAAAATTAAGTTATATTTGACATCAATAATTACTTGCGAACAAAACCTTCTTGGCGGGGAGGTGCATGCATGACCCTACTGTTGATACATGACCAAGTAAAATAAACAAATCAAATGATAGAAACCATACAAAGCAAAACTACATAAGATAACTCATAACAATCAAATTGTCATAACAACATTGATGACATTGTCCATGAACCACAGAAGATAATTCATTACAATGCTTTCTTACACTTGACTTAAATATCTAATGAAAGAATTGGGAAGTTTATATACCTAATAACTGGATCAGAAATGTAGAACGTATCTATGTTATATTTATTAAGATGAGCATCTAATTCGAATCTTCAAGGAAGGTCAGGGTTAGACAAAAACAAGCGCCCATATGCCACCAAATCAGCATAGCCATCAACCATAGCTTTGTTTCCTTCTACTCTATCATAGCCCCCAACGACGATAAATATTCTCTTGAAATCATTCCTCATTGGAAGAAGACTATGAGGTGTTACAAAATTTTCACCTAATTTTACCATCCTTGGCTCCACCATGTGGCAATACAAGATTCCAAATTGTTCAGGGAGTTTACCATGTAAAGGCCAAGAGCCTCAGGATTGGAATCCTCTGATTCCATATAGTTCGCGTAAGGGGAGAGCCTTATGCCAACCCTATCAGCTCCAACTTCATCAACTACAGCTTCAACTATCTCTCTTGCAAAACGGCATCGGTTCTCTAGGCTACCGCCATACTTGTCAGTCCGATCGTTGACTTTATCTTTTAGGAATTGATCAATCAAATATCCATGAGCTCCATGTATCTCAACACCATCAAAACCTACATAATAGCAAGCCTGTTAATACCTTTGCTACTCAAATGCAAATTTCAAATACATATAGCAGCAAAAAAAAAAGTATATATAGAAAACCATATGAATAGTTACAAACCCGTATGAATAGAGATTACCATGCATATTATGTGGTGCTCGGATATGCATCTATATTATGTGTTAGGAGAAGGTGGTAGAAAACTCATTAGAAGAAGATTGTTCTCTTGATACTTAACATTAGATAAGGTAGATAAAAACTTTCAATTTTCTTACTTCACTTGCATAAGATAAGACCACATATATTCTTACATCTCTTAGATATATTATATAACTCTTACTTATTATACATGACTCTTGGTTATCATATATAACTTTTTAATTTTCATCATTTAGAAAATCCAAAAGGTTACTATAATTTAATGGCATAGAAAAACTAAGAGTCAACTCAAAACAAAAGCATTATTCTTGAATTCTACACTAGCCAATTAATTTAATTGACTAATCAAATGGGCTCACTTAATATTCTAACATTATGTGTTGGGTTAGGTTGTCTTCCTTTCCTAGATGAATTCTTCATGCATTACCATAACTATCAACCAACAATCAATGCTACGTGATTTGGATTTCTCTTAAATTAATGAATATGGCCACCCTGCTACAATATCACATCCTTAAGTAATTTACTCGACAACTAAAACGTGGAATGATAGACACAGTCTGAACTCTGAAGGGTTAGTCATGTAAGAGTTTATGAACTTCCTCGAATTTTATTTTTCCTTTAGATGATTCAGAGTAGCTCTGTAAGATCTTTAAAGAGTTTGCAGTTTCCATTCGTTTTCATATGAGAAAAATGGAATTATAATGTATTAATAGGGTGCTTGGACGAAAGGGAAAGATGGAGGAGGATGGCTATTGACCTTTGGGAGAGATCGAACCTCCTCATTCTGTAAGGAGAGAGGAGAGGATGCTATCCATCGCTCAATTTAGCAAGCGGAGGAGGAGGAGCCAAGGAGGCGGGCAAAGTATAAATGGGAGTTTGAAAGAGAAGATACAAAGGATTTCTTCTCCTCATTGCCGAAGGATGTCATTGTCTCCCAACTATCAACTTTAATAGGGCAGGTTCCAATTCTAAAGCAGCCATAACCTGATCTTGACTCAAGGCCAAATCATTTCTCATTCAAAGAAGAAAGAAGGTCGTTGGGTAAAAGCAAGAAGGTCAATTATGATCTCAGAATCCAACATTAATTGTTGTTTCTTTTGCTGCCTTTCATTTTGTTCTTGGTGAGTTTTTGGTGGCTGGAGTGGAAATTTTCACATCATCAACAAAACTCAGGGTATTGTTGGTTTATATGGGGTTTTACTGTGAATTTTTGATCCATTCTAGGGCTTGACCTTGTTCTCTATTCAAATAATGAGAGGGGCAATTCGATCTTGGTCGTGGATTACGGCCTCGTTTTTTATTGCTCTCATCTAGTCATGTATATTTTACCCTCCTATCAGAGTGCGAGCTGATCTCCTTTATTCAGAGGAGCATCTAATTCGAATCTTCAAGGGGTAATTTGTTGTCTGCTTAGATCTACCACCCTAAAGACCTCTATTGTCTCCTCCTCTCCCTCCTTTTCCCTTCGCCGCCACCATTGATTTCAATGCCCTCTCCATGGCACTCTTGCTACTCTCTGTCCTCCTCTCCCATCTCTGTTGACAAGGCTTGCTCGATCCCCAAGTGCGAATCTCGAGTTGTCGGGCCGACACCCAAATCCAATAACTCCCTTTCTCCCTCCTCGCCTCTGCATCATCTTGTCATCATGGCTAAAATTAAGGATATTTTATTTTATTTTCCTTTTCTTAGGTTCTATTGTTGTGTTCTAACAAGTTGTAGGTTTATGGTGTTGGAACTACTATGGTGGTCTTCTTGAAGCCACAAGTAACTGACCCTCTTACATCTGCGTTCTTCCAGTAAATCTTCTTGCTACGCTTCTTTCTGCATGAATATTTGTATCTATTGTCACTTTTTTTATGCTTTATTTTATTATGAATTACTTTGCATTCGACTAAGTGTGAGACTTATATCCACGTACACTCCTTTTTGTTTCTTATATATTAGGTTATAAATATATGCATTAAAAAAAGTTATTCTTGAGAGATAAAAGAAATCCAAACTTTTCAACGTGAACAAATTGGCACAAATTAAAATTGGTTTGAGATTTGTATTTGATATAGCAAGTTCATCCATATTCTAATTCAATATAATTCCTGATCTACTCTTATCCCCTCTTGTGCACTATTTAGAAGGACTACTCCTTACAGAAAGTCAATCAGGTCATATTTGTGCTCCACTTCAATTGGAATTGTGAATCTTGATTATTCTCCTATGAAGTATTCACAAGTCTGTTGATCGGGTAATTCATTAAGTACAGATCAAATTGAGTTCCATTTGATACATGAACAAGTATCTTGAATAATCCAACAGATAATCACTGTATGCTTAACAAGAATATCCTCACTTAAGTACAAAAGTCAAGAAATGGGTAATTTGTATATCCAACAACAGGATCATTATGGACCTATCATACTTGTTCAGAGGTGCATTTAGCTCAAATCTTTTGGGCAGATTAGGATTAGCCAAGAACCATTTACCATATGCCACCAAATCTGTATAACTCTCAGCCACAGCTTTGTTTCCTTCCTCTCTTTTGTAGCCTTCTCCAACTATAAGAGTTCCTTTAAAATGGTCCATTGATGAAATTTATTACCAAAGGGAGATTTTCTTTCTCTAGCTGAGCTACCATGTCATAAGTTAACAGTAAAACTCTAGTCATAAAACACTAAATTGTTCAGTGGTTCATATGTAGAGTACTCAACGCTTAACAAATAAAGTGCTTAATATATTATGTAGAAAATATAGAGTGTTTTTTTTTTCTTTTTAATAAAGCATTGAATTGTTTAGCATTTTATGAATAGTGAAATCGTTGAATAATTCAATAGTTTAAAATTCTATATAAAGTTTAAACCATTGAATTGTTCATCGATTTTACTATTGATTTATGACATGAAATTTAAGTTGATCCAAAGAAGCCTCCATTAGTAGTAAATTTCATTGATAGACTAAAATGGTAAAACAAATTCTAAGGAGTCCCTTTTTTGTCCAAAACTCAAAAGATTCTAGGCAATAAAATTAAGTTGTATCTGGCGTCAATAATTACTTGTGAACAAAGCCTTCTTGGCGGGCAGGTGCATGCATGACTTTGCTGTTGATACGTGGCCAAGTAAACTAAACAAATCAAATGACAGAAACCAAACAAAGAAAAACCATAGAAGATAATTCATAATATTCAAATTGTCATAAGAACATTGGTGACCTTGTCCATGAACCACAGAAGATAATTCATTACAATGCTAGTTACACTTGACTTAAATATCTAATGGAAGAAATGGGTAGTCTGTATACCCAATAACTGGATCAGAAGTGTAGAAAGTATCTCTGTTATATTTATTCAGAGGAGCATCTAACTCAAATCTTCGAGGAAGATCAGGATTAGCTAGAAACAAGCGCCCATATGCCACCAAATCACCGAAGCCATCAGCAATAGCTCTGTTTCCTTCTTCTCTATCATAGCCCCCAGCAACGATAAATGTTCCCTTGAAAGCATTCCTCATTGGAAGAAGGCTATGAGGTGTTACAAATTTTTCATTTACTTTTACCATCCTTGGCTCCACCATGTGGCAATACAAGATCCCAAACTTGTTTAGGGAGTTTACCATGTAAAGGCCAAGAGCCTCAGGATTGGAATCCCCTGATTCCATATAGTTCGCGTAAGGGGAGAGCCTTATTCCAACCCTATCAGCTCCAATTTCATCAACTAGAGCTTCAATTATCTTTAGTGCAAAACGGCATCGGTTCTCTAGGCTACCACCATACTTGTCAGTCCGATCGTTGACTTGGTCCTTTAGGAATTGATCAATCAAATATCCATGAGCTCCATGTATCTCAACACCATCAAAACCTACATAACAGCAAGCCTGTTAATAAAGAGAACTACCTTAGCTACTTAGATGCAAATTTCAAATACGTAGAGTAGAAAAAAAAATGTATAAAGAAAACCCATATGAATAGTTGCAAACCCGTATGAATAGAGATTACCATGCATATGATGTGGTGCTCAGATATGTGCCTATATTATGTGTTAGGAGAAGGTGGCAGAAAACCCAAGAGAAGAAGATTGTTCTCTTAATACTTAACTTAAGATGTGATAAATAAAAACTTTAAACTTTCTTACTTCACTTGTATAAGATAATACCACATATATAAATAGTGGTTTACATGACTCTTAGATATACTACATAACTCTTAGTTATCATACATGACTCTTAGTTTTCATATATAAGTCTCTGATTTTTATCATCTAAAGAATCCAAAATGTTACTATGATTTAAAGGCAGAGGAAAAACTAAGAGTCACCTCAAAACTAAAACATTATTCTTGAATTCTACAGTAGCCAATTAATCTAATTGATTAGTCAAATGGGCTAGCTTAATATTCTAACATTCCCCTCTTAAGCTAGACCATTTTCACACCGAGCTTCTTCTTCAATTTGGTGAAGGTGTCCATCTTGAGAGCTTTGGTGAATATGCCTACTAATTGATCTTGAGTGTTGCAATACTTGACCTCAATTTCATCATCTTTGACTAAATCTCAAATGAAATAATATCTAACCCAAATATGCTTGCTTCCACCATGAAAGACCAGGTTCTTTGTGAGTGCAATTGCTGATTTGTTATCATAAAATAAATTTGTGCATTTTCCTCGTGGATGCTTGAGTTCTTCCAAAATCCATCTTAAGCACAATGCTTGACAACTTGCTAATGACAAGAAAATATAGTCTACTTCCGTAATAGAGAAAGCAACAACATCTTGCTTCTTTGAAGACCATGAGATTGCACCAGAGCCGGCATTGAAAACATAATTGAAGTACTCTTGCTATCGTCGGTGCTTCCACCCCATCACTGTCACAATAGCCAACTAAATATGAATTGTCAGTATTTTTGTAAGTAATACCTTTATCCAAGGTACCATTAATATATCTCAAAATTCTTTTCTCAGCATTCCAGTGACATCTTCTTGGTGTTTTCATGAATCTTGTTAAAAGACTAACAGAGTATAAAATATTTGGTCTTGTACCTATTAAGTATATAAGACTACCAACAAGACTTCTATAAAGAGTAGCATCTACAAATTTATCATCAGCTTCCTTGCTTAATTTCAAGCCAACATCTATAGGTATGCTTATAGGTAAAACATCTTCTATTCAGAATCTCTTCAAGAGATCCATTGCATACTTCTTTTGTAAGATGAAAATTTTGCCTCCACTTTGTTTAACTTCAATGCTAAGAAAGAAATGTAGATGTCCCATATCTGTCATCTCAAATTCATGCATTATGTTTCTCTTAAAAGCTTCACAATAATTTGAATTATTGACGATAAATATCAAATCATTAATATAAATGCATGTAATTAAAAACTCACCATGTGTACATTCTTTAATGTAAAGAATATGCTCAAACGAACACCTCTTGAATCCATTTTTCAAGAATATCCATCGATGCAACTATACCATGCCCTTGGTGCTTGCTTTAAGTCATACAAGATTTTTTTCAACTTGCATACTTTATGCTCTTCACCTTTCTTCACATAGCTTGGAGGTTGATCAATATAGACCTTCTCTTCAAAAACACCATTCAAGAATGCTGATTTGACATCCATTTGATGCACCTTCCACTTATTTTGAGCCGTCAAAGCTAAGACCATGCGAATAGTCTCAAGTCGAACAATAGGGATAAAAACTTCATCATAGTCGACGCCATACTTTTGATTGTAGCCTTTCGCTACAGATCGGGCCTTGTGCTTCTCAACTTCACTTTTTTCATTCAACTTGGTTTTATAGATCCATTTAACACCTATTGATTTGTGCCTAGTGGAAAGGTCTACAAGATCCCAAGTATTACTTTTTATGATTGAATCAATTTTTTGATCCATAGCATACCTCCATTTTTGTTGGTTTGAAGCCTCCTCAAAAGCGATAGGGTTTGCATCAATAAATAGTGCAAAGTTGCTCATATCTTCATATGATACTTCTCTTGCAGCTTCATAGACCTCTCTAATGCTCCTTGTCTTTCTTGGTAGAGACTCGGATGATGAAGGCATTGAAGACAGCTTGGAAGAAGAAGATGGGGACATAGGCGAAGTCTTTTCTTCTTCTTCTTCTCCAAGATCACCACCTTGACTTTCTTCTTCACATGCATAGAAGATATTCTTTTCTCCATTCCATTCCAACCCCAAGATTCTCCTTCATTAAATTTTACATCTTTACTCACAATAACCTTCTTGGTAATAGGATTAAAAAGTTTATAGGCTTTGGACCTTTTACTATAGCCTATAAGAATATATTTTTCAAATTAATCATTCAATTTCTTCCTTTTCTCATCAGGCACATGCACATAGGCAATGCTTCCAAAAAATCTCAAGTGAGCAACACAAGGTTAATGTCCACTCCAATCTTCTTGAGGCGTCATGTCATGCATATTTTTAGAAGTTGCATGATTCAAAAGATAGACCGCACATGCAAAAGCTTTAGCCCAAAATGTATTAGGAATCCCTTTTGCCTTTAGCATGCTTCTAGCAAGCTCCATAATAGTCCGGTTCTTCCTTTTCACTATACCATTTCGTTGTGGTGTACAGCGGGTAGTAACTTGATGTTTATGTCATGCTCTTTGAAAAAAGAGAAAATATTGTGAATTATATTCACCTCCTTGGTCGGAACGCAAAGCTTTTAGGATATGTCCACTTTGCTTTTAGACCAAGGCCTTGAATTAATTAAACTTGTTCAACACATCTCTCTTTTCTTTAAGAAAATAAATCTATGTCTTTCTACTATAAATATCAATGAATGTAAGAAAATAACGATTACCTCCAATGGATGTTATGTGCATAGGGACACATAGATCGACATGAACAAGCTCAAGAGGTTTGGATGCCCTCCAAGCTTTTCCATTTGGAAAAGAGTCCCGGTAATGTTTTCCAAGTGCACATTCTTCACATACTTGATCATGCTGATGAATATTTGGCATGCCTCATACCATATGTTTTTTGTATATGTGAAAAAGAAAGCTAAAACACAAATGACCATACCGGAGATGCCAAAGCCATGACTCATCGTTTATGATGGTATTGAAGCATGAAAGAACTTCACTTTGTATCTTCAAGGGAACATCTTGTTTGGTGTCATCTTCACTTTGGCTATAAGAATATTGTTCTTGTCTTTGATTTCGCATGTGTCTTCCTTGAACAGAACATCATAACCCTCCGAAAGAAGTTGTCCAACACTTAAGATTTTGTTTAAGGTCTGGAACATAGAAGACATTAGTAATGCGCTTAACACCTTTCTTTGTTTTGACAAGAATGTCACCACTTCCTTTGATCAATAGCTTGTTGTTATCGATGATGTGAACCTCACTTTGAATAGATTCACCCAAAGTGACACAAGCACCTTTGTTCTCTGTCATGTGGTTACTACAACTACTATCAACATACGAAATATCATTAATAACATCTTCTTGTACACTACAAACAAGAAAGAGAGAACCATCCTCCTTTTGATCATTTTTCTTGAGCATAGTTTGCATCTTTATTTTCTTAAGCCTAGATTAATCCAAAGTGATAAAAACACCTTTGTTCCCTATCATGTGGTTACTATAACTACTATCAACATATCAAATATCATTAATAATATTTTCTTGTACATTACAAAAAAAAAAAAGAGAACCATCCTTCTTCTTTTGATCATTTTCTTGAGCTTAGTTTGCATCTTTATGTCGCCATATTTACCATAATGATAACATTGGACGTCTGCATGCCGCCTCGTCCTTTACCGCTACCTCTAGTTGAAGTAGATGAGAATGCATTATTATTTTCATTTTTTTTGGCCTCTTCAGCCTTTATTTCTATCTCTCCCACGGCCAAAATGCCGTCCTCGTCTCCCTTAAGAACCTCTTCTCAATTAAACTTGAGATTAAAAGGCTTGCTCTAAGGAAGGAGAATCAATTCATGCGATGTTCATGGGATTGGAGTGATCCTAATAAACTTTTAATGGAGAGAGTAGATAAATCTTTAAATTCTTCAATAGTAACAACAATATACTCATACTTTTTAGTTAAACTTCTAAGAATTTTTTCAACTACTCTTTGGTCTAAAATTTTCTCACTATTAGTCCTCAATTGGTTGAAGATAGAGATTACCCGATTGAAGTAGTCTTCAACTACTTCGGAATCCTTCATGTGAAGAGTGTCAAATTTATTTCAAAGAGTTTGAAGCTCACTTCGAAGAGTTTGAAGCTGCACTATCTTCACCTTCTCCTTTTCTTTGTAGGACACATTGAGTGTATCCCATGCTTCTTTCGTTGTCGACAAGGTGGAGATTCATTCAAAAATTGACTTGTCCATCGCTTGATAAATGAAAAACACAATGCCTTCTTATCCTTCTTGCAAGTCTTCTTTAATTCATTGAGTTGTTGTGGGGTGAGTGTCGTTGCCTCCTCCTGCTCAACATTCTCTACGTTATCCCATAGATCCTAGGATCCATAGAGAATATTTATTTGGATACTTTATTGGTTGAGTTGGGTTTGCAATAAGCTATTAGAACCGATTGTATCTTAAGAAAAGCTAGCTCTGATATCACTTTGTTAGGAGAAAGTGGTAAAAAACTCAAGAGAAGAAGATTGTTCTTTTAATATTTAACATAAGATGAGATAGATAAAAACTTTAAACTTTCTTTACTTGATTCACTTGCATAAGATAAGACCACATATATATAGTGATTTACATGACTCTTAGATATATTATATAACTCTTACTTATTATACATGACTCTTGGTTATCATATATAACTTTTTAATTTTCATCATTTAGAGAATCCAAATGGTTACTATAATTTAATGGCATAGGAAAAGCTAAGAGTCAACTCAAAACCAAAGCATTATTCTTGAATTCTACACTAGCCAATTAATTTAATTGACTAATCAAATGGGCTAGCTTAATATTCTAACGTTATGTGCTGGGTTAGGTTGTCTTCCTTTCCTAGATGAATTCTTCATGCATTACCATAACTATCAACCAACAATTCAATGCTACGTGATTTGGATTTCTCTTAAATTAATGAATATGGCCACCCTGCCACAATATCACATCCTTGGGTGATTTACTCTACAACTAAAACGTGGAATGATTGACACAGTCTGAACTCTAAAGGGTTAGTCATGTAAGAGTTTATGGACTTCCTCAAATTTTAATTTTCCTTTAGACGATTCAGAGTAGCTCTGTAAGATCTTTAAAGAGTTTGCAGTTTCCATTCATTTTCATATGAGAAAAATGGAATTATAATGTATTAATAGGTACTTGTTCTTATGATTGAAATTAGTTTCCATTTTCTTTTTTGTTGGTTATTCTAGGTACACTTCTTGCTTTAATATTCGTGAAATGCACACTATCTTAAAATAGTTTTCATATGATCATTTGATGCTCGAGATCATTCACAGGCCATAATATCTGAGGTCCTTCTAAAGATCATAACTGTACAATATTTCTAGAGATACTTTGGTTTGGTTCCCACTCCTCATATGAGAACTTGATTTTCGGATCCTAGAACCTTATCAAGATGACATTCTGCTAGGTCTCTTTGTAGCAGAACGTTAAAGTTATATGATGACTACCTCAAACAACAATTAGCAAAAAGGAACTCTTACCAGCTTTAATAGCATTTCTAGCAGCAAGTCTAAAATCATTGACGATGGAAGGGATCTCCTCTGTCTCTAATCGCCTTGGAGGGGAATATTTAGCGACAGAAATACCATCTCCTCTCACTTGAGGCGTCAATGGCTTATCAGTGCAAGATATTGGTGCTTGCCCATTAGGTTGAAAATCTGCAGAAGAGATTCGGCAGATTAAGTGAGCCTTAACATGATATATATGGTGTATCGCAAATAAAATCTCCAGGTTTTATACGATAATTGGAGCTCAGGCAAGTGATACTAATGGATTGTTAAACTATCACGGAAATCCCAGAATTGTAGATTATTTCTTCAGCTAGACAAAATTATGGAAGATTACAGAAAACTAAACCGCAGTCTCCAAAGAGGGAAAAACGAGTACCATATTTTGAAACTCTTCCCACATGCCAAATCTGACAGAAGAAAATGCCTCCTTTCTCATGAACTGCATCTACGATTGGTCTCCATGCTTCCACTTGCTTCTTTGTCCAAATACCAGGAGTGTCTGTGTACCTTAAATAGACAATTAGACATGCAAGGAATAGTCTACATCAAGGTATGTTCATCATTTCATAAAATGACTACCGGCTATTTATATTGTTAAAGGTTTCCTTAAAACTGACCCATTTGCAGTGTCAGAAATTGGGGCGGCCTCGGAAATCAGTAGACCGCCTTTGGATGTCCGCTGAGAGTAATACAAAACGGCGTGCGGCTGAGGGACGTTGCCGTAGGACCTTTGCCTTGTCAATGGTGCAAGAACTACTCTGCAAAAGTTCATGCAAGGATACCTTAAAACAAGAAGTATATTGGCTCAGCAAGATTAAAGTTTGGCTGTTACCACTCTTCTATAAAGCCTTGATGAGATCCTTTTTGTCCCAATTGGGGGAGTACTTCCAGGATAGATTGTATTAATTTATTATCTATGTGGATTAGCCTTACATCAGCTATTATCCCATACATAAATAAATAGGTGACAGTAGATTTTATAGAAACTATAAAGAGAAAGACTCAGACTACTATAGAATTAAAATAAATAAATGAATAAACCCACTACAAATACCACCAAAGATTGGTTCTTGGACGAAAGGAAAGATGGAGGAGGTTGGCTACTGACCTGTGGGAAAGATCGAACGTCCCCATTTTGTAAGGAGAGAGGAGAGGAATGCTATCCATCGCTCAGTTCGGCAAGAGGAGGAGGAGGCGACAGGCGGCAGGCAAACCATAAGGAGGAGTTAGAAAGAGAAGAAAAAAATGATTTCTCTTCCTCACAGCCGTGAGATGTCATTGTCTCACAATTGTCAATTTTAATAGGGTAAGCTCCAATTCTAAACCTGCCATACCATGATCTCGACCCATGGCCAAATCCCTCTCATTCAAAGAAGGAAAAAGGTCAATGATGAAAAGACAACCGACATCTTAGAATCCAACTTGATGTGGACCTAAACTTTACTTGAAACTTATCCTCAGTACTATAGAAATGAAGAACCATCACGAATTACCAAAACATTGTCTTCTTGATTATAAGCTTTTTCTTGGTCCTTACCTCAAAATGACATCTTTTCCTAGGCAAGGAGTCGAATAATTCAGTTATGCAAATAAAACTAGCACAGCATAAAGGAGAAACCCAAGGTGCGTTTTTTTTTGAATCCCATTATTATCTTGATTAGCTAGGCAATTAAGCAAACATCTTGTGGGCATCCGAGTATTTGTATTACAACAGAAAAGACAATAAGAGCAGATTGCTCACAGAGACGATAGAGGTAGTACGGATGAGAACTCGAGCAAGAGAGCTAGACTTGATCAAACACTCAGCCTGCCTATACTCGGCCCGACCCGGCCAAGACCCAGTTTAGGCCCGGCCCAACCCGAGCCCGAACTACCCACGGGTGGCATAGGCCAGCCCTTTGCCCGCCCGACCCGGCCCGGAAGCCCACCCGTTTGGCTGCTACAGTAAAACCTAAGGTACTGTACCATTTTACATTTTTTGAAGCACACCTTTAAAATTTTTAAATTTTTAAATTTATTATTATTATTTTTTAAATGGAGGAACATAAATATATTTTTTTAAAAATAAGCTAATAGTAAATTTTTTTAAAAAATAGCTAAAATATGGGTTGGGCCCAATGATTGGTGGGTCGGATCGGCTAGTCTAATCTCTCACGGGCCGACGAGCGGTAACAGACTAGACTATTATGGCTCAACTCGAATCCAACCCGGTCTGAACCTGACCCAGCCCGCCCGATGATCATGTCTAAAAGGAGCTTATCTGTGAGAGAGATCGAATCTCCCCATCTTCCGAGGGAATCAGAAGAGATATGGTGCTCATCTTTGGTTTATTCTTGTTTGGAATAAGTTTTACTCCCCCTCTGGCCATGGTTAGCATTCCCTTAACCATGCTTTAAAAATCAAACAATCCTTAGGTAGTGTAATTGGTACGTATTGCAGGCATAATAATCGCACAGTGCTATTTTATAATTATACATTGTGCATAAGCTACCATACCATACATTGCTAATGCTGGAGTGTGACTAGCTGAGACCGAGCAAGCCAACTCTAACTCAGTATCAGCTCAAAATTAATTTTAATTTTAATTTTTTATTTAGGTTTAATTTAAATAGAGCAGAGTTTAAGCTGTGCCCGAGCATAAACCTAAGATTAGACTATTTTAAAACTGAGCCAAATTGAGCCTATTCTTTAAGCCGAATCGGACCAACCTAAGGCACTAAGTCTTATGATCTAATAGTTATATATATATATATATATATATATATATTTTGAGCGGAGGTTATAAAGCCAAGCTTGAATAACTTGTTCTGGCTTTCATAACGATATATTTTATGACTAAAATGGATAACTTGTATAAAGTTATAACACCACAAATTTTTCTTTATATTTTTACCTATATCTTTCAAATATTCGATTAAGTAAAAAAAATCATCGCATTCATTTTTCTTTTATTTTCATAAAGATAAATTATATATCCTCTTTTCTTAGTAAAGCATAAATCTTTGCCATTTTTATTTTAATAAAACATTAATTATAGAAAATGTAGAGTATTTTTTTTTTCCTTTTAATAGAGTATTAAATTGCTCAGTTTTTTATTAATAGTGAAATTCCAAAACAATTCAACAGTTTTTCTTCTATATAAAGTTATAAACTATTGAACAGTTCATTAATTTTACTATTATCTCATGACAAAACATTCAATCTGATTGATCAGAGGCCTCGGTTGGTAATAAATTTCATCCCCAGAACAAAGTGGTATAAAAAAATTTGAGTCCTCCCATTGTGGTAAAAAACTCTAAAATTAAATTGTATCTAATGTTAATAATTTGTTGTGAACAAAGCCTTCTTGGCGAGCAGGTATAGCCTGGCTGCTGTTAATACATTACCTGATTAAACTAAGCAAATGGATAGTCCGTATACCCAGTAACTGGATCAGATGTGTAAAAAGTATGTGCGTTATCTTTCACCTACTATAAATGTTCTCTTGAAAGCATTCCTCATTGGACGAAGACCATGAGGTGTTACAAAATTTTCACCTACTATTGCTATCCTTGGCTCAAACATGTGGCAATAAGAGATCCCAAACTTGTTCACGGAGTTCGCCGTATAGCTTATGTAAGGGGAGAGCCTTATTCCTCTTATTCCATATAGCTTGTGTAAGGGGAGAGACTTATTCCAACTCTATCAGGTCCAACTTCATCAACTACAGCTTCAACTATTTATAGTGCAAAACGGTATCGGTTCTCTAGGCTACCACCGTACTTGTCAGTCCGATCATTGACTTCGTTCTTCATGAACTGATCAATCAGATATCCATTTGCTCCATGTATCTCAATGCCATCAAAACCTACATAACAGAGAACAATAATAAAAGTGTTTTTCTGTTTACTCGACTTATATGCACCTACATTATGCATGAAAGGGATACTTTGTCTTCCTTTTCTAAATGAATACTTCGTGCAATATATAATAGTACCAACTTGTTATTGGATCCTTATACTGATGCATTTCCCTTATACGTATTCCTCTTAGAATTTGTATGCTGTCTTATTTTAGATTTATATATTACATGGCAATCCTGCTATTATAACCCATCCTCAGGTGATTACTTGACAATAAAATGTGGAATGAATGATATAGGATAAAGGATTGGCCATGCAAGAGCCGGTGGACTTTCTTGACCTTAAAATTTCCTTCAGATGGTTCTTTATTTAGTTCTGAAGATTGTTAAGAATTTGCAGTTTCCATTCTTTCACATATGAAAAAAAAAAAGGAATTATAATCAATTGATGGGTACTTGTGGTTATGGTTCAAATTGGTTTTCTTATAATGACCATAATCATAATTGTATAATATTTCTAGAGAAACTAGGTCTTGGTTATCATATCAGAACTAGATTTCTGGATCCTAAAACCTTATCTAGGGGACATTCTACCGGGTTTCTTTGTAGCAGAACGTAGAAGTTATGTGATGACTACCTCAAACAACAATTAGCAAAAAGGAACTCTTACCAGCTTCCATAGTATTTCTAGCAGCAAGTCTAAAATCATTGATGACCAAAGAGATCTCCTCTGTCTCTAATTGCCTTGGAGAGGAATATTCAGCAACAGGAATACCATCTCCATTCACTTGAGGCGTCAATGGTTTGTCGGTGCATGATATTGGTGCTTGCCCATTAGGTTGAAAACCTGCAGAAGTTTTCTATTTTAATTTATATAAAATTAAAACAATCAAAGTATGTGCATTGGTTCCTAACAAAATTTTCTTTTCTCTACTATATGGAGAAAGTAATAATGTCCATTTCAAGCACAAACAAATTTAAATCCAAACATATTTAGGCAATCATTATTTTAGAATATTAGCTAATATCATAATAGTTTTATTTTTTACTATAAATATTATTCATCAAAATTATATCTTATTACAAATTAACTTAATTACTAATTTATTCTTGATATCTATCACATCAATTTATTCTATATCTAATCAAAAATTATTTGCCATAATTTTTTTAATAAAAGTAATATATGTTTGTTTATCTTTTATTTTATTTTATATTATATTAAAGGTAATTATTACATTCTTATTTTAAAATATTAGTGAACTGTGAAAATAGAAATAATTATTTTTGGAATAAATCTCTCATTTTTTGTAATAATAAATATGAATTATTATTCTTATTTCAACCATATTCTACATATAAACGAGGCATTAGAGTATTATATTCTACTTACACTTTTAGCTTTTGTAAAGAATAAATTATCAATTATAAGAGAAATTATAAACAAATCTTAGATATGAATAGAAATTTAAAGATGAAGCTAAGATCATGTCTTATTGTGAAATGTTCTTACGAGAAAGAGAGAAAATGAGAGCCGAGGTCTTATTCTTACTATATTCTGTCTTAGAAAGAAAAATCTCACTCAAAACTATAGGAAAAATTGACGATATTTTAAATTGTCGAAGATTCTCCACACCCTTGTAATTTCAAACGAGAACTTTCATCAATGGCCAAGCGGCCTGTTCAGCCTTGCCACTTCATCAGACTTTCCAAAGGAGGTAGGGTCATGCTAAAGAGATAGAGGTAGGGGTAAAAACGGGTCGGATTAACTCTGACCCGACTCGCTATTTGACCCGACTCGGATCGGATTCTGATAAAACAATTTTATCCGACTCAGATTCGGATAAGGATAAGGATAGAATTTTGAAAAAAATCCGGATGCGGATTCGGATACGGGTCGGATAAATTTTTCGGATTTGGATACGGATATCAGATATCCGTTTACCCGCATATTTTTTTAAATGATTTACAATTTTTAGTTTGCTTATTTAAATAATAAGTATTAATATTATTACTAATAATACGTTATATATTATTTATAGAGATTAATTTCTCTAATTTTATATATTTGACATACAAAAAAATTATTTATTGTAAAACTCTTAATAATTTTGTGTTAATTATATTTAATTAAAATTATATAATTATTTTAAATTTAATCAATATCCGTTTAAGATCCGATCCTTTATCCGAAAATTATCCGTATCCGTTTAGTTAGGATATAGTTTTAAATTTTGCTATCCGTCCAATATCCGTATCCAAATCCGTTTCCAACTAAAAATACGGATCTGGATATGAATTCAGCACTATCTGATCTGTTTTCACCCCTAGATAGAGGTGAAAGCATCTTGGAGAGAAAGAGAGTTCCTGGGGAGCTGGATCAGGGATATGCCTTAGAAGCAAACAAAGGAAAGAATAGACCTTCACATTCAAACTTATAGTTGTAAATACAATTTCCAATTAGAAGCATTGATGTCTAGAGATCAAGATCATATAATATAACAAATCAAATGATAGAGACCATATAAAACAAAACCACAAAAGATAATTCATAACAATAAAATTGTCATAACAATGTTGATAAACCTGTCCATGAACCAAGCATCTGCTTTAACATTCTTCACTCTAGACAATAACTTTGTGGTTTGATTTCTTATCCATAAAATAACAATACCAGCTAATATCATGATGCCATATTTATTGCTTTCCTACATTTGACTTATACATCTGATGAAAGAAATGGGTAGTCTGTATATCCAACGATTGGATCCGAAATGTAGAACGTATCTCTGTTATATTTATTAAGAGGAGCATCTAATTCGAATCTTTGAGGAAGATCAGGGTTGGCCAGAAACAAGCGTCCATATGCCACCAAATCAGCATAACCATCAGCAATAGCTTTGTTTCCTTCTTCTCTGTCATAGCCCCCAACGACGATAAATGTTCCCTTGAAAACATTCTTCATTGGAAGAAGACTATGAGGTGTTACAAATTTTTCACCTAAATTAACCATCCTTGGCTCCACCATGTGGCAATACAAGATCCCAAACTTGTTCAGGGAGTTTACCATGTAAAGGCCAAGAGCCTCAGGATTGGAATCCCCTGATTTCATATAGTTCGCATAAGGGGAGAGCCTTATTCCAACCCTATCAGCTCCAACTTCATCAACTACAGCTTCAACTATCTCTAGTGCAAAACGGCATCGGTTCTCTAGGCTACCGCCATACTTGTCAGTTCGATCGTTTACTTGGTCCTTCATGAACTGATCAATCAAATATCCATGTGCTCCATGTATCTCAACACCATCAAAACCTACATAACAGAGAAAAATAATAAAGTTGTTTTCCTGTTTATTTCCTAAGTGAAGAGTAATTTAAATACACTCATAAACTCTCAACTCATTCCCAGAAGTGGTGGGATGTTGGCAGCTAGTAATCAAGGTAAAGCCTAGACAAACAGCTTTTTAGTTTTACACATTCATCCAACAGAATCAAGTTAAGAGAATGAAAACATGCAACATAACCATGAAAAAAAGGATGAAAGGCAAAAGTAGAAGAATAGCGAAGTTATCCCAATTGTATATGTACAAGTGGACTGAGGAAATTAGGAAGATGTTTTCAAATAGCTGATCTACAAGAGAGTTCCACAAAACCTAAATATTACTTGTGGAGTGAGCCTAATGTGAACTAGTTTATTTTAGATTTATACTTAATATGGCCATCCTGCAATAATATCATCTCCTTAGGTGATTACTCGACAACTAAAATATGAATGATTGACACAGTCTGAACCCTGAAGCATTAGTCATATAAGAGTTTATGGATTTCCTTGAATTTATAATTTCTTTTAGATGATTCAGAGTTAGTTCTGAAGATCTTTAAAGAGTTTGCAGTTTCCATTCTTTTTCATATGAGAAAATGGAATTATAATGTTCTAAGTAGTCATTTTGGTTCAAATTTGTTTCCTTTTAAGGTTCAAATTGGTTTCCATTTTCTTTTCTGTTGGTTAGACTAGGTACCTTCTTGCTTTAATCTTCGTGAAATGCACAATCTCTTAAAATAGTTTTCATAAAAACTTGACGCTCGGGATCATTCACAGGCCATAATATCTGAGGTCCTTCTGAAGATCATAACTGTACAATAGTTCTAGAGATACTTTTTTTTGGGTTCTCACTTCTCATATCAGAACTTGATTTCTGGATCCTAGTACCTTATCTAGAGGCTTGGTGCTGGGTCTGTTTGTAAGGAGGTTTCTCAATAGAACGTAGAACTTATATGATGACTAAATCAAACAGGAATTAGCAAAAAGGTATTACCAGCTTCGATAGCATTTCTAGCGGCAAGTCTAAAATCATTGATGATCGAAGGGATCTCCTCTGTCTCTAATCGCCTCGGAGGGGAAAATTCAGCAACAGCAACAGCAACACCATCTGCTCTCACTTGAGGAGTCAATGACTTGTCAGTACATGATATTGGAGCTTGCCCATTAGGTTGAAAACCTGCAGCAGACATTTGGCTAATTAATTAAGCCTTAACATGATATAATTTCTGAACTAGTGTAGTTCTTCAAAAAGATAGATATGGTATAGCAATTAGATTTCCAATCAACGTCATGGACATTTTATCCTATAACATTCAGAATTTGATGCGTTATTTCAGAAACCATGTCATGATGGTATGAATTAAGTCGCATTCATGGTTTTATAGGATAATGGGATCTTAAGAAAGTGATACTAATAGTTTTCAAGTGGATTAACCTATCATGGAGAGCCCAAATAGCAGATTATTTTCTCAGTTAGACAAAATTATGGAACATTATAAAAACTAAACTCGAGAGAGGAAAAGAAAAGGTACCATAGTTTGAAACTCTTCCCACATGCCAAATCTGACAGAAGAAGATGCCTCCTTTCTCATGAACGGCATCTACGATTGGTTTCCATGCTTCCACTTGTTCCTTCGTCCAAATACCAGGAGTATCTGGGTACCTTATATGATAGACATGCAAGGAATAGACGATACTCTCCATCAAGGTATGTTCATCATCTTAAAAAATGACTACTGTCTATTAATCTTGTAGTATTGTTTGCATCAACATAGATAAGAAATTAAATCACTGAAATGGTTTTCCAAACTCACCCTTGTGCAGTGTCAGAAACTCCAGTGGCCTCAGCAATCAGTAAACCGCCTTTGGATGTCCGTTGAGAGTAATACAAGACGGCGTGCGGCTGAGGGACATTGCCATAGGACCTCTGTCTTGTTAATGGTGCCAGAACTATTCTGCAAAGGTTCATACAAGGATATCTTAAAACAAGAACTATATTGGCCCAACAAGATTAGAGTTTGGGTGCTATCTTTTTTTGTTCCAATTGGGTCACTACTTCCAGAATAAATTACATTAATTTCCTATCTATGTGAATTATTCTTAAATTGCCTATTATCCCATACATAGCTGACAGTCTATTTTATAGAAACTATAATGAAAAAGACTCAAACTTCTATAGAAGCAAAAATAATAAATACCCACTACAAATACCATCAAAGATGGGTTCTTGGATGAAAGGAAAGATGGAGGAGGTTGGCTACTGACCTGTTGGAGAGATCGAACCTCCCCATTTTGTAAGGAGAGAGGAGAGGAATGCTATCCATCGCTCAGTTCGGTAAGAGGACGAGGAGGCTGGCAAACTATAAATAGGAGATAGAAAGAGAAGAAAGGAAAATTGGTTTCTTTACCTCACAGCCGTGAGATAGATTGTCTCCCAACTATCAACTTTAATAGGGTAGGCTCCATTCGGAAGCTGCCATGCCATGATCTCAACCCCATGGCCAAATGCCCCTCTCATTCAAAGAGAAGGAAAAAGGTCAATGATTGCAGGCTGGATTTAAATTGGGCCTATCTCAGAATCCAACAGTAGGTGTTGTTTCTTTTGCAGCCTCTCATCTTGTTCTTGGTGAGATTTTTGGCGGCTGGAGAATAAGAGTAGATTTCTCACAGAGACGATCGAAGGGTGGGGTGGGGGCGTTAGAAGAGAATGCTGCTCTACGTCTTCTCTATGGTTTGAATGAGTATTTCTTTCCCCCACCCCTCTAACCATGGTTAGCATTCCCTTAACCAAATGGTTTGGCTAACCTAATCCAAAGTTAGGCAGAGTTGAAATGGAAGTTTGCTTAGATGAAAACTCCAAATAAATTAAAGAAAATATGCAGGTAGAACATTGTCCTATGCCATATTATTTGAAACAAAATTTCATTATCTATAGGGTGTCAAATGAAAACTTTGCTAAAGTTGCATTTAGCGCCATGCATTTATGCAGTATTATTCAACGCAAAAATATACTTACTCACAGGGTGTTAAATAAAAACTTCATCAAAACTAAAGACATTTATATTTAGCACCCTGTATTACTGCAATATCAAATAAATATAGGGTGCAAAATATAAACTTCACCGAACCACAGAAATTTACATTTAGGACCCTACATTTCTGTAATATTGTTTGAACAAAAGTTAAGATTCTATGCAATAAAATTAAGTTGTAACTGACGTCAATATTCACTCGTGAACAAAGCCTTCCTTGCGGGCAGGTACATGCATGTAGTCATGCATGTAGTCATGCATGTACCTGCTGTTGTTGATACCTGACCCCGACTGAGCATCTCCGAGCTCCAAATATGGAGCGAAATATGAAGCGAAAAATAGAGCAAGAGTCTTAGGTGCCCTTCAACGGACTCCATATATATTAAAATAATAATATAATATATATTATTATATTAGTTATTTTAAATTATTTAATAGGTCATCTTAGCATTAATTTTTAATAAAAAATATATGGTTAAAAAATTCTCATCGAAATATTTAAAATAAGACTAATATTCAATAGTTTCAGAAGTAATTTTAAATTACTAATTTTTTAATTAAACGCATCGAAATTACATTACACGAAATAAACATCGAAATAAGCATTACATGTTATTAACTAAAAATATCAAAATTACATTACATAAAATAATCAGAAATTAACCAAACATAATAAAAGCAATAGATGTTTAATATTCTGGTAAGTTATCTCCGTAGCTACCGGTTTCGGTTCCGTAGCCACCGGTTCCGCTTTCGTAGCCACCTTCTATTTATTTACTGGATCCACCTTCTTACGATGAACCTTCGATTTGAAAATGAATATTGCCTCTTCTACAAATTTCTTGTCTTTTTCTTTGAAAGAAAGCACGTTCATCCAGATCTTCAATTTTATTTAAATCAATTGACAAAATATTAGAATCATTTTAAAAGTCTCGATGAGACATTTTAAATGATATTATTTTTGTTAAAAACCGATTAGTAAAACTAATTATATACTCGGTTTAACTAACTAAATTATTTAATAAAAGATACAAATAAAATTAAAATTATTGAATATAATAATTATTGGACAATTTTGATATGTTCAAAAGGTTGAAATGACAAATGGAGCCTGACTCCATTTTCATGGTGAGGCTCCAAATTAGGAGCCCCACTATTACTAGCTCCAAATTTGGAGCTAGTTTTAGAACATTATTGGAGTTCAACCGGCTCCAAATTTAGAATTTGGAGCCCGGTTGGAGTTGCTAACTAAGAAAAGTCTTAATCCATTGGTTAGTCTTTTCTTATAATCGGTAATTTTAAATTAACATACTAATCAAAGTTTTTTTTCTCTAGGATACGAAGAATTAAAATTAAAATAAAGTTTTCTATTTTAATTTATATAAAATTAAAATAATCATAGTTTGTGCATTGGTTCTTAAAAAAATTTTCTTTTGTCTATGATATGGAGAAAGTAATAATGTCACAAACAAAATTAAATCCAAACATATTTAGGCAATCATTATTTTAGAATATTAGCTAATATCATAATAGTTTTATTTTTACTACAAATATTATTCATCAAAATTACATCTTATTACAAATTAAATTAATTACTAATTTATTCTTGATATCTATCACATCAATTTATTCTATATCTAATCAAAAATTATTTGCCATAATTTTTTTAATAAAAGTAATATATATTTTTTTATCTTTTATTTTATTTTATATTATATTAAAGGTAATTATTACATTCTTATTTTAAAATATTAGTGAACTGTGAAAATAGAAATAATTATTTTTGGAATAAATCTCTCATTTTTTGTAATAATAAATATGAATTATTATTCTTATTTCAAATATATTCCACATATAAACGAGGCATTAGAGTATTATATTCTACTTACACTTTTAGCTTTTGTAAAGAATAAATTATCAATTATAAGAGAAATTATAAACAAATCTTAGAAATTTAAAGATGAAGCTAAGATCATGTCTTAATCGTGAAATGTCCTTAAGAGAAAGAGAGAAAATGAGAGACGAGTCTTATTCTTACTGTACTCGGTCTTAGAAAGAAAGATCTCACTTGGAACTATATGAAAATTGACGATATTTTAAATTGTCGAAGATTCTCTACACCCATATAATTTCAAATGAGAACTTTCATCAACGGCCGAGCGGCGGGTTCAGCCTTGCCACTTCATCAGACTTTCCAAAGGAGGTAGGGTCATGCTAAAGAGATAGAGGTGAAAGCATCTTGGAGAGAGAGTGAGTGAGTTCCTAGGGAGCTGGATCAGGGATATGCCTTAGAAGCAAACAAAGGAAAGAATAGACCTTCACTTTCAAAATTATAAATGTAAATACAATTTCCAATTAGAAGCATTGATGTCTAGAGATCAAGATCATATAATATAACAAATCAGATCATATAAAACAAAACCACAAAACATAATTCATAATAATCAAATTGTCATAACAATGTTTATAAACCTGTCCATGAACCAAGCATCTGCTTTAACATTCTTCACTCTAGACAATAACTTGGTGGTTTGGTCTCTTATCCATAAAATAACAATACTGGCTAATATCATGATGCCATATTTATTGCTTCCCTGTATTTGACTTATATATCTGATGAAAGAAATGGGTAGTCTATATATCCAGCGAATGGATCCGAAATGTAGAACGTATCTCTGTTATATTTATTAAGAGGAGCATCTAATTCGAATCTTCGAGGAAGGTCAGGGTTAGCCAGAAACAAGCGTCCATATGCCACCAAATCAGCATAACCATCAACAGTAGCTTTATTTCCTTCTTCTTTGTCATAGCCCGCAACGACGATAAATGTTCCCTTGAAAACATTCTTCATTGGAAGAAGACTATGAGGTGTTACAAATTTTTCACCTAAATGAACCATCCTTGGCTCCACCATGTGGCAATACAAGATCCCAAACTTGTTTAGAGAGTTTACCATGTAAAGGCCAAGAGCCTCCGGATTGGAATCCCCTGATTTCATATAGCTCACATAAGGGGAGAGCCTTATTCCAACACTATCAGCTCCAACTTCATCAAGTACAGCTTCAACTATCTCTAGTGCAAAACGGCATCTGTTCTCTAGGCTACCGTCAAACTTGTCAGTCTGATCGTTGACTTGGTCCTTCATGAACTGATCAATCAAATATATATGTGCTCCATGTATCTCAACACCATCAAAAACTACATAACAGAGAAAAATAATAAAGTTGTTTTTCTGTTTATTTCCTGAGTGAAGAGTAATTTAAATACATTCATAAACTCTCAACTCATTCCCAGAAGTGGTGGGATGTTGGCAGCTAGTAATCAAGGTAAAGCCTAGACAAACAGCTTTTTAGTTTTACACATTCATCCAATAGAATCAAGTTAGAGAATGAAAACATGCAACACAACCATGAAAAAAAGGATGAAAGGCTTGTAAATCATATGTTTGCTGGCAAATTATAGGGAGGCAAAAGCAGAAGAATAGTGATGTTATCCCAATTGTATATGTACAAGTGGACTGAGGAAATTAGGAAAATGTTTTCATATAGCTGATCTACAAGAGAGTTTCATAAAACCTAAATATTACTTGTGGAGTGAGCCTAATGTGAACTAGTTTATTTTAGATTTATACTTAATATGGCCATCCTGCAATAATATCATCTCCTAGGGTGATTACTCGACAACTAAAATATGAATGATTGACACAGTCTGAACCCTGAAGCATTAGTCATGTAAGAGTTTATGGATTTCCTTGAATTTATAATTCCTTCGGATGATTCAGAGTTAGTTCTGAAGATCTTTATAGAGTTTGCAGTTTCCATTCTTTTTCATATGAGAAAATGGAATTATAATGTTCTAACTAGTCATTTTGGTTCGAATTTGTTTCCTTTTAAGGTTCAAATTGGTTTCCATTTTCTTTTCTGTTGGTTAGACTAGGTACCTTCTTGCTTTAATCTTCGTGAAATGCACAATCTCTTAAAATAGTTTTTATAAGAACTTGACGCTCGGGATCATTCACAGGCCATAATATCTAAGGTCCTTCTGAAGATCATAACTGTACAATAGTTTTAGAGATACTTTTTTTTTTGGGTTCTCACTTCTCATATTAGAACTTGATTTCTGGATCCTAATACCTTATCTAGAGGTTTGGTGCTGGGTCTGTTTGTAAGGAGGTTTCTCAATAGAACGTATAACTTATATGATGACTAAATCAAACATGAATTAGCAAAAAGGTATTACCAGCTTCGATAGCATTTCTAGCAGCAAGTCTAAAATCATTGATGATCGAAGGGATCTCCTCTGTCTCTAATTACCTCGGAGGGAAAAATTAAGCAACAGCAACACCATCTGCTCTCACTTGAGGAGTCAATGGCTTGTCAGTACACGATATTGGAGCTTGCCCATTAGGTTGATAACCTGCAGCAGACATTTGGCTGATTAATTAAGCCTTAACATGATATAATTTCTAAACTAGTGTAGTTCTTCAAGAAGATAGATATGGTATAGCAATGTCATGATGGTATGAATTAAGTCACATTCAAGGTTTTATAGGATAATGGGATCTTAAGAAAGTGATACTAATAGTTTCCAAGTGGATTAACCTATCACGGAAAGCCCAAAATTATGGAACATTACAAAAACTAAACTCGAGAGAGGAAAAGAAAAGGCACCATAGTTTGAAACTCTTCCCACATGCCAAATCTAACAGAAGAAGATGCCTCCATTCTTATGAACGACATCTACGATTGGTCTCCATGCTTCCACTTGTTCATTTGTCCAAATACCAAGAGTATCTGGGTACCTTATATGATAGACATGCAAGGAATAGACAATACTCTCCATCAAGGTATGTTCATCATCTTAAAAAATGACTACTGTCTATTAATCTTGTAGTATTGTTTGCATCAACATAGATAAGAAATTAAATCACGGAAACGGTTTTCCAAACTCACCCTTGTGCAGTGTCAGAAACGCCAGTGGCCTCGGCAATCAGTAAACCGCCTTTGGATGTCCGTTGAGAATAATACAAGATGGCGTGCCGCTAAGGGATGTTGCCGTAGGACCTTTGCCGTGTTAATGGTGCCAGAACTACTCTGCAAAGGTTCATACAAGAATATCTTAAAACAAGAACTATATTGGCCCAACAAGATTTGAGTTTGGCTCCTATCCTTTTTTGTCCCCATCCTTGGTGATTAATTGACAATAAAATGTAGAATGAATGATTTAGGATAAAGGATTGGTCATGCAAGAGCCTGTGGACTTTTTTGACCTTAAAATTTCCTTCAGTTGGTTCTTTATTTAGTCTAGAAGATCGTTAAGAATTTGCAGTTTCCATTCTTTCACATATGAGTCTCTTTGTAGTGGAACGTTGAAGTTATATGATGACTACCTCAAACAACAATTAGCAAAAAGGAACTCTTACCGGCTTCAATAGCATTTCTAGCGGCAAGTCAAAAATCATTGACGATGGAAGGGATCTCCTTTGTCTCTAATCGCCTTGGAGGGGAATATTCAGCGACAAAAGCACCATCTCCTCTCAATTGAGGAGTCAATGGCTTGACAGTGCTAGATATTGGTGCTTGACCATTAGGTTGAAAACCTACAGAAGAGATCCGGCAGATTAAGTGAGCCTTAACATGATATATGGTCTATCGCAATTAAAATCTCCAGGTTAATTGGAGCTCAAGCAAGTGATACTAATGGATGGTTAACCTATCATGGAAATTCCAGAATTGTAGATTATTTCCTTAGCTAGACAAAATTATGGAACATTACAGAAAACTTAACTCCAGACTCTAGAGAGGAAAAAAAGGATACCATGTTTTGAAATTCTTCCGACATGCTAAATCTGACAGAAGAAGATGCCTCCTTTCTCATGAACTACATCTACGATTGGTTTCCATGCTTCCACTTGCTCCTTTGTCCAAATGCCAAGAGTGTATGGGTACCTGTTATATGATGGACATGCAAGGAATAGACGATAGTCTCCATCAAGGTATGTTCATTTTAACTACTGTCTATTAATCTTGTAATATTGTTTGCATCAACATAGATGAGAAATTAAATCAGCGAAAAGGTTTTTTGAACTCACCCTTGTGCAGTGTTAGAAACTCCAGTGGTCTCGGTAATCAGTAAACCGCCTTTGGATGCCCGCTAAGAGTAATAAAAGATGGCGTGTAACTGAGGGACGTTGTCGTAGGACCTTTGCCGTGTCAATGGTGCCAGAACTACGCTACAAAGATTCATACAAGGATATCTTAAAACATGAAGTATATTGGCCAGATCTTCTATAAAGTCTTGCTGAGATCCTTTTTGTCTTCATTGGGTCAGTACTTCCAAGATAAATTGCACTGATTTATTATCTATGTGGATTATTCTTAAATTACTTATTTTCCCCTACATACATAGGTGACAGTGGATCATACTTCTATAGAAGCAAAAAAATAACAAATGAACCCACTACAAGTACCATCAAAAGATCGGGTTCGTGGACGAAAGGAAAAGATGGATGAGGTTGGCTACTGACCAGTGGGAGAGATCGAACCTCCCCATTTTGTAAGGAGAGAGGAGAGGAATGCTATCCATCGCTCAGTTTGGCAAGAGGAGGAAGAGGAGGTGGGCAAACTATAAATAGGAGTTAGAAAGAGAAGCGATAAAAGATTAAAAGGACTTCTTTTCCCACATATCAACTTTAATAGGGCAGGTTCCAATTCTAAAGCTGCCATACCATGATCTAAGATCGACGATTAAAAGCAAGAAGTCTAGTTACGATCTCAAAGTCAAACTATAACCGTTGTTTCTTCTGCTACCTCTCATATTGTTCTTGGTGCTATTTTGGAGGCTGGAGTTGAGATTCTTACGTTGTCAAGAAGGTCAATTACGATCTCAGGGTCCAACTATTACTGTTGTTTCTTCTGCTGCCTTTAATTTTATACTTTGTGCGATTTTGGCGACTGGAGTGGAATTTTCATGTGGTCAAGAAAACCTTGGGTATTGTTGGTCTATATGGAGTTTACTAGTCACATATTCATCGAAAGGGATGAAGAGTTAAAGGGGATAAAGCAGTTAGCTCCTGCTGAAGCAATTGTAGCAACTCCGGCACATCTTGCAGACTAGAAAGTCTGCGGCGTGCACCACACTCCTTGTTACCTACAATCCTGCACCCATCTCAACCATCATTGTCTGAGAAACTTCAACGCAGTGCACCTCACTCAAACAATTTGCCCTTACTGCACTCAAGGTTTTACGTCCCTATTGTTATGCATTGCCTTCCTACAGGTTGGGTTTAGAATTTTCTCTCCCTTTTCTTTTCACATTTGAAGAAAGAGTGAAATAAAAAAAAAATACTAAATTGTTCCGCGTATTATTAAGATATTGAGCTGCTTAGTTTAAAGATCATAACTTTCTAATGAAGTTAAAAAGAAAAAATGCAATGAGTTTGATCAAAATATGACATCAATAAAAAACATATATAGATAAAAATATATATAAAAAGTTTAAAGCAGCGCAACTTTATAGTTATTTATCTGTTTTGGTCCTAATAAATGTCGTTGAAGATTGAAAAAGATGTATGAGATGGAATGACATAGCGCTTAGAATCGCAAAAAATAAAAGAAAGATCGCTTTTCAAAATTTTAATTTTAATTTTTGTTCGGCTTTTATTGATAAATACTGAACTATTCAATATCTTCTAAAAGAATAAGACGCTGAACACTTTAGGCTCAAGTCAACTCAAATTGACACTAGATCGGGCTCGAGCTTGAATCAAACTTATTTTCAAGCCAAACTTAGGTTGAGCTAGATCGAGCCCAAGTTGAGCTCAAACTTAAAATTAGACTAAAAATTTATTTAGGCTGAGCTTAGCTTAAATTGAGCTGAGTGAGTCTGAGGTTCAACCGAATCAAGCATAAATCGAGCTCTAGCCATTTATTTTGCCACCCTAAGGAGGCATTGCTCGTATAATTATCACCACCATTACATATGTATAAATAGGTATTACAATATAGATGCCTGCATTGCACACATAAATTCAGAAAATTCAATTTTTGAAGAAAAAAAGCTTGCAGGAGGGAGGAGCAATTTTAATTAAATCCGGTTAGATTTACAAAATCCCAGTATAGAAACTGAGAGTAGCACTACAAGGGTATATACCCTAAATTGCAATCAAAACGCCAGACGTCAAGGAGTTATTGAACCCTCTGAGATAGATAGTAAAGGGCTTCTAATGGTACTACTTTGAACTGCTTAGTTCCCCTTATTAAAATGAAGAATTAATTAGGCATCACCTTATGTTTCTTTGCATGGTTTATACACTTCATGACTTCAACAACAATAAGAGTGTATTCAACATTTTAGAAAGAGAAAATTGCACCAAAATCCACTCCAGGTAGATTGCCAACTCAGTGTTATTGTCAATTCTCCTGATAAATATTGTATTTAGTGCTGCAATAACTGTATACAAATTGCACATAATCGAATATATATATATATATATATATATATAAAATACACTTTCATATACATACTTCACTGTTTAAATACTGAATGCAATCAAGCAACATAGGATCAAGGTCATTAACATTAATTAACAATCTATACGATTGCAAATTATACTTCTAAGAAATTAACTTGGGTCTATCCCCACTTTCCTAAACAGATTAAAAGGGAGATCATTGTATACTTTGAGCCCTTGCATTGTAGGTTACATCTCAAACACATAACGCAAGAACTTCTCCATCTTTTCTTGTTCCAGTGTTATCCACACACTGATGCCATCCTTCTTACCCATGCCATCACCCCCTGAGAGGAGAAGCACAAACTCATTCAAGCCACCGACCACAGGCCCTCCATAGATAGGCTTTCCAAATCCGAAGTCCAGTTCATGGAAAGGAAGCTTCCACCAAGCAGACACAAAGAAGTTGCCATCCACAGTTGCAGGCACTCCTTTATACACCTCCAGCCAATCTATTACTGACCTGACATACTCATCAGTGACTCTTTCTATTGCCTCCTGTACCATCCTCACACAGAAGGAGAAGGGCTTCTTACTCAAATCCACCACACTTGCACTTGCTGAGGCAGTGATCACAGCATTGCCAATGAACCCATGTGGCAAGGGTGGTGACATCTTGGCCCTTATGTCCACTGCAAACAGCACAGAGGAAGTCCTAGTTGGGTCATCAAACACTGCTCTTGTTCTTGTTCTCCAGAGGTGAGCAACAATTGCCTCAAAGGTAGAGCACTTGGTCATTGCCTTCTCCTTGAGGCATTTGATCATGTTAGGGCTAAACGATAAGAGCTTGTAATCATGGTTCTCTGATGGCTCAATGAGCTCTGAAATGGGTGGAGGGCTTTGGACAGGAGAGGTAAAGGAAGTTGTGTTAGAGGTGGCATCTGCTAGCTTGGTGTACTCTGCATGCTCAAACTTAATCTGAGGTGGAACTCTTGCTCTGATGCATGACCTATCAATGTTGAGATCTTGATACTTCATGCCTTCTCCCCTGCATATGGCTCCAAGGTTCTCAAACATATCAGCCGCCGATCTACCGTCCATTATGCTGTGATTTGTCACAAAACCAACGGAGAATCCTCCACATTTGAACCTTGTGACCTTCACAAAAGAGTATAACAATATAAGTTGAATCAACATGCAAATGATATGCTGTATGGAAGCTTGGGCTAACCTGAATTGTGAAGACCGGAGTTTCAGCAAGGCTCTTAGATCCCTCTAATCGAAGGATGAGATGCTGGAAAGAAGGATTTGGTAGAGAAAGATTCCCAAGCTCCTCCAGACTAAGGCTTGATGTTGCAGCAGTAAACATTACTCCAGCATTGTTGCAGACCAACTCCAGTCTCTTGTTATGGAGATTATAGTTGAGCCTTCCAGCCAAAAAGTAGTAAGAGATCAAGAGCACCTCAGACACTGATCTCTTGATAATCTCAACAATATCAACTATTTCACCTACTATTGGGGCTTTATAGAAGAAGATGGTCTCAACAGGAAAAGCCACAGTCTGATCAATGTTAGAAAGATAAATAGTTACTGCAGGTGTTGGGTTTCTTGAAGAGATCAGGGGCACTGGTTCTTCTCTTTTCACATCATGATCCGATATGGGGACAGAGATCTCCATGAGATAGAAGAGGCCAAATCAAATTCCACTTGGAGGATTTGGAGGATAAACAAATAGTGGTGACAACCATTTGAAAGATAACAAATTTATTCTCATAGTTGTTACTCTAGAATGAGAAGTAAGAAAAGCATGATTTCTCATCTGGTCTATTTCAGGCATTTAAGCAATTATTATATTCCAACTCATAACCCATTCATGATCCCTAAAAAGTCGGCATGACAATATCATTTCTTTCACAAAGATGGTAGTTCAGTAAATCATCCAAGAGCATGTCCAGGAGAGAACAGATAACCTTGTCCACAGTTTAAACTTAACATGATACAAGAAAGCATATAAAGTAGCTCCATTTCCAAATACCACATTTATAATAAGACAAAGACCAAGCAAAAAGGATCGACAACAAGTTAAAGAACAGTTTACATTTTGCCAACAAGTGTATCATACAGATTAAAAAATTTGACGCAGATTGTGTGAAAATTACACTTTAGTCTCAGGTAATACAAGCACAGAACAGCAATTTTAAACTTTTGTTGGTTGCCTCAAGTCGTGCTAGTTCTCTCAGCCAATTGCTATAATGTACCATAGTAATTACTATAATTAAATTTGTATGTGATGAAAACTTATTTTCTAACAAAGTTCAATAAGATCCTCAAAGGATCTTTAGAAATTAAACTATCATTTGTAGCTTAACAGAAAAATGGCTGAGACAATCACACCAAAAATGGTGGAAGAAAGGCTAATGCTGAATCTTTGATGCTTGATACTCGTTGTGGTGTTGGTTGGAGAACCTCCAGCATGTCTGCATCTCAAAACAGAAACAAAGAACGAAAGAACATAAATACATGGGTTGTGAGATAGCTACTTCAAAATTGACAGGGATAAAGTTTCAGCTAAAGGCTCTAACATATAAACTGGCTGTTTCAATTAGGTGCTGAGCCAAACCAGAAAACAGGATATATCTTGCAGTTTTGACCAGAACTGACTAGAAAAAATGAAATTATTCTTTATATGGGAAAGTTCTATTGTTGTTGACTCTTTTGTCATATGTTCAAACTCAATGGAAAAATCTTAAGAACTCAACTTGAATTTGCAAATTCCAAGCACATTTGCAAGCATTCAAATAATGAATTCTGAAAATACTTAAATAGGCCATAAATATTCTATCTCAATCTTAGATTAGCAACAACTATACACTTGCAGACAATATGAATGGAATGAAAATGAATCTTGACTTTTCAACAGGAAATTTTCTTAACATGTGATGAGTAGATTAATAAAATAGGTATATCACAGTTCATTTTTCAAACACCTACAGTGGAGGTTTTATTCAAGCAAATATTGTCACTATATGAAAATAACTGTCTACTAGATTCTTCACATAATTTACTTTTATTAATTCCTGGCTTTTCCTAATTCAGTGCAGAACTGCTTTGGACTATTTGGAATTAGTCATTGATGACACCATTAAAAAGAGTATTCCAACCTCCAGTAACAGAATAGATGCAAAATGCTTCTTTGGAACTATAAAGGCCTATAGTTTGAAGAAGTTAAGAGCCAAAGACACTTTCTTTTCCTTTTTTCGCTTGAGACAAGTAATCTAGTTTTCAAGCCACTTTAACTGAATATTCTCTGACTAAACTATGTGGCAGTTCAAAAATGTAGTTTCAGGCTCTGCAGCGCTATATGGTTGGTCTCCCAATCAGAAATTTAAATGCCAGCTAAAAGTTGCTTTCCTCATTAACCCTATGACATCTGAGGATCTCCTCTTCAATTAGGTATTAGATGCAAACAAATTTTACCTTTAATTGGTGGACCTTGAGAGCAACCAAATCACTGTTGATGAGTATATATTCAGAACACCTTGTAGACCTACTTCCTAGTGATTTATCTTTTATAATTTCTGCACATGTTTGTGTTCTTAAAATAGTATACTTAGGTGTATACATAGCAAGACTTCCAAATTAGAATATTACCCAAAGAATTAAATAATGATATAAGCAATAAAATGCATATGAATTCTCACAACTAAAAGGGCTTGACTGTTTGGGAATGTTGATGAATCAACCACTAGACAAGAGATGACTTCATTACTGCATAGGGGTAGATTTTTTAATGTACTACATGGTAAAAAGGGTATATATGATGCAGAAGATAACAGCAATGATGAAGAATTAAGGTTCATGGCTTCGTTCCTGACACATCCATAACTAGAAAAGGGATTCCCTCTTGCATGCAACTAGTTAAACCTTCAGAAAGAAGTTGGTAGTAATTTTCATTCTCTAATTGGTTTCACTTCTCAAACCCTCGGCATATAGATGATCCATATCAAGTGGAAGTAAGTTTATTGCATTTTTTTAATTATGTTTCTTTAGGTCTTGTTCGCTTTGAGTTCAAAATCCCCTTTGAACTAGTTCAGAGACCCCCAATCTGATTCAATAATCAAATATTATTTTATCTTTTATATCTAACCAAGTTTACTCTCCAAAAAATCAAAACTAAAAAATGAGATTAACTAATCAAGTCTAAGAAGCAGATTTTCTGGGATTAATCTTCCAAATAATGGAAAAGCTGGTACAGGAAAAAAGATTACTTCATCGATAATCTGAAATGAATGCTCATACCATGTTTTCATATGTCATTCCATGTCCTTCTCTGCCATTTCTTTTCTATAAGCCTGCAATTTTTCTTTGAATTTCTTGCTCTCTTCAAAGTTAGCCTTTCTTTTCAAAGCTTTCTGTAAGTCACCAGACAGAAGGGAGCTGGGTTTAGCAAAGCAATTTATAGTAATGTTGCATACTCTGACTTAAGGGAGGAGAAAAAGCTCACCTCCTGCCGGAAACAGCGATCAAGCTTAATCTTTAGGTCAGTGCATTCTCCAAAAAATTTTCCAATTGGATGGTCGTTATGGCACTTCTGGAATGCTTCAATAATCTGAATGAAAAAATTGGAATAGCAGGGCCACATCAGGAAATGTTGAAATAGAACATACTAGAAGAGTAATGACAGAAATGATTCCCATTTCTCATGAAGAACAATCTAAATTAAAAGCTTTGACTAAGGAATTAAAAGTAATTTCATAATTGTAAATAGACAGTTGCCGCAAGCTCTATGTTGTAAAGGATGGTTACAATCATATGTTCACATATTAGTCAGAAGTTTATATTCTACTGAAACTATAGGACTTCAAAGTTCAAACAACTGTTATACACCCAATTCTAAAATCTAAAGCACCACAAATTTACTCAGGAAATGTTTCCCTAACAGAGAAACAAGTTCAAAGTAAACAGAGGAATACCAGAAAGAAGAAAAAAAAAGGAAAGAAAAAACAACAAAAATAGATGCAAAGTGTCAAGGGGTCGAACATACTTCAGCACACATAGGATGCCTGTGTAAAGTTAGAGGAGGATGCATTTCCTGATATATCTGAAACTCAATATCCTGCAATATGGAATCAAATTACCTCACTTACTTAGAAGAAAAAAAAATGGACTACTTGGATGTGTAGGATAAACAGAGGATATTTAAATTAAACTAGCAGCTTTATATTGGGCATTTCAAGAAGTGTTCACCCATTTGCAAATATATTATATTGACATTCAGTGGCTTTCTATCAGAGCAGGTCATCTGTGAAATAGACTTGGTTTTGAAATTTGCAACCAATATGACCTGATTGGACTAAACAGACTTCGTAGATAGCAGTGGCTTAGAAAATATTGAATGATAGAACTTCTTCATAATTAAAATGAAGGAAAAGCAATAGATCCTTTCAATTTCTATCATGAGAGAGACATCCAAGGAACTATTAAAGAGTTAGAACTCGGGACCAGATGAACTTGCTACTACCATTTTTATTGGAAGAACTAAAACATTAAAGATTCTTTTTGGTCAATGCTAATGCGAGAGCAATTTAGTCTGACGTAAAGGTTTGCCAGTTGCCGCATGGGCCAGCCATGTATATAAGACTGAATGCGTTGCCCTATAGAGATCCAAGAATTAAAGGTAGCCTCACTCTTAGAGCATCCAATTCCATCAAACCTAACATTAACATATAGAAGGATTTTATTCTAGCGACAGTACTTGAACGGTTGATCCACAATCACCACCGTGCCCACCTCAAACTACACAGAGACAATTTGACAAACAGATTGATGCATATGATAACAATAAGAAAAAAAAAAAAAAACTGATCTTTTAGCAAGTTTTCCACAACCTACTTCGAGAGCAAATCACCTCGACTTGTATTTTATCTCTAGGAAACGTGAAAAGAAGAGAAGTATAACTAAGCAAAGGTCTCCCGAATTGCACCTTGATTGGCGCGAGGAGGAGGAGGAGGAGGAAGGAGGTGGATCACGTCGAGTCCGAGACCGTCGTGGAGAGGAAAAAGATTGATTTGGGTCAACGGGTTTGGATCGAGAGAGGGGAAACCAAGGGAGAACACATGCAAAAGAGCCCTCCATTAAGTTCTTTTTTGCGTTTATACCCTTCGATTCGCGGTTCGTTATCGGTTCAGTCTCAATTCGGATCCAAACCCGATAATACTTTTCGCCATTTCGGAGTCCGATCGAGATAAACACCACCCCTTCTATCTCTCTTTTGGCCCTAGGTTTAGGGTTAGGGTTCATTTCGAAATCATATCTCCTTCCTCCTTAAGACCCTAATCTTTGATCTCTTCAATCTCTCAAATCTCGATATCTTCTTCAATCGCGCGTCTCGGAGCAACAAAGAAGAGGTATCTCTCGTCAAATTCAAATCCGTATAGGAAACTGTAAGTAAAACCCTAATTTCTCTAACTTTCCTTGATTGGAATTGAGCCCAAGTCTTGAGTCCATGTATCCTTTTGGTTGGTAGTTTCCAATCTCTTGTAACGCAAAGGATCAAGAAATCTAAAGGATGCTAGCCCCAATCTTAACCCTTCCGGCACCGCCGTCGGATGGAGATCTCGGCGTACTTCCTCCGGCGCAAGTCACGAATGATTCTACTGAGGATCAATCGCAGCTGCAAAAGGATGACGCCTCGCAGGCTCAGTCACCGGCTCCGGTGGCAACGCATGCGAAGAGTATTGGTATCATCCATCCGCCGCCGGATATTAGGGTTATCATCGAAAAGACTGCAACTTTCGTTGCGAAGAATGGGCCTGAGTTCGAGAAGAGGATTCTTGCAAACAACACTGGTAATGCCAAGTTCAATTTCCTCATCCCTTCGGATCCGTACCACGGTTATTACCAGCATAGGGTAAGTGAGTTCCGAAACCAGCTCCAGTCTTCGTCTGCTCAGCCTTCAGCTGAGTTGGTGCAGCCACCATCAGATTCCGCGCCGGCTCCTGCTGATTCTGCAGCCGCACCTGCTGCGGCACCAGCACCAGATGAGGCTGCCAAGGTCGACCCGGCTGCACAGTTTAGGATCCCGCCACAAAAGGTTCTTGAGCCTCCTGAGGCTGAGAAATACACTGTAAGACTTCCAGAAGGGATCACAGGAGAAGAGTTGGACATTATAAAGCTGACAGCACAATTCGTTGCACGCAATGGGAAGAACTTCTTGCAGAGCCTCATGGGCCGGGAGATGAGCAATCCTCAGTTTCACTTCTTGAAACCAACACACAGCATGTTCACCTTCTTCACAACGCTCGCGGATGCATACTCAAAGGTGCTGATGCCAGATAAAGCATTGACTGAGAAGCTGAAGAAGAGTGTGAGTGATAGGACGACAGTGCTTGAGAGGTGCTTGCATCGATTAGAGTGGGAAAGGTCGCAAGAGCAGGCTAGGCAGAAGGCAGAGGATGAGATTGAGCAGGAGAGGATGCATATGGCAATGATTGATTGGCACGATTTCATCGTGGTGGAGATGATTGAATTTGCTGACGATGAGGATGAGGAGCTGCCTGTTCCTATGACACTTGAAGAGGTTATAAGGAGAAGCAAGATGCCCACTTCTGAGGAAGAAGCTACAGAGACTACAGAGCCAGGAAAGGAGATGGAGATGGAGATGGATGAAGAAGAGATTCAGCTTGTTGAAGAAGGCATGAGGGCGGCAAGGCTTGATGAAAATGGTGGAGATAGGATGGCCACTGATGAGAATGAGCCTCCTATGAGGATAGTGAAGAACTGGAAACGTCCTGAGGATAGGCTACCTGCTGAAAGGGATCCCACCAAGTTTGTCATTTCACCGATCACTGGCGAGCTGATTCCCATTAATGAGATGGCAGAGCATATGCGTATTTCACTCATAGATCCGAAATATAAAGAGCAGAAAGAAAGGATGATGGCCAAGATTAGGGAGACCACGCTTGCAGCAGATGATGAGATTTCAAGAAATATTGTGGGGCTTGCTCGAACTCGTCCTGATATTTTTGGCACCACCGAGGAAGAGGTATCAAATGCTGTTAAGGCAGAGATTGAGAAGAAAAAGGATGAGCAGCCGAAACAGGTTATATGGGATGGACATTCTGGGAGCATTGGCCGCACTGCCACTCAGGCCTTGTCCCAGGGTATTCCTGGTGAGGAACAGTATGATGGTACTACACTTCCAGGCCCTGCTCCTCCACCAAGGCCTGGTATTCCCTCGGTTCGCCCGCTTCCACCGCCTCCTGGGTTGGCTTTGAATATTCCACGCTTTGCCCCAAATGCAGTTCAATATTCTGCTCCTACTAGTGGTGGCCTTATGGTCCCACCCCCTAGGCCAGGTGTTGTCCCGCTAATTCCATCAATGAGGCCACCACCACCCCCCATGCCTATGAATTCGGGACAGCAGCCTGTTGGCATGAGTCGTCCACCTATGCCCCAAATGATGTCGGTGAATCCTCCTAGTGTTCCTGTTCCTCCACCACCTGGATCTCAATTCACACCTCTGGGTGTTCCACGCCCTTTTGCACCCATGCATATGCCACCGCCAAACATGCCAATGGTTCCACCTCCACCACTTCCACTAGGTATGCCTCCGCCTCCACCTCCCGAGGAGGCTCCCCCTCCGCTGCCTGATGAACCAGAGCCAAAGAGGCAGAGAATGGATGATGTCTCACTTATCCCAGAGGATCAATTCCTTGCACAACATCCGGTAATGTCTGCTGTACATCTATATTTGCCATTTAATTATTTATTTTTTTTCTGTTCATTTAATCATTCCATTTCTTTCGTTTTGCAGGGATCTGTGCGCATTTCTGTATCTGTTCCTAACGTTGATGAAGGAAACTTGAAAGGTCAAACATTGGAGATTGTTGTCCAATCTTTGTCCGAGACAATTGGTAGTCTCAAAGAGAAGATTGCTGGAGAAGTTCAGCTTCCTGCTAATAAACAAAAGCTGAGTGGGCGGGCTGGTTTCCTCAAGGACAACCTGACTCTGGCTTACTACAACATTGGCCTGGGAGAAACCCTTACCTTAGCTTTAAGGGAGCGTGGTGGAAGGAAAAAATGAGTGTCTTCTCCATTATGCTGGAAGGATGCTATTTATAGCAGAGTCTCAGGCAGCCTTTTAGAGCAACTTAAAGAGCTATTAGTTTAGACTTACGTTTCTCTGTCAGTCAATCTATATAATGGACTTGTGTAATGATGATATTTGAGATAGCCTGTGTGCTTAACTGATAAAGATAATTGTCTTAATGCAGATGTTTGATCAAGATGTGATCATTTCTGAAAGTGTCAATGGAAGAGGTGCAATACTCCTCTAGGAAGCAAGCTGATGACGACATAACCTTGACATTGCTGTATTGCTTGCTATTGTAGTTGTCCTTTTTGTCGGAACTGATTATATTGCTTCTCATTAAGCGAATGAATTTTACAACTCTATTTGATGTTAAGGGCAGATATTTTATAATTGATGCATGCAACTTCTTATAGAGTTTCTCATCTGCTGCATATTTGACAGGTTTTACTTTCTGTTCGAGGCTGTTTTTGAAGGTTTGTTGAGTTTATCTGTTTGCATTATGGCTTTATTAGATCACCAGTGATGCTTCTTATTTATCAAATTCTTTTGGCAGCATGTTTCAACATTGCCCATTTTGGAGAGCTCTCCTGCTGGATTTCTCATTGTAGGATCTTAACTGGTGTTTTCTTTTGCCCCATCTACTGTTGATATTTTTCTTATGCCTTTTACAGAGCAGTGATGAGTATTACGGTTTAAGAGATTTGTTTAACATCAATTTTATGTTTGATATGCTGTATATCTACCTATCGTAGTTTCAGTGAGTGTGCTGAATACAGTAAGTGTGTACTTTTCCTTGCTCCATCTTTTTGATATAGCAGGTACATAACTTCTGTATTATTCTGGTCTTGCTGTTTTTTTTATTTGGTCCAGTATTTGGTTATATATTACTATCGTTGACCAAGTGGTTTTGAATTACAGACTATTTGTCCATCATTAGCAGGTATATCTTCCTTTGTTGTTAATTATCTGATATCATCCATTCTTATTTAATTTAACTGTCGGCTGGGCAGGTTGCATATCACTTTATCTTGCTGTCAGATCTTTTAGTTTAACTTATTGTGAACATGCTTTTGAATCTTTTTTATCTAAAGAATGTGTCATTGAATCATGTAACATATTATTCTAGAAGTTCAATCAACTAAGGATTACCTATTTCTTATTTCTATCAGGAAAAAACTTAAATTATAAACTTGGAGATTTATCTGTCTGCCAGAAATTCAAATTTTTGTGAAACTACTTATGTGGTTTCAAGACTTTTTGGACAGTTACCAGTACTGGCCAAGGTGATCTGTCACGGACTTAACGTTTTTGAGCGTTTTGGCATCTGATAGGGGCATTACACTTTGCTGTGCCAGAAAATGTCGGATCATTGTTTATTAGATCTGATTTAGCTGAGAGATGTCATAAAAAGAAATTCCCTTTCTCTTGCATGAATACTAACCTGCTTTTACTTGTTCATCTGTTGTCTGCTAGAACTATGATTATTATTTCATAATTCATGGTTACTCATTAAATGACCTTGCAAATTTGTTAGTCTTGCTTCTTTCAGCTAATAGGCTTCTAATTGAGGATGATATTTCGTCTTAATCTCACAATTTTATTTTCTTTTTCCAATTCAGTTATTGTTTATCAGTACCCTATCATTCTGATTTGATTTTAGGGTGAGCATACTTCTAGGTTAACAGTGGCGTTTGAAGGTCTACACCATTCTTTTGGCAGGATACTTTCTGAAACTTCAGCTCGAAGATGCTGTACTGAAAAAAAAATTACTTTAGTTATTGTTATCATGAGACGTATCATGATATCCATGAACATTGGATATGGGTTTTTTTCCTTTTTTATTTTTTATTTTGACATCATTTACATGCTTGTGAGCTAACATAATCAATATAACAACAGTTGAAGGTAATATAAATAAGGTTTAATAACAGGTTGGTTCCTTGTTTTTGGAGAATCTACAACTAAGTTCATCCGTCAATCTACTTCAAAGTTATCTGCCATCTGTTTGTCTACTATTAAGTTATCTGCATGTAGGCTAAATTACCCTTATAAGCTTGGAGAAGTACTTTTTTGGATTAATTTGCTCTAAGTTAACTGCATAAAGGTGTAAATTACTCACACCAAGGTGCAAAATTATATGTTGAATGATTTTGCCCTCATCTCTAATATGACCTAAAACAGAGGACCCCCAATTTATCTTCTCAACTATTCAGTCTGAAAATGTTATAAATCAAGGAGCAATCTGCACATTGTTTTAGTGTTCCTAATTAGTGATTATCCAAAATAAACAATAGAAACAATTGTGTATAGGCACTATACTATGTGTTATATATCTATATACTTTGTCAAATTGGTCCTTAATTACACCCAGTGATAATGAGAACAGCTTCCTCTTCTTTCTCCTCTCGTAAGAGACTCACAACAAACAAACATAAAAATGGTAAATCCAATCCTTATTACAATAACACCAAAACAATCCACTGTACTTACCCAAGATATAAATCCCAACAACAAACAAATCTTTACACTTACCATAACTACCAACTTCACTTCCCATACCCCCACAAATCCATCTCCCCCCCACGCTGCCCATGCATCTGATTCATCTGCTGCATGCCATCCAGCACTGCCCACTCGTTGGAGCTCTGCTCCCTCCCCTCGCCGCCGCCGCCGCCGGCGACGTTGTGGATGGCGTCGCAGTTGGCGACGTCGAGCCCGGGCTCGGCCGGGAGCACCGAGAAGTCGTAGCCGGAGGACGGCGGCGGCCGGTGGTTGGTGAGGAGGTCTTGGACTTGGACGTGGGAGTAGGAGTAGGAGTTGGGGGGTATTTGGGAGTAGTAGAGAGAGGAAGGATGAGGGTGAGGGTGGTGGTGGTGGATTGGATGCATGAACTGTGAGCTTAAGATCCGGGCTTGGTCGTGGGTCATGGAAGCAGCTAAGTGGGCTTCCGTGCCTTGGCTCGTGCTACTGCCTTCAGACCCCAGCTTAAAGAAGCACTTCTTCTTGAACACCCGGCAAACCACCCATCCATCCTCCTGTTTATTTGTTCCAAAAGAAAGACAAACATGAATCAATTTACAACTCGATGCTAATAGAATCTCCAGTTATTTCTTACCATCACTATTTAATTTGACACGTTAAATCTTCGGTACTCCAGTTGTTCTACTCATTATTATCTAAAATACATGCATAACGGAGTTGATTAGCCCCTCTTGTCTTAACAAATTAAAAAAAAAATAATCTAAAAGTTTAGGACAAATTTTACTATAATTAAGTGATTTCTACATAATTATAATTGTTATCTAAGCCTTTTTGACTCATCTACTATTGCTATTATTATGATTAAGTTTTGGCAAACTATTTATAAAATATTCCTATTAGATGGTTGTTCTAGCTTCTAATTAACAAGAATATTCTTCTTTTTATTTAATAGCTTTATAACCATTTTGAGCAATTTATATAAGACACAAATAGTATTTACTTGAGCTAAATTTAATTATAACTCTGATTTTAGTAACAATTATGATATTTTGAAGAATACAATGATAACTTTTACCACATAAAACTTCTTATAAACTACTATTATCTAATGTTACATAGACCTTCTTGTTTATTTTATGTAACACATTGATCCTTTTAACTATGTAAAACCTCTTAAATATCGTTTTGATTTATTAGATTTTTTTTTCATTATACGATGATTCTTTGGAAATTATTTTACCTCTATTTTAGAGGAAAATAAATAGAGAAAAATTGATTGAGGTAAAATAGTTATTTGATGTTTGGTTTACATTATTAAGAAGATGAGAAAGATTAAATAGTTAAAAAGAGTAAAAGTGTCCCGAAAACAAGCAATAGTTTAAGAAATTCTACATGTAATTAACCCTAAACAAAGAGGTAATAGGTGGTAAAACTCCAGAAACCATGCACCACAGTTGAAGCCAAGGGAGGAGAGAGAGAGAGAGAGAGAGAGAGAGAGAGAGAGAGAGAGAGAGAGAGAGAGAGAGAGAGACTCACGGTGGCAACCTGGGAGTCGTCGTCGGCGTCTTCGAGGCGGTACTCGTGCATGATCCAGTCGGTCTTCTGGCCATGGGGTGCGCGGCCGCGGTAGAAGACGAGCGTCTTCCTCATGCCGATCTTCCTGTAGCTGTTCCTAATGCACTTATCCCTTCCCGTCGCCTTCCAGAATCCGGCGTTCGTCGCCCGGTTCGTCCTCGACCCCGTCGGATACTTCCGATCCTTGTGGCTGAAGAAGTACCACTCGTTCTGCGGCGTCGATCCAATCCTACACCTCTCTGATCGATCCATAATCCCAATAAAATTAGGAAACAAATCTAACTAATTAACTCTACTACGTACCATAAATTATGATATTAAATCATGCCTGCAATTTTCTCTACTTCTTTCTTTTATACATAATTCTTCTTGGTGGTGGTAAGACCAATTATCACATAAAATCTAAGTATAACTCTACCACTTTCAAGATGTTATTTTATGGCTTTATAATCGCATGAACTACATCTCTAAACCTAGCTAACATGACCTCTCTTGTTATCATCTATCACCTAAAATTCACCACTAGGTGATAGTATAATCCAATCTCAAATATACAAACACACAAACTCTCATGAGTATATTATGGACAAATCTTTTAAGAGAAACAATGCACAATTATATAACTCATGGGAAACATCTGCAAGTACTTTTTGCCTCAAACCCCGGAAAGGAAAAAGGACAAGCAAATAGTAAATTCTTGTCTCTAAGCATGTATAAAAAGTATGAGAAATTTAACTAAACCAATAATTTGATCTCATGCACTTAGTAGTAAGAAGAAAAATTAATTGCTACGTACATATATAAACTTGGTGATTAGCTTACCTTGCAAGTCCCATGGCTCTATCTTATTCAAATCAACCTCCCTAATAACCTCCAAATCAAACGTCTCAGAGGAAATCTTCTTCTTCAGGTAGTAGAGAAGAAGTTCTTCGTCCGTCGGATGGAAGCGAAACCCCGGCGGGACTCCGGTGCTCGACGACGACGACGACGCCGTCGCCATCCTCACACTTATGAAGAATTAAAACTCCTATTCAGCTAATATTTAGCCGTAGCTAGTTTAGTTAGAACAAAGTTTTTCCACGTAAGGTTGCACCAATGCTCTTATATACGTCATGGGCCATGTACCAAAAAGTTGACGCCGAGAGCTACGGCGATGGATTAGGATAAAAGCTAAGTATCGTAGAAATGAAGTCAAGGGCACGAGACTTGGAGGCAATCAGAATTATAGTTTATTAATTGGTGATTAATTTAAGCAGTAAACGATCCCGAGGAATAAAGAATTGGATTTAATTATATGGGTGTTGTTAGATTGTTCCGAAAGCTAAGTGAAGAGAGCTGTTGCCTCTCAAGCTATGGGTACGTTGACATGCATGTCATGTTGATAAATTAGTTTTGTGATCCTTTGATTTGGTTTGGGGTTTGGGAGTAGTTAAGAGTGTTTCATTGATAGATTAAGGTTAAGGAGGTCTAATGATGCACAGGATGCGAGGGCATGAGGTAGGACATGAGATAGTAACAATTACCATGCCTATCTTGGCAAAAATTAGGGTTTGGCACAAGAGAGTACATGAGTCGATCTATTTGGATTAGTCTAGTTTTATCTTCTGATACGTACTAATGCATCGATTGTATATATTTAATAGTCATAATAACATTCAAATTTAAATTCAGAGTGGGGCGCATAATTAGAAGAAGTATAATAATAGTCGTCTGATGTGCATGATTGATCTAGTATTGGTGTATATCGAAGAAGCAAGATGAATTTTCTTTTGAAAACTCCTAATGAGCTTTGATTGGGGTTAACCCGTTGTGGCCTTTTTAACATAGGGTTAATTTAGTTGTCTAATCTAATTATTGAAGAGAGATAATTATGGCTATGTCCAACCTACAACTTATAAACCCTAGAATTATTAAAATAAGCATTTATGGTCCTTATAATAAGATTGAGTGGTCCAATAATCCTCAGATTAACACCTAAAACGCGAAATTAGTCTCGATTGTATCATCTAGTAATAGTTACATGTGGGCACATTCTCCTATTTATTACACAAATGATCTCTGGATCTGAATTGTTATATATTATATATATATATATATATATATATACCTCTCAAATTTTTATTTGTTCTTCATATATATATATAGCTGTGGGTGCACATTGGATTAGAAAGAAGCAAGGTATCAAACCAGATACTAAATGCAGTTCATGTGATGCAAATATGCTAAGTGGCATATGAACTAGAACAAACTAGATTCTAGATGTACCTCATGGAATTAAAATTATTTATGAGACTAGTTAACAACAGTGTTATTTGAACATATGTTTGAAAAATCCAGGATTTCATTTAGAAATAGGAAAAGAAATACAGGGATCAAACCATGATGAATAAACTACTAATATCTCTTTTTTCAATAAAGGAATATTTATGAATTATAGTTTCACAGACCCAAAACACCCAAGTTAATTAATCATGGCCAATGTTTTAAAAAAATCTCTCCTACTTCTCTAAGAAAAGGTTTCCTCTTAAAAGTTTGATTTATTTTTGTTACTTTTCATGTCTATATTGTGTGTTAGATAACTAGTCGACCTAAAAGCTTAAGCCAGCTCCCAATACTACACATAGTTGATGAGTTATAAACCCGTGAGCTCAAGAAAATATTGCCTTAGATAACTAACTAACTAACAGATATATATATATATATATATATATATATATATATATATATATATATATATATATATAATATATTATGTCTTTTAACAATACGAGAGCGAGAATTAATTCATAAAATTATAGGCATGAAATGCTATTCACCCTAAAAATTTCTTTTCCATTTATTTTTATTTTTATGAGACTTGCATCTGAGCCTAAGTCCTTGTGCCTAAACTAATACAAATGAATGAATAATTAATTAATGAATAGACCTCTCTCTCCTGCAGTATGAGTAGTTAGAGACGCAGCCGCCATAGCTTTAGGGAGTATGCATGTGAGATCGCTTGACTTCTTTGAGAGATCGATTGATTCGAATCCACTCCTCCAACGTCGCCGTGACACCAACGTCGATCCTCTCGATGAGCAGACCGGCCCCCGTGCAGGCTTTGTGCGGACTCCGAGGCGAACTGAGATGATGGAAGGGGAGTCCATCTCTTTGCATGCAGTGAAAACTTTGATGCACACCAAATGATTGATTAGGAGAGATGGAAGTTGAGGTTCACAGCAACCAATCCATGATTATTAACTGCATGCAGTACGTCTTCTTTCTTGTGTGCATATCATTTCATTCCTTGCTGCTTCTGGTGGTGATTCTGATGACATATGATGATGATGAGATTGATAACTTGTACTGGGCATCATCTATCTGCAAATAAGAGATTGATCAAAGTCTTTGGATGACATGGTTATTTAATATTTTAAGGTTAACTTTTACAGTTTATCGATCCCTATGTTGTTTGGCTCCATTTTTAAATGATTTTAGTATATTTTGAACTTAAGCTTTGGTTAGATGTGAAGTACATTCTAATTTGATGATGATAGGAGTTGTTTGGTTATTTAGTAACTTATTTATAGCCAAAAATATTGGTGTCAAGGATGGTATGGTGAGGTTTGAAGTACAAATGTGTTAGTTGAAACCTCACCAAATTAAGGAGGTAAAATTTAATTTGCCATCCATATAATATCAGGAATCATCTAAATTAAGATGGTATCACATTGATAAATCCATTAATTGCATGGATGAAAATCTTTTTTTAATTTTTTTTAAAAAAATTTTGAGGCAAAAGCCAACAAGTAGAATTTTATTCATAATATCAAAGAGTTATAAGACCTAATATAAGGGAAATCTACAACCGGTAATAGGGCGACGACTCTTTGAACAAGCCCCTGCTACTTAGTTAAGTTATATATTGCAGCAAATAAAATATGACATTAAGCTCAATGAGCATAAATAGTCGCTCTGTCACTATCGCTGCTGACCGAGACATGCACACAACCCTAAATTCACCGACATGCAAAGGAGAGAAGCAACAACAGATCAAATTACATGTATAGAGCAATGCTGGGGAAAGTAAATAATAAATAAGCTTTGACCATTAGAGAGTGATAGGTAAGGAGAAAGACAAGATTCCAAACCATCGCTAAAAATGGCAAGGAATGAAGCACTATGAAGAACACTCGAGACTTTTCATTCTCTTATAGTTCAAATCCCAAATTGCCCCATTGACAAAGCCAATGTCATATTATGTAACAAAAAAAAAAAAAAAAGAGCTTGACCACCCTCACGCCTCCCTCCACCACCCCAGCGGAAGCTTGCACAACATATGGAACGTAGAGAGGAGGAGAGACCCTTAGACCTCCCCCACACTTCATCAAGGAGCAGGAGCAAAGCCTCACACCTCTACCTTCGAGCTAGGTTAAGAGGAGAATAAGGAGAAGAGACGGCTCGGCTATAGGCCCAATGAGAAACCCTAGCAGAAAAAAGAAAAGATAATTCCAGTTATTCGACAGTCTAGAGATTAGCATGTTATCAAAGTAAGAAGTATTGAATTCGGATCCTAGCAAATGTCATTATTCAATTTAGTAAATGAAAAGAAATATTCAAATATAAATTTTGAGTTTGGTATTATTTTTTTTTAAAAAAATAAATTTGTAAAAAAAAAAAGTGAATATGATCTAGGGAAGTGTTCTGTTAATTCCGTAAAGAATATACTTTAGAAGCCTTCTAGATCAAGAACATCAACTCTTATGAACCAAAAGATTAGAAAAACAAATAGAGAAAATCTCAAATTCAAGTAAAACTAAGCCGAACTGGTCACCAATTATAAGACTGTACATGTATATTAAGACAAAATTAAAACCCTAATTTGACAAGAAGAATCAAATTTGTGAAAAATAAAATTTCCAATCTAGACTCATAAAACACTAACTCTAACTCGTCCAAACAAGAAGAAACATAATCAAATGCCTGATTTCTACTACGAAAGATATAATAATAAGAAAACCTATGCTCTTTTTTTATTTCTAAAACGACCTAAATCGTAGTTTTGAAGGAAACAAAAGAAGAAATTGTGGTAAAAATATACTATGAATTCAGTGTTTTTAATCTGAACACTTGATCCCTTCTGAATAAAATGATCAATTATTAGGGGAGGAAAGTGACCCTTCTTCTTCATCACTTCCTTTGCAAGTCTCTTAGGCTGGCATTAGTTGAAAGAGAGAGTTATATAATCCCATTTTCAAAAGTCAATCATGTGAAGATCAAATATAAGAATAGTTTTAGTCCTTCAATGCTCTTCCTCTGTCTACAGAATCACATAGGAGTTATGCTGATTACTGAAACATAAGTAAGCTGCAAGATAGCTCTTCAATTGGATCCATTTGTAAATTAATTATTTAGATACCTAATCCTTTTTTGATAATTAGTTCAAAATGAGCTCTAATAAGTTCTAAACATAACAATGATTTGAAGAATTTTAGACATTTTCCTTAGAGTAAGCAGATCTTATTTCTGCATGAAATAATAGATTTTCTAACAAAATAGAAGGTAATTAATTTTTTTAAAAGACGTTTATTTTTAATAAAATTTAGTTTGATTTGGATGAAATATTATATTTTAATTTTATCATTTATTAAGGCAAAATATAATTCACAAGCTTGTGATTAGGCCAAACTTCAGAATACATAAATCAATTTTTGTTCGTCATTTAACCCCCATAGACATCTAATATATATACAATTGAGTAAAAGACATTAATTTTAATATAAAAAGACCAAAATGCTCTTTTTATTTAATATTAATCAATTAAAAAATGTTCTTCTATCAAAATTCTTTTATATTATGCTTTCTAATTCTAATTTTTAGACATTGCAATTGTTTCAAAAATAGTTAAAATCTTAGCAATTTTAATAGAATATTATCTCCATGGAATAGTTTTATATAGATTAGCTCAGTGAGTGACTTTGAAATTTGACCTAATTATAAGAAGTAAAATATTTTTCATCATTTATTATATATGGTGTTCATAGGGGTGAAAACGGATCGGATACGAATCAGATAGTGCTCAACCTATATCTGGATCCGTATTTTTAATTCGGATATGGATATTGGACGGATAGCAAAATTTAAAACCATATCCTAACTAAACGGATACGGATAATTTTCGAATAAAGGATCGGATCTCAAACGGATATTGATTGAATTTAAAATAATTATAATATTTTATTTAAATATAATTAACACAAAATTATTAAGAGTTTTACAACAAATAATTTTTTTGTATGTCAAATATATAAAATTAGAGAAATTAATCTCTATAAATAATATATAACGTATTATTAGTAATAATATTAATATTTACTATTTAAATAAGCAAACTAAAAACTGTAAATCATTTAAAAAATATGCGGGTAAACGGATCCGAAAAATACATCCAACCCGTATCCGAATTTTTTTTAAAAATTCTATCCGTATCAGAATCGGATAGAAATTTTTTATCCGAATACGATCTGGGTCGGGTCGGATAGCGGGTCGGGTCGGAGTTAATCCGACCCGTTTTCACCCGTAATTGTTCATCCAAAAATATGAGGTTTGAAACGTGAATACCGAAAGCGTAGGGTGTAAGATGTAATTTAGCCATAGATTTAGAACTTCGTAGTCGTAGGTTAGAATGAAGTCGGCGACGCTTGTCGCAGAGAGTTAACGTAAAAGCAGCGGATACGGCAGCGATATAAGAGCAAATGCGGAGTTCTAAAAATATCTCAAATGATCTCCTATGTAGTTTAATTTCTTGGGTTTTTTGGGTACCTCAGACATCCAGTGATATTGAGAAAGGATTTGAATTAATTGGAATAAAGAACATTGTATTTCTTTTCTTTTTTTTTGATGAATAGTCCGTAGAGTAGGTAATTCATTCAGAACCAATGTTACAATTCCACCCCCGGGGTGGATCTGACCAGACTTTGCATGAGTTTGATTGGTCAGCTAAACTAGCTAATACATGAGCTAGGATGTTGATTACACCAGTTTGTGAAGCAAACCTTAATAGAAGGTAACATCACAATCCACCATAGACATTGTTAAGTAGTCATCTTTTATGACCCAATGGGAATCACTAAAGAGCCAACATGGGCCATTGCACCCCAACCTTCATAGCCCTTCAGACCTTCTAGAAGTGCTATCACTTATCCAACCAGAGGACTTTCACAGTGTTCCAAAGAGAAAGACTTCTTGGAGCTGAACTCCGATGGAAACATGCAGATCGCTACTCCAACGCTACTGGTATGCCCCCGATTCTAAGCCGCATCCACCTAGCAGACCACGTCTCTCAGCATTAGGAGGTCCATTGCCTCGTCAGTTGTAGCTGTTGGGGGAGAGGCCTTCATGCCAATGCTGCTGTGACTCTGTATAGTCTATCTGCTTCTATCAACACATCCCTTGGATACATTCCTTCTCCCTAAAATGTCCTTCTATTCCTTCTTTTCTAGATGGCCCACATCAAGTTGAGGGCACAAGTTAGGAGGTCAAGTTAGAGATTTGCACTTATGCCAAGGAGCCAAGTATCCGTCCTCAAAGGGCAGTGATCCACTTTGAGGCCTAGGATGGAAGAGAACCATATAAGTCTGGCCGTACTGCGCCCTAGCAGCATATGCTCCACTGTTTCCACTTCAACTTTATAGGTAGGGCAGGTTATATCGAGAACGAGCGTGAAGCGTCTTTCCTCGATGGCGGACGACTGGGAAGATCCGGCGAGCCTAGCGGTGGGATGGAGGAGAATCCCCCACCGGTCAGAGCTGGTGGGGGGAACAGTCATCTTACAAGTGAGTCCAAGACAATGGGAAAGGAAAAAGACAACCTGAGACGTTCGTGAGCATCAGTAGCAATGGAAGGGAAACAGGCCAAAAGTACAAATGGACGCATTCCGGAGGAGATATTGGAAAAACTAAGGGAGCAAATGGAGGACTCTATTATTATAGACCCCGGAAGTCTTGGAGAAATGCAGGAGCCGATGGAAACTCACTCTCTTTGGGAGGTTCTTAGGAAGAAGTATTCCACTGGATATATTCAAGCGCACGCTTATCAGATTATGGAATGGAATAGATAAGTTTGCTACCTTGGACATGTTTGGCGGCTATTATTTGTTCAGGTTTGAGAAGGAGGAGGACATGGTACATGTTCTTATAAGGGCCCGTGGACCATACAAGGAAGAGTGCTCAGCCTCATCCCCTAGAGGAACAACTTCAGGCCTACGGCGGAAGCATTTACCTTTCCTCCGGTATGGATTCTGTTAGGTATTTTATTTGTTGGAAATTTTGTACAAAATATTCTAACTGTATTTTTTCATGTATATGAGCTTTACACAAGTCTAGAATATCACTGGTGTGAAGAATTGCAAGATCATTGGAGAAAAGCCATCGCGTTCTCACCGCGTTCACAAACGCGTTCGAACGCGAAATCTGCGTTCACACAGACAGAGAGCCGCGTTCACAAATGCGTTCGAACGCGGGCACTGCGTTCACACAGACAGAGAGCCGCGTTCACAAACGCGTTCGAACGCGGGTACTGCGTTCACACAGACCGAGAGCAGCGTTCACAAACGCATTCGAACGCAACCTGAAGAATTCAAGCTGTCGCGTTCGAACGCACTTGGGCCCGTTCGAACGCACCTGAGATTAAGTCAGGCCGTTCGAACGCACCCGGGCCGCGTTCGAACGCACCTATGAAGTTTGCAATTTATTGGATTTTCGTGAGTACGAATATGACTTGGATTTGGCTTTATCTTGGAGATCATATATAAGGATAGTGTTGCCCTAACCTAGGGCAGTTGAAGAAGATTATTCAAGGAGACTTTTTGGAGGCTACATCGGTTCTTCAACAAACAAGGTCCTTCGCATCTACAAATCTTTATCTTTCGTCTTAAGGGCTATCTAGACGAAAGATCAATCTCGAGGGCTACTGAGATTGGACTTCAATCACAAGAAGTAGTGAATCGTGGGTTCTAGCGATCAAGACTGAGAGGAACAAAGTCGTTTGGATCGACGGGTTGTTTTGTGAGTCAGTTTTGTAACTGCTACTATCATAGTGATTGGTTTTGATTCGAGTTTGGATCCGTGGTTTTTTCCCGTTTGGGTTTTCCACGTTAAAATCTTGGAGTTCATCTCTACTTTCCTTTTTAATATTTCTTCCGACTTTTACTTAAGCGAACGAGAAATATCATTGCCTAGAGGTTAGATACATACGTGTGTCTAGGGGTTTTTCAATTGGTATCAAAGCGGGTTCTCTCACCTTTTGAGAGAGATCAAATAGGCATGGATTTTCATAGAGATAGACCCTCATCTATTAGACCTCCTATTCTAGATGGATCAAATTATGGATATTGGAAAGCTAGGATGAGAGCTTATTTGAAGTCTATAGATGAGCGAGTATGGATGGCTATTATGAATGGTTGGAGTCCACCAATGTACATGGTGAATGATGAGTTAGTTGAGAAACCGATTAAGTCATGGGATAAAACAGATTATGAAAAAGTTGGCTGGAATAGCAAAGCAATAAATGCAATTTTTAGTTGTGTTTCCTCGGAAGAATTTAGAAGAATATCTACTTGTGAAATAGCAAAACAAGCCTGGATGATCTTAGAAACAACTCATGAAGGTACTATGGCTGTAAAACTTTCGAAACTTCAGAGGTTGACTACTAATTTTGAAACCCTACGTATGGAGGAGAATGAAACATTTGATGAGTTCTATGTAAAGTTAAGTGATATAGTCAACTCCAGTTTCAACCTAGGAGAGAAAATTCCTGAAAATAGAATTGTCTGTAAGATCCTTAGGTCTCTTCCAGAAAGATTTCAGGCGAAAGTTACAGCTATTGAGAAAAGTAAGGATATTGACTTTATGAAAGTTGAACAATTGGTAGGAAATCTACAAACATTTGAGTCCAGTCTTTCAAAACCGAGGAAGTCTAAAGGATAGCTCTATCCACTGTTGAACAAAATTTAGAGGAGTCTGAAGATGAAGGTGATTTAGATGTTGAGATGTTGGCTATGTTTGTCAAAAAGTTCAATAAATTCTTTCGGAAGCCAAACAAGTTGAATACTGAAAAGTTTGAAAAAAACAAAACTTTTGTGAAAAAGAAGAATACTGTGACTTCGAATACAGGTGGTAGCAACAACAATGTCAAACAGAAAAATAAGAATTCTGAAAATAAAGTTCAATGTTTTGAATGTTCTGATTTTGGACACATCACACAAGAATGCCCTAATCGTCTTAAGAGAAAGGGCAAAGCTATGAAAGTTATTTAGGATGATTCAGATGAATCTAATGATGATTCTGAAAAAGACGAAGAAAACTTTGTAGCCTTTGCCTCTTCTCTGCTTAATACTGACTTTGTTGATGATACTAATAGTACAGATGATCTTGATATGCTACCGGCTGAGGAAGATGAATCTGAAATTCAAAAGGCATATAATGACTTGTACTTGGAGTCGTTTAAACTCAAGAAAAGTAATCTTAGACTACTTCAACGACTCAAGGAAATTGAACCAAAAAGAATTCAATTTGAGGAGAAGTACAAATTAGAGCTTGAACGTGTCAAAGACCTTTCTGAACAACTTGACAATGCGAAAAATAAAATGAAGGCTGATGAAATTGAACTAGAGCGATTGCATAAGGAAGTTACAGTTCTAAAAGGGAAGAACAAACTGGACGAGATTCTAAAAGCTCAGATCTCTGGAAAAGACAGGTATGGTATTGGATATACTGGTAATTCAAATAATAATAAAATTGTTTTTGTTTCTGCAGGTATACAAAAGGAAGAATACCTGAAGCCATCAATCGTATTTTCAAAGCAATCCTGGATGAATCCTTCAAAATTGAAGTTGAATCTACAAACTGGTGAATCTTTGACGGCACCAAAGGTAAACTTTAGTCACACTCCTCAACAAAAGGTGAGTAGAAAAGGGTTTGTTCCGACATGCTATCATTGCGGCATTCTAGGACATATTCGACCTCATTGTAAATTTTTGCAAAAACCTAGAACTGCTTTCATTTATGGGATGAAAACAAAAACCATATGGGTCAAGAAAAGTGATTTGAAATGTTATGTTGTGCATACAACCTTGAAAGCTTTAAATTCTGATTTATGGTATTTAGACAGTGGCTGTTCAAGACATATGTCGGGTGACAAGTCGTTATTTTCTAATCTTGAAAAACATGAAGGGGGAGTTGTGACATTCAGAGATGGTAATTCATCAAAGATAATAGGTAAAGAAAAGGTAAGTACTCTAGGGATTCCTAGTCTTGAAAATGTTCTTTATGTTAAGGGCTTGAAAGCAAATCTACTAAGCATCAGTCAATTTTGTGATGAAGATTATGAGGTAAAATTCTCCAAAAATGATTGTACTGTTCTAGATCATGATGGTAATGTTATATGTTATATGTTATGGATCTAGAACATCTGATAATTGCTATGTCGTTGGAACTTCACATAAACTAAAATGTAACAGTGCGTCTTTCGACATTGCAGATCTTTGGCATCAACGTCTTGGAGATGTGAATCACAAGGAATTATTTACTCTGTCCAAACATGAAGTGGTAAGAGGAATACCTAAGATAAAAGAAATGTCAAAAAGAGTGTGCGGTTCGTGTCAAATTGGAAAACAAATTCGTATCTCACACAAGAAGGTAAATACTGCTACCATTGACCGTGTGCTACAATTAGTTCACATGGACTTGATGGGTCCAACAAAAACCGAAAGTCTTGGAGGTAAACGCTATATATTCTTAATGGTCGATGATTACTCCAGATATACTTGGGTTGCCTTTCTACATGAGAAGTCTGAAACCTTTGAAGTTCTTAAATCACTATGCTTAAAATTGCAGAATGAAAAATCTACAACCCTAGTTAGGATTCGTTCTGATCATGGTAGAGAACTTGAAAATAAAAATTTTTCTATATTTTGCGATTCTCTTGGTATTCAACATGAGTTTTCAGCTCCTATAACTCCACAACAGAACAGGATTGTTGAAAGAAAAAATCGAGTTGGGCAGGAAATGGGTAGGGTTATGCTTTATGCTAAAAAGATTACTCAAAGGTTTTGGGTAGAGGCAGTCAATACAGCGGTACATGTAATAAATCGTGTTTATCTAAGACCAAGTACAAATATGACTGCTTATGAAATCTAGAAAGGTAAGAAACCTAGTGTTAAATATTTTCGAGTTTTTGGTAGTAAATGTTATATCTTGCGTGATCGAGAATATTTGACTAAATTTGACACTAGAAGTAGCGAAGGCATCTTCTTGGGGTACTCAAATAATAGTAGAGCGTACAGAGTATTTAATCTTGAAACTTCTACTGTTATGGAATCTGCTAATGTTATGATAGATGAATCCTCGACTGACTTAACTAAAGCTACTTCTATTTCTGTTTCTGCAGATACATATTACGAAGAAATAGGAAAGGAGCTTGATCTGGAAATTGAGAATCAGGACGAGGACAAAGTTGAAATGAACAAAAATGACTGCAACGTACCGTAACCATCTGCTAGAGTGAAATCAAATCATCCACTGTCACAAGTGATCGGAGACGTGAATGGATCAATTAAGACAAGACGACAAATCCAAAGTGAGGTATCATTTACTTGTTATACATCTTCTTTTGAACCTAAAAATATGAAGGAAGCATTGTTAGACGATTCTTGGGTTAATGCTATGCATGAGGAATTAGAGCAATTTTCTAGGAATGATGTTTGGTATTTAATTCCTAGACCTAAGAATGTGAACGTTATTGGAACAAAATGGATTTACAAAAATAAAAGTGATGAACATGGCAATATAATTCGAAATAAAGCAAGACTAGTAGCACAGGGATACACTCAGGTTGAGGGTATAGATTTTGATGAGACATTTGCTCCTATTGCTAGATTAGAGTCTATTCGTATACTGCTTGCCATTGCTTGTCATTTAAAATTTAAATTTGTCTCAGTATTTAGGTGTCTAAGTGTGTAGGGGGAGTATGGGCATAGGGGGAGTTTAGTGGAGTTTACTTGATGGTTGAACTTTGCTTTGTCTTAGTGTTGTTGGCATTTGAACTTAACTTGAAGTAATTGTGATAACGTGTGTTTAATCTTTGTCTGTTAAATTTTTGCTCTTGTGATAACTTGTGTTTTGATTTTTTTTTTATTTTTAGTTATTTTCACTTGATCTTGGATTGGTATATGTTTCCTTGCAAGGATTGATGTGCAAAATATTCTAGACTTGTTGATTGCTCAGTCTAAAGTCATTGTAATATCTTGTAACCAAGGTGTTTTGTCACAAATTGCCAAAGGGGGAGATTGTTAAGTTTTTTATTTGTTGGCAATTTTGTACAAAATATTCTAAGTGTATTTTTTCATGTATATGAGCTTTACACAAGTCTAGAATATCACTGGTGTGAAGAATTGCAAGATCATTGGAGAAAGCCGTCGCGTTCTCATCGCGTTCACAAACGCGTTCGAACGCGAAATCTGCGTTCATACAGACAGAGAGCCGCGTTCACAAGCGCGTTCGAACGCGGGCACTACGTTCACACAGACAGAGAGCCGCGTTCACAAGCGCGTTCGAACGCGGGCACTACGTTCACACAGACAGAGAGCCGCGTTCACAAGCGCGTTCGAACGCGGGTACTGCGTTCACACAGACAGAGAGCCGCGTTCACAAACGCGTTCGAACGCGGGTACTGCATTCACACAGACCGAGAGCAGCGTTCACAAACGCGTTCGAACGCAACTTGAAGAATTCAAGCTGTCGCGTTCGAACGCACTTGGGCCCGTTCGAACGCACCTGAGATTAAGTTAGGCCGTTCGAACGCACTCGGGCCGCGTTCGAACGCACCTATGAAGTTTGCAATTTATTGGATTTTTGTAAGTACGAATATGACTTGGATTTAGCTTTATCTGGGAGATCATATATAAGGATAGTGTTGCCCTAACCTAGGGCAGTTGAAGAAGATTATTCAAGGAGACTTTTTGGAGGCTACATCGGTTCTTCAACAAACAAGGCCCTTCGCATCTACAAATCTTTATCTTTCGTCTTAAGGGCTATCTAGACGAAAGATCAATCTCGAGGGCTACTGAGATTGGACTTCAATCACAAGAAGTAGTGAATCGTGGGTTCTAGCGATCAAGACTGAGAGGAACAAAGTCATTTGGATCGACGGGTTGTTTTGTGAGTCAGTCTTGTAACTGCTACTATCATAGTGATTGGTTTTGATCCGAGTTTGGATCCGTGGTTTTTTTCCGTTTGGGTTTTCCACGTTAAAATCTTGGAGTTCATCTCTACTTTCCTTTTTAATATTTCTTCCGACGTTTACTTAAGCGAACGAGAAATATCATTGCCTAGAGGTTACAAGTGAGTCCAGGACAATGGGGAAGGAAAAAGACAACCTGAGACGTTTGTGGGCATAAGTAGCAATGGAAGGGAAATAGGCCAAAAGTACAAATGGACGCATTCCGGAGGAGATATTGGAAAAACTAAGGGAGAAAATGGAGGACTCTATTATTATAGACCCCGGAAGTCTTGGAGAAATGCAGGAGCTGATGGAAACTCACTCTCTTTGGGAGGTTCTTAGGAAGAAGTATTCCATTGGATATATTCAAGCGCACGCTTATCAGATTATGGAACGGAATAGATAAGTTTGCTACCTCGGACATGTCTGGCGGCTATTATTTGTTCAGGTTTAAGAAGGAGGAGGACATGGTACATGTTCTTACAAGGGCCCGTGGACCATACAAGGAAGAGTGCTCAGCCTCATCCCCTAGAGGAACAACTACAGGCCTACGGCGGAAGCATTTACCTTTCCTCCGGTATGGATTCTGTTAGGTTTTTTATTTGTTGAAAATTTTGTATAAAATATTCTAAGTGTATTTTTTTCATATATATGAGCTTTACACAAGTCTAGAATATCACTGGTGTGAAGAATTGCAAGATCATTGGAGAAAAGCCATCGCGTTCTCACCGCGTTCACAAACGCGTTCGAACGCGAAATCTGTGTTCACACAGACAGAGAGCCGCGTTCACAAATGCGTTCGAACGCGGGCACTGCGTTCACACAGACAGAGAGCCGCGTTCACAAACGCGTTCGAACGCGGGTACTGCGTTCACACAGACCGAGAGCAGCGTTCACAAACGCATTCGAACGCAACCTGAAGAATTCAAGCTGTCGCGTTCGACTGAGGAGGGGGTCAGACAGCCTCCGATGATGGAACAAGACACGACCTACGGCCCATGGTGCACGATGAGGCGACAGCGGCGGAAGGTGGCACAACCACAAGCGAAGCAGCTCACCGAGGCATGGGCCCTAATGGGCCAGAAGAGAGAGTCAAAGCTGGAGAAAGGAATAGTTTGCCTAGGGAGGAGGTACCAGAGACCAGTAAGCTGCACTTACGCACAAATAGAAGCCAGCGTTGGAACGACATGAAAACTCCAAGCAAGGGGTGCACTAGGAAGGTGAACCTGGCAGAACGAAACCAGACGTTACCTAAGCCTACGGCTCAAGTCAGGAAGAAGAGCCAACCGACGAGGAGATCGAGCCTCAATATTGATAGAGGGACGTCAGCTAAAGGGAAAGAAAAGGTTGTGGAAACCAAGCATAGCCTGGTTCACCCTACGGGTAGCACGAAAGAAGGTAGGGTGGTGGAATTGACTCATAGTGGATCCCCTTTAGCTAGTGGTCCGGACCCGAGCAAAGTGGATAAAGGGAAGAAGGTGCAAGCTGAGGGGATGGCGTGTCAGGTGCTGGAGGAACCTGTCCTATCTGACAAAGATGGGTTGATGGATTTGGCCTGCAGAGGAACGAAAGAGGCACTGGACCGGGATTGTGTCAACATCAATGGGACCGCTATTAGACTTGGGACAAGGGCTGAGAGAAGTTGGAAACCTACCTTCATGGCAACACGCAAAGAACATGGAGGTAAAACGCCAAAATTTCCAGAAGAAATCTGCAAGGATGGTGTTGTGGCTATCGGAACGAGGCCACCTTCGGAGAAGAGTGAACCTTCAAAGGGGCATAGTAAAGCTGTGCAGAAGCTTAGAGAGGCGTTGACGAACCCACCAAACAATGACCATGTTCCAATGGACCTGGAAGGGCCGATTGATGACCAGTGGGTGTTGGTTTGCATTGAGGGTAATAATGGCCTTAGTGCACAGGCCATGGAGGTGGTGGAGATGGACAAATTGGACCAGGAGAGATCAACCGCGAAGCGCGGCAGAACGGCTTGACCTTATATCCTGTCTTAATGTTTAAAGCCATTTACTGGAATTGCTGATGAGCCTTGAAGAAGGAGGTACTCGACAAACGTTGTTATATGAACAGGGAGCACTGTCTTGATTTTGTATTTCTGCTGGAGGCCCATGCAGACTGGGCGAAAGCAAAGGTGGCAGCCTGGGCATTGGGACGAAGCTGGTCCTCCTTTACAGTTCCGGTTGAAGGGGCATCAAGAGGACTGATAATGTCGTGGAAGACTGCTTTTGGCTATGTGGACGTGGTGGCGGTGTCATGGTACGCGGCGCACATGGTAGTCTCCTCCATGGAAAGCGAGACCTAGCTGATGACAGTAGTGTATGCCAATAACCAGTTGGAGCAGCAGATGCTCCTGTGGGAAGAATTGGTGGGCCTAGGGAACCTAGGCTTGCCTTGGGTGGTCGTCGGAGACTTCAATGCAATACTTTCTACGGACGAGAAAAGGAGCTGTGCCCAGGTTGCTCTTGGCCCGAAATCCTCCGCATTTGCAAAGTTTGTAGAGAAGGCCGGGGTATGAGATCTGGGGTTTGAAGGGCTGCCGTTCACTTGGTGCAACAACCAGCTTAGGGACAAGCGGGTCTAGGTTAGATTAGACAGAGCGCTAGCGAATCCGGATTGGATCTGAGGTACCCTAGGAGCCGAGTGGTGCACTTGGACCGCTCTGCCTCGGACCATGCACCATTACTGGTCATGGTGCCTAGTGAGCTAGATAATAGAAGGCGTCCATTCCGATTTAAGTTGTACTGGACAAACTATGATGAATGCAGGCGCATGTATGGAGGGGCAACATGCATGGGAACCCCATGCACGACTTCACACATAAGGTGTCGACCATGCAACGTCAACTCAAACTATGGAGCAAATCGGCCTTGGGTCATTTAGAGACCCAACTACACTCGGTGAGGTTGGAGATCAAGGAGCTGGAAGAACTCGATGCCAGCAGAGTCTTGGACGATAGTGGCCTCACCAAGCTGAGATGCTATTATGATAGGAAGGCTGCGTTGAGTAGACAAATAAACTTAAAATGGTTGCAGTGGTCACAGCTGAAATGGGTGCAGGAGGGGGATCGAAACACTCACTTTTCCCATCTTACTACGACGCTAAGGGGAAGAAGAAACAAGATCCAACGCCTAATGTTGGAGAAGGGGGAGTGGATTGAGGATCAAGGAGAGATAGAGAAGAGGCTCTTCGACCACTACGAGGAGTTGTGGAGACTAACAAATGATGAAGTATGGGCCTTGCCTGAAGAGTTGGAATTGCCTGTAATATCCGCGGGAGGCCGAGTGAATCTACTGAAGCCAGTTGACAACAATGAGATCCTGGAAGCCCTACGAAGTATGCCAGCCGATAAGGCGCTAGGACCGGATGGCCTACCGGTGGAAGTCTACTCGCTGTACTGGCAGGAGGTGGGAGCCAACCTGTGTGATGCTATCAAGCACTTCTTCAAGCACGAGAGTCTTCCTCGTCAATGGGGGCAAACCTACATAACCCTGATACCGAAGGTGGATAAACCTGCCACGATGAGAGACTTCCGGCCGATTTCGTTATGCAACGTGGTGTATAAAGTTATAGCCAAGGTGTTGGTCGGTAGGCTGCAAGGACTTCTGCCACAACTAGTGGACCAAGAACAAGCGGCCTTTATCAGAGGCCGAAATATCTACAACAATATTTTGACGACCCAGGAGATTGCGCACTCGATGGTCAGTGCCAAGCATCCAAGCATACGCAGCCGACGATGATACTCAAACTTGACATGGAGAAAGCCTACGACAGAGTTAGCTGGAAGGCAGTTCTGGGGGTGATGGAAGCCATGGGTTTCCCAAGCAAACAATGTCGGTGGATCGGTGCTTGTATCAAGTCACCGAGATACGCCATCCTGATGAATAGCTCACCGTCACGATGGATAACACCCCACCGTGGGCGGAGACAGGGGGACCCCATATCCCTGTATCCATTCATCCTAGTGTCACAGATTCTATCCAGCCTGCTTAAGGATCGCATGGCTCGCGAACTACTGCAGGGATACTGAGTCGGAGAGGTTCACCTGTCACACCTCCTCTACGCGGATGACCTACTGGTCACCGTGGAATCCTCAATGAAGAATGTTGAAACCATTCAAGAGTGCCTACAGGTCTACTCTAGCGTCACTAACCAAAATGTGAACGTTGCAAAATCGAAGCTGTTCTTGCCAGACTGGATGGAGGTGGGGGAGGCTGACAGCATACGCATAATGCTGGGCTTACCGGGGGCGAAGATGCCATTTAGGTACCTTGGCGTGCCTATTTCAAGGAAGAGGGTTACTGTCTGGGATCACAACTGGTTGGTGGAGCACATAACTAAGAAACTAGCTGGTTGGAAACGTAACAGTATCTCCTTTGCCGGAAGGCTAACTCTCCTTAATCCACCTTGTTGGCTATTTTGAACTTTTGGATGAGTTGCTCATGGGTGCCGGACACTGTGCTGGAGACAATTAGTAGGGTGGCGAGATCTTTCCCTTTCCTATGGTGCAATGGAAAAGGTAAAGTTCTACATCTGGTTAGCTAGGAGAAGGTGACGCAGCCAAGATTAGAAGGTGGCCTTGGAGTGAGCAGACTAAAAATAACTAGGAGCAGTCTACTTGGCAAGCATGTTTTTTTCATCCTTAACGGCAAAGATGCACTCTAGATTTGAATCATGAAGGAGAAATACGGTGGACTGCTCCTATGGAGTCAGGAGAAATGGAGGGATACGTCGTGGATTTGGAGAGCCTTAAATCGGATTGTAGAGGCCATTAAGACGGGCTACCGAAAGCTCATTGGAGATGGAACTGACTCGAGCACTGCGGACGATCCTTGGACCTCGGCCATGCCGTGGAGGTGGCAGCCACGGGTCATGCACCCGGAACTTCTAAGGTCAGACCTATCTATGGCGGAGCTTTTGCAGAGAAGAGAGGGCAATGGTCATAACCTTGTGGGGGTGGCAGGAGTAGAGCTGGCGTTTGAGATTGCCTCCACCACACTGGGTGAAACAAAGGCAAAGGACACTAGGATTTGGTGGCCACACCTTCTGGGTGTTCCTAAAGTTGCCTCTATCTATTAGTTTCTTAGGCCTGCTAAAGGAGGAACATGGTACGGCTGGAGAGAAGTCTGGAAGTTGAACGTGGCGCCACATGTCAGGATGTTTTGTTAGAAGCTACTATGGGGAAGATTGCCAACTAAAGGGATGCTGCATGCTCTTCGAATAGGTGGGGATGACAAGTGTTGTCTCTGTGGATTGTTCACTGAAACTATAGAACGCCTATTCTATGCATGTCGGTATAGCAAGGAGGTCTGGGCCATGTTAGGCAAGGTGTAACTAGAATTAGAGGAGCAGGGAGGTTCGGTTGGCTCGGAATGGATCACCATGACATGGGGGAGGTGCTCGAGGAGTAATGACTACATCAAGGCTTTGATAGCGGCCACGTGCTGGGGCATCTGGAAACAACGCAACCGAGTCGCTTTTGGTGAGAGCATGGAGGCAGCTAGCACAGTGGCCAGACGTGCTCAGCACATGACTGAGGAATATGACTCGCCCAACAGCGACAGAATAGCGAAGGGGACATAAGAGAAGGTCGATTGGTGCAGGCCTCGGAGAGGGTGAGTGAAGCTGAACGTCGACGGGGCGTTTAGCATGGGCACTTGCCAGGCAGGAGCCGGGGCTATCATCCGAGACAATATGGGAAGACTGGTGATGGCTTGGTGGGAGCCCACTCCAGTAGTGTCACCCTTACACGCGGAGGCATGGGCAATGAGAATGGGGTTAGGCTTGTTAAGGGCAGAGCAGCGTGTGGAGGTCGAATCAGACTCAGAATGGCTGGTGAAGATCATGAGAGAGGAGCACCCCTGCCCATGGCAGATCAAAAGTATTGTACGTGAGTGTAAAGCCAATATAGATAGGCTGGCTAAGTGCACGTTAGGCCATGTACGTAGGACAAGCAATAGGGTTGCTGATTGGGCAACGCATCGGGGATTGGGTGCAATCCAGATCGGTATGATCTGAGCGGGTGACCCAACGCCACCAGACTTGTATGCCTTGGTCGAGATGGAAAGTTCTCCATCTGAGGCAATTAAAAATAGCTGAATCTAGCTCCTTTATTAAAAAGAAAAAGATAGGGCAGGTTATATCAAGCTCCAAGAGCTGCAAGCATCGGTAACGCCCCCAGCAAACATTGCCAAAGGAAGGCTTTGATACGAGGGATAGCATTGTTTCTATGCCAAATCAGATCCCATAAGTCCTATTCTCTTCATGATTAGAGGTAGAGGCCCAGTCAGCAATGCAGATTACCTTATATACGGATTTCGCCGAGAATGCTCATGAGGGAGGGTGCCTCCAAATGAGTTTGTCTGGTGTGGTAATGGTGTAACAACCGCCCATCTACAAGCTGAAAATAATTTCACCAAAAGATGGTGAGCATAAAGCTCAACAAGATTTACTTTTACAGTTTAAAAGTAGTGTAAATAAAAATACAATAATATGTTAAATATAAATATGTACAACATGATCAAATCAATGCATCACAACGACGTACTTATTATATTCATCTAATATGTATATGCATTAGCAATCAAGATATACTTCAAACTAGGACTATCATGCCCTCAAATTTGAGCTCACACCGGGCTCCACCCATAGGCTATGTCAATACTATACAACAAGATATATATCACATCAGACTATCAAGTCTTCACTTAGGCTTTCATAGAGCTACGCCCGTAGGCCACAACACTCACACCTGACCACGCACTCTTAAGGGAGGAAGGTAGGTCATAGCAATAACTCGCATGCTCCTTTCCCGATGAACAACATAATCGATAGTTTGTCACGCAGACTAGAAACCTCAATCGTAAGCCTATCACATGGGGTTAGTATCGCACCCGATACTACCCTCTAAGCCGTTGGCTCCACATCATCACACCACCATGTAAAAAATCATGAGCCATTGCTCATGGTTGTTCTCATCCAATGTCGGGTACTTCTAAGTCTAATTTATCCTACTCTTCTCTTTCTCACTTAAATACCTTAAAAGGTATGACTTTCGTCAATCGATAGTAAATTGTCCGTCGCCCGTCGTAACAATTGCCTAATTGTCTAGGATCAACAGACTAAAATCTCAAGTGTGAGCCATAATATATAACTATAATAATATTCCTACCCTTAAACTTGGCTAGGGAGATGTCAGGCACTGTCGAGACATAGAAGTCACTCCCCTTATGATCGTGCTCATATGCTAGTGATATGATATTATACAGCACAACAAACACAATGGAACACACATCATTATTATGTATTATGTGCATTAAAATAACTAAAAAGTAAATTTGGAAGAAAAAAGAAAAAGAAAAAAGCCTGACTTGCAAGGATAAAATAAAAATAGATTAAGTGACAAAAATGCAAACTTTGTTTTCGGTACAAATTCCTCGAACAACTAAGTTTAATTAAACAAATGTCCAAAAGTAACATATTTGTATAAAATCCCTATATATATATATATATATATATATATATATATGCGCGCATTTGGGCCACCTTTTGAGCCTCGATACATAAAAGATATATATAGTTTTGCAAACCGCAAGCTATGGATAATGGTCTCCATTGATACGTAGTGTACGTTTGAGGATTCTCTAGATTCCTAGGAGCGCTTGATGTTTTGTCATGTTTTTTAAGGCCTCGTGTAAGCTCTATTGTTTAGCTAAATGTTAATATACATGAATTTGATATTAAGGTAACGAAGAATAGTAAATTTATATTAGAAATTGGTGACACTTTAAACTGATTATAAAAATATCTTTGATTGAATGTAAGGTAGTAGTATAATTAGGTTATCTAATTTAGTGTTATTCCTATTTCACAAGTGAACGAAGACTAAGATAATTAAATTATCTTTTTCTACCAAAAAGAAGAAAATTAATAAAATATTATATAATTTTATTATTATTATTCGCGCCCTACTATATAGATATCTATTAAGTCCTATGTTATGCTTAGAATATCTCAAATAACACTCTACTATTAGTTTTCTTAACCGTCATTAACTATATAAATAAGTTAACATAACTATACTTATCAGAATCGGACTGAACATTAACTAAGCTAGAAGTCAGATTGAATCAAGGGGTTATCTATCTGGGTCCTCATTTTATCTATGAATTTAAATATATAAATAATATATTTATAGTTTTAAGTAACTTTAAAAAACTAGCAAAATATTTTAAAAGTAACATAATAATATTTCTTTGATACGATTCGGACTTCATCGATATCGTCTCGAGCATGGATACACTTTAGAAGTGTTTTTGTTTCTTGTTTTAATATTTAATTTTCAAAAAAATAAGTTTTCTGTAGATCGCGTTCGAACGCGGGTGGAGTGCGTTCGAACGCGGTTGTGAATGTGGTTGTGAGAGTGTACATTGTGCATTCGAACATACTGTGAACGCCTGCATCGTGTTAGCAAATCCAGAGAAGAGCGAACTTGGTGCATTCGAACGCGGTCAGCGAAATTATATTGTTTAGGGTTAATTTTGAATTGTTTGATTAGCCTCTAAATGAATGTGGATGGTAAATAGAGAGTCATTATTGAAGAATTGAGTTTTACCTTGCCTCCTTCGTCTTCTTCACTCTCGTTCTCTCAATCCCGGCGACGCCGCTTTTAACCTTCTTCGACCAGCCAATCACCTTAGACCCTTAGGAGCAGCTCTCTCTTCCCCCTTCTTCCAATCTATCCAACACTTGCCTTAACCCTTCCATCAACCATAACCCTTCCACCACCACTTTTCACCGGTGCCACCCCATTAACGCCGGTCCGCCTCCAACCACCATCACCTAGGATCTCATGCCTCCATCTACGGATCCTGATCAGACTACCTTGACGTTTGTCCACTAATCGAACGATATCTCGAGATCCCCATATCCGATTCGTCTGAAACTTGATTTGTTGGAAAGCTCTTTTTTGGGGATACAACATATCCAAATTTCATCTCGATCCGAAGGTAGCATCTTTCGGGATCTTATTACAAAGTTACGTGTTAGATCTAGTCCAGATCAAAGAATTGAAAGAGATTGAACCTTAGCCTAAAACGAGATCGTATCATTCTTCTATTATTTAGCTAGTTTTTACACTAATATTTACATTTAAGTATATCAAACTACACAACTTATACAAAATTATATCTTAATTATACTTTTATTTTTCTAAAACAGTGTAAATACTATAATAATTACAACAATAAAATCAATCTCTAATAAGTTAATTAATCTTTTAGTCCTATAATAAAATCAAACTGACTTCATCTTCACGTTTCGTTCTAAATTTGAGAATTAGAATTTAAAGCCAAATGAGAGATATATACATATATTAATTTTTTATTTTCAATTCTTAACCGCTGTTAAGATAAAATTAACTCGAAGTAGTTTGATAAATATCTATATGATAAAACAATACTTTTAATGTATTTTAATGTATAATAATTTGATGCGTGAACAAAAAGAGACCATTGGAGTGTGACAAGTCAGAAGACCTTCCATTCCCTGACACATTAGAGGAACTTATGCTTAGTGCGTTGAAGAATATTCTTTTGATTGAGTGGGATTACTTTTCCTCTCTTTAAATTACCTCTTCCTCTTTGTTAAGTCCCATTTATATGAACACCTATCTATATCTTTGTTATATTGCTATTGAGGGTGATTTGAGTTCCATTCTTCAGTTATCAAGGGTTCAAATCTTGGACTTCTAGTTTGTTTATTATTAGCATTCAAGGCTTTCAAAAAGATTACAATTTATTCTCATATGATTTTAACTTACTCTTTATTGCAGTGATATGTTATAATATTTCTTGAGATAAGTAAGTAACTTCTCAAATCAAATGTATTTTTACATCTCTAGTTAAAACATATGAGTAAGTTATATTTATCCAGCAAAAACTGCATAAGGTAAATTATATTTATCCTATTTTCAAAGAAGATAGAGCATGAAATCTTAAGCTGGAAAGAAAAAAAAAATAAGAACTAGCATGTCATTAGATTGAGCTAGAATATAATTTAAACCTTAAACCACTTAAAATATTGAGAGAAAGTAGAATGGAAAGTGGAAGCCATGCGTGTCTTTTTCTGTATCAATTCATAACCCCTTTATTTGATACTTTGATTTCAAAAAGCAAGGAATCCAACATGCTGTTTGCTTGGATGCCATTCTTTGTACTTGTATAATTTCATTACAGTCTGACTCCAATTACACGATTCAGTCAAAAAATATTTGATGAAAAAAACTCCATTTGCTACAGATACAGAATCTAGCATTTTCTTGCTGCCTGCCTTTTGCTTTTAATTCTTCTTTCTCTTTTCACCTAGATAATGTGGTGGAGTTAATAGTAAAATTGTACTCGTATTTATATTTATTTTATCGGGATACAGATTCGAATAGCGAGGGGATAAACTAGACTTGCATATTTTAAATTTAAGTCTCTTTTAATTTTTCTTTTGGAAACTTTACTTAATATTTTACTATCTCATGTATTTATGATTTATGCTGTAATTTTTTAATTTATATAAAATATCCTAGATTAGATTAATAGTAACATTGTTTGAACATATTAATATAAAAAAGAATCATTTATGAATTTTAATATGTTTGTCTACTAAATAACTAACATATTTTTATTGCCCTTTTAGTCAAATTAAATCTTAAAGGTAGGAGAATAAGTTTAATTAACATATCTAACAATGAAGTACTGTTCTCTGTAAATATATTTTGTAAATCATACGGTGTAATTAACGGATATTGATAATGTAAGGTACAAATGACAAATATATGAAAAGGGAGGTAAAATGGAAAAAAAAATGAAATGAAAAAAATTTCATATCAACCAAAGAGTTAAAAACTATGAATTTCTTCTCAGGATCAAATAAGATAATGTGACATAGTTAGCGATTACAAATACACTTATAAATTATTTGTTATTATTCATAATTATTTTTAAAATGATTCATTTGACTCTCTCTTATGCATCGCTCTTCATGCTTGATTCGTAAGTTCAATGACTCGAGATTGCGGACCGGTCTTTGTAACCCTGGAGGCAATAGGTGAGAAAATTGAAACTTTCTCGAATGCTTTCTTGCATAGCAACCACTTAGCTTTGATTTTTCTTCACTCCATGCCCCTTGACTACCAAATGTTGTGCTACAGTTCTTATGAATAAAAGATTTTATTTTATCAAATTAGGCAATTAATTTTAAAAAATTAATGGCGGAGTGTTAAATGTAATATTCTTTTCTACTTCGTAGTCAATCACGTAAAGATGAAGCAGCCTCTACGCATGCAGCTGCATGGCAGTTGCTATCATCGATCACCAGTAAATTTGACTAAAAAAGAATTTGTTTATTCTAACAGGTTGATCTTATTATTGTCATCAAACTTATCCTACCTCTTTGAAGACTCTCTTGATTACTTTGTACCTGAAAACAATATTCGAGTCTACATACACTTGATCATACTGCCAGTAGTGGAGTGCTTACTGTACTGCAACTTCTCCTCCACGTCTAAAGAAGAATGATTCCATCAAATCTTCTTGCAGTCTGGTGTGAATTATGAGGAGAAATGGGCAGAATAGTTAAAACCATCTTGGAGAGTAGCCTGGAATAGCAAAAGCTTTGGAAAATTACTGCTCAAGGAATCAGACTGTTCTTTGATTCATTTCAATATGGATGAATAGGAGGCAAGAGGAGTGTGGAGTAGACTAAAATTTATCATAGCTTGGCAGACTTTTTCTTATCTTATTTTTTTTTTCTCTTTTAGTTTAAACAAAGGAGTTTGTCTTCCTAATAAATAAGTTTAATAATCTTCTAAAAAAATGGGCTATAATAAACCTAAACCATATATAATTCTCGGAGAAATATATTACTAAAAAGAAGTCACCATTGTACGTTAGTGGTTTAGTCTTACCAGTTAATAACAGAGATCATACAGTTCATGATTGTCTGTTTCTTAAAAAATAAAAATTAGCCAATATCAAACATATATATTAAGAGTGATAGCTCCGTTGACTAGCTAATTAGCTAATTACTTATAGGGTCATAATCTATTTGTAAAATAAAAAACTAAATACCCATCCTAATAATTATAGAGAATTTGAACTATAACATATTTTATGAGTTAATAAGACTTAACCATTAAGCTATAGCGATGAGCAAGCAAACATTTTCATAATAGTGAATATATTATTATTCATAATATTGATCCAATTCATATCGCATCTTGTTGAATATGTGTGATACGAATATTGCATTTAATTAAATTAGAATTTTTTAAAGGGTATATATATTTATATATTTATATATCTATATATGAGTTAAACTAAGTCTTTAGTTAAATTAAATATTTAACACTTATCTTGTCATATATTTGCCTCAATAAAGAATGCTACCTATCTTTTCTGAGCTGAGAAAAGCTATTTTTTTGCAATGATTTAAGGGGGTTATTTATAGAAAAAAAACCCTTATATTTTAGTAACAACAAATTTGGATGATTGAATATGTTTATTTTTTTTATTAAATAAATATTATTTTTATAATGAAATGCGCACAATTTACATAAGAGATGCATATAGAATCTGCTTTTGTGATTTTAAAAACTAAAAGACTTTTTTGTGCAAATGCCTTTTGATTTAGGATAAACTCTTTCAAATACATATATAATATATTATATGTTTTTTTGTTGTATATAAAAAGAATTAGTAATAAAATATATAGTATAAAATAAAAAATATTTATATATATAGTTAAAAATCTTTCAATAACCTATTTAGGATATCTTTTACAGTGGAGGAAGATATTTTCTCTTAATCACCACTTATAAAGAAAGGCGTGACGTTTTGGTGACGGAAGTCATCAGAATAACTATCGATGTTATGCAATACGACAAAAATTTTAAGAGCAAATTACAGTTCATGCTCTTGTGGTTTCACTCAATTTTAATTTATATTCCTATATCTTGAATTTAAGTATTAAATCTTTGCTCCATACTAAGTTGCAACTATTAAAGTTTATATCATAAACTAACAATACAAATGATTATCAAATCAAATTATATTTATGTGTGGGTATTCAGTATTTTTTACATCTCTGCTAACGTTGGTTGCTACTTAGTCTAAATCACAAGAGAGTAAAATATAATTTAGCCGTATTATTTTTAACCCTCCACAGTGCAATCCAGTTGCCTGAGATAGAGTTGTCTTTCTTTGAGATGTGTGGAGGAACAAGAATAGCATAGTAGAGGGGATAAGGTATCCAACCATCTCCATACAAAACAAGAGATAAAATTGCCTTTTGGCATGGGCTCTATTACCACTGATTGAGATGGGATTGCATTTATTTGGCTAATAAGATATCTTGGTTGGGTTGATGGCCTTGACATGTGTGATCACTGTTCATCAGAACCTAATATTTAATATTTTGTCACAACCTCCTCTCTCTCTCTCTCTCTCTCTCTCTCTCTCTCTCTCTCTCTCTCCCAATCCCTCAAGTTAATTTCTCACCACTTGCTTTCTTATCCTAATCTCTTCTCACACACAAATATTACACCAACTCTCTCTCTCTCTCTCTCTCTCTCTCTCTCTCTCTCCAGATCTCCACAGAAAAAAGCATAAAGTTTTTAATAGCATTTAATGTGTAAAGCCAAGGAAACCTTGTGATTTCATTGAATGGTAGTTGTGAAGTACTTTTCTTTAAATGCTAGGATCTACTAGAACTTGCTCTCATATGTCTCACATCTGTAATGCTTTTTTTTCAAGAGCAATTTACTTAACTATAATAGTTTAGTCAATAATTTGAAAACTATAGTGGATAGCAATCAAAAACTCGATTATAAGTTAATAACTTAGAATTAGGCAGTTGATGTTGGTAAAAAGAAAAAAAGAAAAGAAAAGAAAAGGAGGCAAAAAGAATGTAGAAATCTGGTCAGATGGAATAAAGAAGCAGATCGATAGTGGAGAATAAAGCGATTGAGGATATCCAAGGTGCAGAACAAGATGGAAAAGAAGAGAGTTTAACTTCCCAGAATTGAAGCAAAAGATGGGAGTGATGACAAGCCACTGTTGTAAAGCAAATGCCATGTTGAAGGATTCATGCCCTTTTCCTTTTCTTGAGAAATATTCTTGGATCCCAAAAAACTTATCTTGCTCTAAGAACCATAACATCACATGATAGCTAGAGAACCTTCTTGCAGATCTAGGCAACAGTCAGATGATGGAAAGCTAAAGGATAATGTACCTTAAAGACCATTCTATGTGCACTTTGTATGGGTTACACTTTATTCTCAACAAAGCTGTTCAAACATTTGTTATCCTTGAGCTCATAATAGAATGTGCTAATGAATTTTTTTTGCCCATAAGAAAATATTTGAAATATTAGCTTACCATAAGGAAAAATAATCCACAAACCTAAGAAGTTCGTTGCAAAATTGGAGAGTGTTAGAATATAAAACTTTATCAATTTCTAACAACTTAAGATTCTAAAGTAGTTAATAAGTTTCATTAAATAATAAGTTGTTCAAAAATATTTAAACTATTAGATAACAAACTGGCTATATATTATACATTTAATATGCATGCTCATCACATACCAGACTACATATGGACAGATGAAAGATATGAGTCTATAGCCTTCCATATTGCACAAGAATACGATAATATAACATAAATATTAAATGAGGCATAAATTAGGTCTGAAATTAAAATCTCTAGAAAATTAAGTTCTCGCATGTTAGATAACGAATTGACCTAAAAATTTATAATATCAAGTAATAGATATAAAATAATGAATCAACAATGTATATGATACCTTTTAACATACTCTTGTACATCACTAGCAAGTGCTATCATTAGTAATAGTGACAAGGGAAAAACTCTTCTCCAGTAATAGTAACAACTTTTTAGACTAAAAAGATTAGATTATGTCGGTGTGTCACTATAGTTCGAAAGAAAATATTGGTATTCTTATATTATTTTTTCTTTACTAATTCCCATTCTTCTCTCACACATTTTGACCACCTTTAAGAAATTAACAATTGAATGGCCTTTTTGTTTGAAAAGGGAGTATTCTAAGAAAATAGATGATTGTAGCTTTTAAAATAGTTAATTATTTAATGTATATATATATAAGGCTAAAATACAGATGATGAAAAAATAAGCAAGCTTTTTGGTGATATTTTAGTAGCTAAGTCTGTTCTCTTTTTTTAATTCATGTATGGGCAGAGGGGGACTGAGGAGTAGTCTATTTCTCCCTCTTGTACATCTCTCTCTCTCCCTCTCTCTGACACTACAGTGCTCTCTCTCTTCTCTCTCATTCTCTTTCTTTCTTCATTTATGCAGTAAGCTTCATTTCTGATAGTGCAAGCTAAGCAAACACCCCACACTATTTCCTTCTTATTACACCTCCTAAAATTTGTACTTTTCTCTATCTATTTTCTTCCAAATCTTTGTACCCCTCCTCAGTATTGCTATAAGCCTCCTTCTAAGTGCCTCACAGCCACAAACTTGCAACCATCTCTCTCTCTCTCTCTCTCTCTCTCTCTACCTCTCTCTCTATACCCTTCTTGTTCATAAGGTCCTAATGTCTCTTCTTGCCATGAAATGCAAGATTGCAGGATTCTCAAGACTCTTCTAAAGAGACCTTAATGTGAACAACCACTGTAAGTTATAGATAGGATAAATGTTATATGATTTTCTTGTCATAACACTACACCATACTATGCATATCTTCTAAGAGAGGAGGGGAAAGTTGAGTTAGTTCTTCTTTCTTAAGTTCTCCAGCATTTCCCACTGTTGCATAACCCAAGCTATCTCACAAGATTTGTACTTTGAGAAAATGAAATGAGCATTTGAAATCCAAAGTGAGGTCCATAGGAACTAATCAAGTTGTTGTTGTTGTTTTCGTCCTGGCTAATTATGCAGTTAACCTTCCAAACCCACAAGACAAACTCTTTTTTTTTTTTTTTGATTCTTTTTCCCTAGCAATTAAAGAAGAGATTGAGAGCTGGCCCAGGGACAAGAAAGACTATTGAGTTTATATCGTTACAGCTCTTTCTTTTTTTTTTGTTTGTCTAAATCTATTCATCTTCCTCCAGTTCCAGCCTAATTCTATTGTGTCTGCAAAGACGGAGGCCGAAAGAATCTTGATTAGTGTAATCTTTCAGGCAAAACAAAGTACAATATACAAGTGTTTTTGTTATTATTATATTCCACAGACCCACAGCTGAGCTGAAATTTGCTCACTTTATTTTGTTTTTGTACTCTGGAGAGGTCCCTTGACCTTTTCCTTTTTGTGTCTAGGCCACAAAAGATCAGAAGGAAAGAGAAATAGCACAAAGATAGAGACAGACAGAGGGAGAGAGAAAGAGAGATTAATTAATGGATCTTTCCACTCATGAAGATGAGATGTCAATCCCAATAACCAGCACACATCTTGGTGGTCATGGCCACACAATCACCCATAGCAATCCTTCCTCCAATGCTTATAACTCCAAGAAAGGTGTGGTGGTGAAGTACAAAGAGTGCCTCAAGAACCATGCAGCCTCCATTGGAGGGAATGCCATTGATGGATGTGGTGAGTTCATGCCCAGTGGTGAGGAAGGAACAATAGAAGCCTTCAAGTGCTCTGCTTGCAATTGCCACAGGAATTTCCACAGGAAAGAGATAGAAGGGGAGTCCTCCTCCTCCTCATATGACTACTTCCACCATCTCAGAGGGAGAAAGATGATGGCCCAACACCACATGATCATGCCTCTTGGTGCTCTTCAGATCTCTGAGTCAGATGAGATGGAAGGGGTTGGCGGGTTCATGGCAAGGCCAGCAGCCATGGTGAGGAAGAGGTTCAGGACCAAGTTCACACCAGAGCAGAAGGAGAAGATGCTGGACTTTGCTGAGAGAGTTGGGTGGAGGCTTCAGAAGCAGGAGGAGAGTGTGGTGCAGCAGTTCTGCCAGGAGATTGGGGTGAAGAGGAGGGTGCTCAAGGTTTGGATGCACAACAACAAGCATAGCTTGGCAAATAAGAGCTCTCTCCTGCATGAATGACCACTAATTTCCCCTCCACTTCCTCTCTTTGACTCCCTCTTCCATTACATGTTAGTTTGTTGTCTTCTATGGTTATTAACTATCTCTTGTGTTACTCTTGGTATCTGATTTCTTTGTTGTTCCTCCAGTGCTAATTAAAGTAATGTAGGCCATCTCAGGCAGTCATGAGTTAGTCTGAGCCTGTTGATTTGCAGTGTCAATTCTGATGTATTTGACATCTAATTTGGTGAAAGAGAAATGGATCTCTTATAATTAAATTCTACTGTTCTCTTTAGTTATGGGGTTAATTATCTACATCAAGCTAAAAATGTTCAGGTTATTTACATAAAAGTGCTTACTGTACTTATCATTACCTTTTACTAGTTGTTCTACTATGGTTGCAGTGAAATATAAATCTTAACAATGTCTGGACAACTTACTGAATTTAAATGTGATTAAGTGGCAAGTTACTGAGAAATTCTACCATATTGCTATGAACAAAAGTAGAGATTGAGCATCATTCATAGCTTTTGTTTCGCCAGAACTTTCAGCGAAAAAGCTGCACTCTAAGAAAATGCTTAAGCAATTTTCAGTATTATGTTTACTAGATTTGTTACATTTAATTACTGTAAATACACACAAGTAACAATAGATGAGATCGAGCGCTGAGATTTGAGAGTTTTCGATCATCAAATAGCATGATAGTATTGTATGACAGACATATTTCGACAAAGGAGGCGAACATTAACTCGAGAACTTGGTATCCTATTGAAGAACAATATTTCCTTTCAGTTATAAGATCCAACCTAGGCTATCTATATGGTGATTTTGAGATCTAAAAGATGTGCTAATAACAACAAAGAAAAGACAAATGCAAAGGATTGATCCATCCTTCTCACCCTTTGTTAGAAGTTCTATTTACCACAAAAAACATTTGCATGAAATATTCAGAGCAAGGAAAAAGGTTATGGAGATGTAGGTGCAGAGCAGAGCCTGCAAAAGGCTATAGAAATGCTCCATGGCCATGAGTAATAATGTGATCTACTGGGCCTTGTCTCTCTAGCAACAAAAGTTACCATTTCTGTTCTACAAAATGTTTATAATTTCTATCAAGGTTGTAAAAAGGTTCATGGCTTTCTTTCCCTTTTGAAGGAAAAGCCATGCTTGGTGTACTTGCTGGCATTGCAAGCTTGCGAGCATGCAGTGCAGGAATCACTGTTGCAGGGAAAATGTGGAAGCAGAGCAGCCAACCACCAATCGATATTTGCTATCCTTGGCAGGTTAATAATTTCATGAGACATTTCTATTATATTCCTCATCCTTTTGGAGAAGTTATGGGGTTATAGTTATTATAAGCTACTTCTCCATATTCTTGTATGTTTGTATATATTTTTCCTATGATATTGCACTTTTAAGATCTTCAATTATTTTTCTTTTCTTTTTGCTCGATTAATGTTAACGATTAGATTATAAGCTCTTAACAGAGGATACGGTGATGACCGCAAAGTAGTATATGCAGGAATTACAATATAACATTAGGATGTGTTGCACAAGGTGGGAAGCAAACCAAAAACAAGAACAAATAGAATAGCAAATAAGAAATGTGCATCCAAAATGCTAGAAGTAGAGAAACACTAATTACCTAAAAAAATCACAAATAAGAACATTAAACTCAAGTAAAATACAAAGAAAAGAGAGTGAGAAATAAAATTTACGTGATTTAGTGAATAAAAATGAGATGCTTCAATCCACTAATAGAGATGCAAATGCTATTTTTTTTTTTTCTAAGATTCAATCTTTAGAGATACTCTCTTAAAACTCTCTTGCTTGATGCTCTAAAACCGAAGATAAAGGTATTTATAGATAAGAGGGAAGCCAATATAGTAAGTTTAGGGAGTTAATCTAAATCATTCTTGGAATGGATCAAACACTTGTCTTATTCATATAAACTTCTCATCTACTCTTCACTCTACTCTACTCCTTCCCATAATTCTTGTGAGTTTTCACCCTTTACCTCATCTCTACAAAACCTCCCTTAATCCTTATGAATTTCTTGTAAATCTACTTTATCACTCTGTTTCATTTTCATATATTTGTTATTGTCTTCAGAACTTTTCAACAATACAATGAGGAGTACTAGTGTTCGGAGTGAAGTTGAATATAAGGCTTAATGAAACATCCCGAACCTACCATCTGTCTCTTATGTGAGTTTGCCCTCGCACACGGTTCACGTAAAGGCTAGGGAGCCTAGCAACATGCTATTAATACGGAATAAGACCAAAATAATATAAACAAAAAAGAGACTCATAGGCCACAGTAAATCCATTAATAATACAATAATATGAGTAGGGTTCTCAAATATAAAAGTATTGCCAAAAAGAAAAATACAACAAGAGGAAAAATATTAATCATTCATAAAATGTTACAACATGAGAAAGTGAAGAAAGAATAAGTCTAATGCCCTAATAAGTAAAATTGCTATCAAGCTTCCACCACGATGGCAATTAATCTACATCATATATTAATTATGAATATCTAATGCTCGCCAAAGGACACTATCATTAACAAAATAATATAGACATAAATATATTTAATATGGAGAATGTATAAATATCTAAATAATTGATCATCATAACAAAAAAAAGAGAGTCATGCACATAATATACTTGGTTAGCACAGTTCAACTCGGCATATGCTAATCCTATCCACCATATCCACTTAACATGCATGATACCTAGCCTACCAGCCATCATTCATACTCATCCAGCATAAACTTTCCCAAGGGAGGATAGATACTAGAAATAGGATTGTCTACCCCTCACCTGACAAATAACATAACAATTATCTGTCATTGTAAATTAAAGACCTCAGTCGTATGCCCATAATTATGAGTTAGCATCGCAATATCTATTCGAGTCCTCGTTTTAATATCATCATATTATATTTGTGAAATTTATAAGTCATAACTCAAGGATGTCCTCACTCTACGTCATTGAGTACCGCTAAGTCTACATCATCTTACCATTCGATTTCTAACTTAAATACCCTAAAGGGTTTGACTCTAGTTAGTCGACAATATAATCGTTCATCGCTCAGCGAATGACATGCCTAATTATTTAAGATCCACAAACTGATATCTCAAGTATGAACCCTACTATATATTAATATAATATAGTTTTCTCACCTCTTATTTTAACTGGAGAGGTGTTAGATACTATCAAGACGTAGAGATCACCATCTTTATAGTAATGCACATGTGCCGATGATATGATATTATACAACACAAATAAACATAATAGAAAGAATTAAAAAATAGATAACTACTAATCACTTAAGATACAACAATTCAAAATGCCAAACTCAAGCAAACCACACAAAAATAGAAGTGATAAATGAGATTTACATAGTTCGATAATGTACCTATATATATTCATGAAAGATGTAAGGCTTCAGTCCACTAATTGCTGATTGAGATACAAATACAAGTTGTTCAAATCTCTAATTTCTCTCAAATATAATATAACTACTCTCTACCTTACTTATGTCTTAAAACTCAACATAAAGATATTTTAGGGAGTGATTGAATGGTGATATACGAAAATAAAAAAGGAAAAAAGAATTCCAGTAATTTGTACATGATAAAATTACCCCCTTAATTAATCAGTCCACACTCTACCCTATATTTACTTTCACCCTCAAATCCTCTCCCTCTCTCTCACTCTCACTCCCTCCTCTCTCAATGTCGGGAATTCTCCGCTGGAAGAGGATACGCAATCTGCTACGCCTCTCCCCGTGGTCGTCATCCGCCTCCTCTGCTCTCCTCCACCGCCAGCAGCGACACAGATGTGATAGGAGCGGCTCCGACGAGCTCCTCCCGCGCCGCATCCGCGCTGAGCCCCATTGCCCGCGCTGCTCCAAGCACACTGCCGTTCTCTTCTCCCACCGCCGACCGCCTCCACTGCTCACCGCTGCCGACGAGAAAGGGTACAGGGTTCTCAACTTTTGCCCTAACTGCAAGACCTCCTACCACTTCGCTCCCCACGAGCTCGCCCCTCTCCAGGGCTCTTTTGTGGAAATTGGAGAAGAGGAGGATAAGGGAAAGGCCAAGGGATTCTCCTCTTCATTTGAGGCGGAAGGGTTGCCGCTATATAGAGAGGGTTCGGGTGGTGGGAGTGGAATTGGAGGGAAGGAAGGGTGGGGCGCGTCGAAGTTGAGGAAGGGTTTGCCGACGCCCAAGGAGATCTGCCAGGGGCTCGATAAGTACGTGATTGGTCAGGAGAAAGCTAAAAAGGTGCCATTTTATCGTTTCTTTGCGGTGTAATTGTCGAACTCTGGTTACTTGAAAATGTTATTGTTATTAGAAATGGCAATAAAGCATGTAGCTCTTCAAGAAATAAGTAGTTCTAATTGTTACTAGGTGCATGATTACTTTTTTACCCAAATATATGGGCTTCAATGCTAATGTGCAAACTTTATTAGAATTAAAACTATAGATGGTGAGCTAGGGGAGGCAAACGATTAGGTGATTCAAATGTAAAGAAAATTAGGTGATAGTAAACAGAATTGAAATAATATGTGAATCCATGTGCAATAAAGTTATCAGGATGCGTCTATGTGGCGATATTGTTTACTCAATTCTAACTCAGCGCCATTCTTTGTAGTTAGACCAGGTATGAAGCAGGACAGAAGCTTAAGTACCATAATCTGGTCTTTCTAACGTGGTCATTGTGGTGGCCTTGCCTTCTTTATCTTTCACTGTTTTGCAAGATAATTTTCTTGTAAATGCCATGTAACATGTCGCACTATTCTTATAGATGTATTTTTGCTTCTAGTTTTCACTACCTGGCAAACTGTCATTTAACCTACTCCTCTGGGGTTATATTTGATCTCTGGATTCTCTGCTAGTTCTTGATGTAAGAGCCATCATTGGTCTTCCCAATCGTGTTTTTTTTTTTAAGAACAGTCCGTAGACTAGATAGTTTCATTCAAACGCAAGTTGCTGCTTACATCCATGGGCGGTTTGGCCCAGATTTTACAAGGTGTGGTAGGATCAGTCAAAGTCCCAGTTGTGTTTTTGCTTCTGCTGATTGGAAGCAATCACTTCCTGATACCTCTTGAAATAACACTCCTGCCAATTTATTCATACTATTTGCTAATTGTGCTTGAACTGTTTTATTTGCACATCCAATTAATATTGAGTTAATCTTCTGAAATATGATTAACTCAGTTGATAGCTTATTGAGGATCTCATATTCAATAAAAACTGAAATTATTCTCTCTTTTATTTCAAATATTTTTTAGGATAAAAATTACAATTTACCAGTATGTTTGTAAGATTTTTTTTTTTTCTGTATAGAGGAAAAAAGCTAGTTCAGAACTATTATAATGTTGGAAGTACAGCACCAACACAAACTGTGATGACAAACTGTTATCACAAAAAAAAAAAAGAAAAAAAAAAGAACAGAAATATCAACTACTAGGAATTCTAATTGAGACTTGAGACTTGATCTTGAATTTAATTTTTCTACGGTGTTGCAAGATTTGCTGTAGCACATCAGACCAGCTGTTGAACTTGGAAGAGTAGGATTGTCATCAACTTGCTCTTGTTCATATCCAGTTTCATCTTATGCAGCTTGAAATCAAATAGCACGTCAGTATGAGTCGGTAGAAAAAAAAGGTTACATAAAAATCAGAAAATCTTGTTCATTTAGTCAGAAAAGCTGGTAATTAGCAGTTCATTTTGATGATATATAACTATATATTTCTGGACTTAATATTTTGTTTAGACTTTGGTGCTTGACTATTTTGATGTCTCATGGGTTGCATATTCAGTGCTTGTTTTTCCTTTGTATATACAGTTATAGGGTTTTAGATGTGTTGAGGTTGTCCTCATGTCTGAAACCTCTGCTGTGTCTGAAGTGAGATTGACTCAACAGCCAAATCAAAGCAGAGTCATAAAGAGGATGATTTTTTAGAAAGTTGAGAACTAATGTATAGAGTTCAGTATAGTAAAACTGCAATAAGAGAGGATTTACATCTTTCCTTGAGTACTCTTACTTGCACGTGTGAGACACATTTCAAAATCAAGTAGTCAGAACAAATCAAACATGGAAAGTCTGAACAAGAAGACCCACTGATATGGCCTTAAAGGTTAAAACAATAAATACGTATTATACTCCTTTATCCCTGTAATCTGTATTAATCTTGCTTATTGTTATGATTTAGGTTATCTAGAAATATTCCAAAGAAGGCATAATTAAGGTCAATATGAAGTTTTGGTAGTTTGAACTTTGAAGTGTCTAGGAGTGATATCAAGTGTTCTAAATTGTTTCAGATATCTAAGAATCCGTCATGAGAAAGAATTTCATTTTTGGTTGTCTGGTTAACACTGTTATCATACTTATATAATATAATGTTATTGGAGATATTTTGTGATAGTGGTTTTTATCTTTATCTCAAATGTTACGATAGAGCCCTTGATTTGTCTTATTCTGATTTTTTTACGAGTATGGGGCTAGCATCATAAGCCCAAATTTTTAAGATGGCTGCTCCATAAAAGTGAGAAAACAATTGTGCAATTAATGGCTTGCATTTTTGTCTAAAGTGGAAATGGATTTGTGGAGAGTTGAAAATAGATTGTGTGGATAGTTGAATAAGATGCAAGGGAGCCTTTCTTTATATTCTGCTTATCATCATATTTTTTATTCCTCAATATTCCACACTGCAGGTGCTATCCGTGGCAGTATACAACCACTACAAAAGAATTTATGATGCAGAGTTTCAAGAAGGGTTAGTCCTCGTGGAACCTTCCTACACATTTAATTTTTGTGCTCTAAATATTCTTTTGACTGACTATTTCTATTTAATAATGTCTTCCTCTGTGTTTACTGAATATGAAACTCAACTTTCATTGTTTGTTGAACTAAGTAAGGTGAAACTATATGTAGGACTGGAGCTGATTGTGGAAATGTTAAGGCTGAAGATGATGATGGTGTGGAACTAGATAAAAGCAATGTACTTTTAATGGGTCCTACTGGCTCGGGTATATTGCTTTTTTTATTATTGTTTTAATAGGGTTGGTAAACAGGAGGACTTATCTATACATGGAAGTTTCATGCAAAATAACTGGACTTTTTTGTTCATTGGTGTACCTACTTGATTGGTTTCTTCTAAGGACAGGGAAGACGTTACTTGCAAAGACATTAGCTCGATTTGTCAATGTGCCATTTGTAGTTGCAGATGCAACAACACTGACACAGGCAAGTCTGTGACTCTGTTCTAAGCTTTTAGGTCCAGATGTTATGTAGTAAATGCAAAATTTCCTAGACTCTTGTGAATTTAGTTCATATTTTTTTGCCAATCAAAACTTTTTTATTTGATTTTCCTTTTATAAGATATTTATAATTTACATAAAAGTCACAGATATCTTTGTGCTTAGTTTTATATCTCATTATGATATGTGAATGCTGTGTTTTTAGGACAGCAGCACAATCATATCTTAATTTGTATTTGAACTTTTGATTTGGTAGGAAAAAGAAACAGCTCAGCAGGATATAGACGAACAATTAATTCACTTATATTTAGATTTTGTAGCATTGTAAGAAAGTCCACAAATAAAAGCTATTATCATGGAAGTGTTATTACATCTTCATTATTGGGCGATTGAGTAAATTCAAATACCAAGAAGATAAGAACCTAGAATAAATTGATTTCTAAGTTGAAAGGCTCTACAAGAATCGATCTTGTTACAGTTAGACATGTTTATAGCTTAGCATCCAGAAAAGTAAGATCTTGTTTATGTGAAATTAATAAAAAAGTGAAGAGTTTTTCTAGTGCCAATACATATTCTTTTATCATTAAAAATTTTACAATTTATCCAAGAAGTTCTTATTTCTAACTTTCTATGAGACTCCATTATTGATAGATCCTTAAGAAAACATTGGGCTCATTGCTCAAAATTCCAATCCTTAATTGATTCTAAAAGTATAAAGCTGAATATTCCAAAATGACTAAGGTGTCCAACAACAATGTGTGACATGGAGACATGCAAGGGCAATTGATTTTCCTATAAGATTGTGTTTCTACATAATACTGCCTGAAAGGTTACAAAATGAAACTCAAGATCTTTAATTGCTCGCAGTGATCATATGCATGTGTTTTCATTTGTTTCTGCTACTCAAACTTTTTTCAGCTCTTTGTTGGTCTGCCCATTTGCTGCAATAAAGAAATCTCAAAATTTTCAGATCTAAAAAATAAATGTTTAATCATCATACCTTTGTGCCACTGTAACTAGTCTTCCGGATCTGAACTTCCTTGACTTTTCCTTAGATAATGGATGACTTCTTTAATTGAAATCTGTTGAGCTCTTGGTAGCTATTTAGCAGTTAGAAAAGATTAGAGTAGATATACTTTGATGAGTAGAAAATCCAAGATCCATTAACTTATGGTTAGTGCTTACTTGTCTATTTTCTTTTTCTCAATATTGAAGCTGAAAGTTGACAGTATCCTTGCAGGCAGGCTATGTTGGAGAGGATGTGGAGTCAATATTATATAAGTTGCTTACGGTATGGTTCAGGACTTTGATATATTTAACATTTGGTGAATATGATTATTGAAGGCATATTCTGGAGGCATGAGATTGTAAAATGTGTACTTACTTACTGTGGAAGATGATGTTACAACTTTTAAGTATGATTTTGTGCCACAATATGCTTGCGAAAGAACAATATGGAGAATATATGAAATTATTAACAAATATATTCATATATAGTTGATATGTTACATAAATATTCTAGTCCTCCTATCTGACCAGAATTGGTATGGATGGTAGTGTAAGTTTTCTGATTTAGAAATCGTTAAGTGATAGCATCATTCTTGAAATGAATTTCTCTTTGCTAATGAAATTCTCCTTTAATCTTTCTCTGATCTTAACCGTGATAGGAGGTTATCTACTTATAATTTGCATGCTTTGTTTCGAATTGCCTATTTCCTATCAGTGCACTATAATTTGCTCTGTTTGTTGCACTTTTTTCTTTAATGATCTAGGACCATTTCTTACCTTTTAATTGTGAGCATATGCTTCTGATGTCTAAAATAAGATTTCGAAACTCGGTATCAGTATCGAGATCGAGATCAGTCACTAAAAAAATAATATGTATCGGTTGTATCAGCTGTATCATGTCGTATCAGTTATGTGGGGTCACCCATATCGGATTGAACTATTTTTAATCATGTAAAAATTCTAAATATTACTTAAAAATGCAGAAATTTTTTTAAAATTTAGAAAAGTATTAATAAAAAATATAAAATAAAAATTAGTTACATATGAAACTTAAAATCTAAAGAAAAAAACTCACTCAAAACTATTATAAATTTTGGCTTGAATTTGGCAAATTTTTATGCTCGTAAATTGTTACTGTAGAATAATAGTGAAGAGAGAGCTCTCTCTTTACTGTTGATTTGCAGCAATAAGAGAAAAGGAGTTAAAAAGTGGGTGAGAAAGATGGAGAAGAGAAATGAGGAAAAAAAAAATTTTAGTTGAGTTCATTAAAATGCGGAATAATCAGAGGGCACACTAGATCAGCTACCGGATGAGCTCAGCGAAGGATGAGAAGTGGGAGGAAAGTGTATGTGAGAGATAGAGGGTAAAAACTAAAAATTGAAAATAAGACAGCTAAGGACATTAATTACTAATGTCTCATATGTTAGATACATTTTAGATTTGAACTAAATCCTAAAAAAAGTTATTTTAGCCGATTCAGCCGAAACTAACCAATCCCAGATTACTTTCGGGTCAGAATCAGCCAATCTAACTTGGGATTGGCCGATTTCGTGAACCATGGTCTAAAAGTGGTGAATATGTTCGATCAGCAAAAAATTGTAATTATTTTTTGAATACTGCCATGCTTACAAACGTTCTACAAAAAGTGATGACATGGAATCTTGTTAACTTTTGTGGGTAAGGCTTTATTATTTATTTTTACAGAAAATATCTTGCTTGGTTCCCTTTCAGTAGGATTTATAGTTTGAAAGATCCTCCAATTTTAAGTGTGAAGAATAAGTTATCGTGGTGCTTTATTTTGACTGAATGCTGCTTTGAGAGAGTTCTTTCTTTCCTGAAACATTTTTTAGAAGAAATTCATTACAGGTCAAAGCACTAAGTTAATTTGACCTTAACAACACTGATCAGTTGGTTCCTCTATGTTTCATTCTGATATAAGATCATTTGAGTCCACATAGTGGCTAAAAGCAAGTGGGCCTTATGACAAAAAATTGCTTTTGTCTTCTTGATATTGCATTGCCATTGGTTTTAGATCCATCTCATTGTGCCTTGGTTTAAAAGATTATGATTAAATTGAAGTACTGAAGTTTACACAGAATCACATTCAACACCACTCCATTCCTGCCTGGCTCTGTTTCTCCTCGTATGCTTGTTTATTCTAAAAACATCCCTGTTCCAATGTTTCCTGGTTTTAATTCTAGGAATTTTATATTAGCTGACTAATCTTACTATATTGCCTTCTCTTTGGTCTATTAGCTCCAGACATTAAGTCATTAACTTCTATATTTCTACCTGTGACAAATATTAGGTTGCGGAATTTAATGTTGAAGCAGCTCAACATGGAATAGTGTACATTGATGAAGTTGATAAGATCACGAAGAAGGTCCAAGATAATTAGGCCATCATATGGAAGATGCACATTCTCGTCAGTAAAAGAGTGTTTATATGTATGCTTATGTGCAGGCTGAGAACCATAACATCAGCAGAGATGTATCTGGAGAAGGTGTTCAACAAGCATTATTGAAAATGCTAGAAGGAACTGTAAGTGATACATCATAATTTTTATTTATTTGATTTAGTCATCACTTTCTCTTTTGGCGTGCTAAAATTCATTTCAATACTGAATATCCCATCAGTTTTCTTTTTCATGATCTTAATTATTTTACTTCCTATTCATTAGAAGCAACTATTCAGTGACTATTGCTAGTGCAAATAAAGAGTGCCCATTACCCAACATTAAAGTAAGATCTTAATTATTTTATTGCCAACAACATTAAATGTACGGATCCAGAAGTTGATATGGGAATCTACAGAAATGTAACTAAGTGACTGTTCAAGGATGCGTCAAACTCTAACTCACATGATCTTATATAAAACGTTGTTAGTGGCCGCAAGCTTTTTATAAACTTGAGGAAGGCCTATCCAGCTAGGATATTATCAGGTTCCATGAGATCTTCTGAGTTGTAATTGGAGTTGACATTTAGAGTGCATGGGTGCACTTAGCTACTTTTTATCATAGTATATTTTGAATTTTGGATATTGCACAGAATAAAGAGGATGTTTTGGGAATAGAAAGCTGTATCACCTTTTGACTCACTTTCTAGTGTGTACGTGACAAATTTATTATGCATTTATCAAGTGAGTTATGGGTTCTGCAACAGTAATGCAAACAATAACGTGGAGTTATTGTCAGGAAATTCATTTTCATGGCCCTGATGATCAAATTCTACTTTTATATTACTTTTGTATAACTCACCTCACTTAAAATGTATTTTCTTGAACCTCTTCTGATGTCTGTATTAAATATCTTGTGTGTAGGTGCTTTCTCAAAATCTAAACATACTTGAAGTCAGAAGCTATCTTTGTATTGTCCCATACTTGAAACTAGAACTGCATTAAAAGGCACACTATTTACTTATTTAGAATTCTTATTTTCTTATGATGAATAAGCTTCATGGTATGATTTCCATGTTTAGAATTCTTCTCTCTTAGCTAATCTTTCCTTGTCTCTAAAGGAGTCGAGGTTTTGAATCATGAGTTTCGGATTGAAATTGTATTATCGCTATTTATATGTGCAGATAGTTAACGTACCAGAGAAGGGAGCCAGGAAGTACCCCCGGGGTGACAATATACAGGTGGTAAAATATAACATATTTTATAAAATCGTATGCTATGGAAGTTCCTTAGCTCCTATCATATGGTAAAAGAGAAGAAATAGATGGTATCGTCTCCTTGCTGCTCAGTGGCAACACTCCTTGGTCTCATCCCTCCAACATTTTCACTAGGCTTTGGTGGATATTCGTTTTTCATGATTATGGAATGGTTGTATGTAGTTTCTAAAATAAATCTCACAATATTGATTTGAGTTAGACAGAGAGCCAAAGGAGTTTTTAGCTTAAAAAGATTTTCCTCTAAAATAGATTCTGCCTGAATGAGTGGTTAAGCAACTTTTTCTATAGTGTTGACTGTAATATACTAATATTGCTTTGGGATATACACAATTGCCTTTTACCTTGCTGACTTTGTTACATGACTTGCAAGTCATTTTTTGTTTAACATATCTTCTCAGTATATGCTAGTATGCTAGTACTTGTTTTTCTTTCTTTGTATTCATTTGATTGGTGCTTGTTGACACGTAGATTGATACAAAGGATATTCTTTTTGTTTGTGGTGGTGCTTTTGTTGATTTGGAGAAAACAATTTCAGAAAGGTAGCATCGTTTAAACTTTTCTAGCAATTTCCTTTGATTAATTACTCTTAACGTGCAGTTTGAAGGTGGTCTGATTATTTTTCAGTTTGAAACAGACGGCATGATTCTTCAATTGGTTTCGGGGCACAAGTACGTGCAAACATGAGAACTGGTGGCTTAACAAATGCTGTAGTGGCATCGTCCCTGTTGGAATCTGTAAGCATTAACAATGAATACATTGCCTGATGATATTCTTTTGGAAACATATTTGAATAGATTTATGTAAATTACAGTTTCCATTTTGCTGCTACTAAGTGCTTGTTTTGCAGGTCGAGGGTAGCGACCTTATAGCATATGGCCTTATTCCAGAATTTATTGGACGCTTTCCTATTCTTGTTAGTTTGTCAGCACTAAATGAGGACGAACTGGTTCAGGTATAGAACCTGATTTGTACTTGCTCTTCTATTATGACTGTTGTAATCGCTTGTTTTCTTAATTGTAACTTACACACACTGCTATTTTTGTTATTTGATTATTTATTTTCCTTTGGTTTTCAGTTTTGATAGTCATTTTCCTTCTATATGCAAAATTAATTTTTGCTAATTGCTATCATCAGCTAAGTTGGGCTTCAGATTAGCTCACTGAGTTCCAAGTTTTTTTCATAAGCAAATCTTCGATGATTTTTATTGAGTGACTAATTGATTTTTGTAATCAAATTCTTTACAAATCAACGATTCATGGATTTTGTAGAATTGACAAAGTCAGATGTTCTTTTTAGGTCTTGATGGAGCCAAAGAATGCTCTTGGCAAACAATACAAGAAATTATTCAGCATGAACAATGTGAGTTGGCTTGTTTTCTGTATGTTTTTGTCAAGAAAACATTGCTAATTCACATCACTATCTTTCAGGCAAAGCTACATTTTACAGATACTGCACTTAGGCTGATTGCGGAAAAAGCAATGGCCAAAAACACTGGTGCACGAGGTTTAAGAGCTATTCTAGAAAATATTCTCTCTGAAGCCATGTATGAGGTATATTTCTTGATATTTTCTAAGATTTTCTTTTTCCTCTTTAGAATTTAGTACATTTAAGTTGTGAACTGCACTGATGAGATTATTACTCAAAGAAAGTCTCTTCACGTTGTTAAATGCTGTAACATAGTTCTGCTCTTACTTATTCGAGTTTTAAATGACATTGTATATCTTCCAGATTCCAGATGTAAAGGCAAGAGACGATCAGATACATGTAGTCGTAGATGAAGAGGCTGTTGGCTCAGTTGACAGACCAGGTTGTGGGGCAAAGATTCTTTGTCATGATGGAGCTTTGGAGCTACCTATCCAAAGTGAAGATCAAGGATCCTATGGTATGTATTAGTTTTCTTAGGAAGTTACTAAAGACCCATGGTATGAGTACACGTATGAAGTTCAATAGAGCTGGAGGAATTGCTCGCAGATCAATATCCTCTTAAGCATAAGATTTCTGAGAATTACCTAAATACTGACCCTCAGATACTTAATAAACTATCATTCTTTTCAAAATATTTCAATTTAAATATCCATTAGCTTTCCTGCCTTGGAAAGTTGCCACTACGCATATCTCAAGGCTCAAGTAGCCTGATTCCTGAGCTATGTTATATATATATATTTCCCCGTAGATCGAATAGCTGGTGTTATCTCATTTATGGCAGTGTAACCTCTAACAGTGATCACTAGATTCTGCTTTAAATCTTTTACAGCAATTAACTCCTTGAAAAAACTTTGCAGGCAATGCTTGAGGTATCAAGAAGGGTGAGTCGGGAAGAAATGCTGAGATATCTTTGAAGAGCCAGGGTCATGTAAATTCGGCCACTCGACGAGGGCAGATCACGAGCTGAACCTATAACTACTTAAATGCAATGAATGCCAAGTTCTACCACGCAATGTGTATGGAAATTCCCAATGCTATTTTCCTATCACTCCATCTATGTATCTTTGATGTTTGTACATATATGTAATCACTATCCTTGTAAATAGTGAGGTGTCATGCCAGTTTGTTCAGCATAAATTGATGCAGTAGCATTTGGTCGAAGTTCAGCTGATGTAGATTACAGAGCAGCAGTTTCAACAAGGCTGTTTTAATCTTTCATATACACAATATTTTAGGATTTAAGATGGAATATATCAAGGTTCTGCATTCTAGCCCAAAAACAACAGGGAGGTGTTGTTTCAACTGCACTTATATACTGCAATGGTGGACCAAATGTAGCATGCGTGATCTAACGCAAACTTAGCATAGAAGTTCTTAGTAATTAAGTATAGAAGTTCGAAAACCATTGCAGTATACAGTCAAGACCCACGACAGCTGGTTCTACATCAATAATCATATTAGCAAAGTGGTCTATCTTTGAGCTAAGAACTAAAGACTATTCAAAGTTGTAGTGCTTGTCCACAGCTATGGAGACCTCCCAGGTGCAGCTCATGCCTTTGGGAAATTCCACCAAATCACCTGCTCCAATTTCGACAAATTCGTCTCCGTGACCGTCAGGGAAGACCTTCACCTTGCCTTCCAGGAGGTAGCAAGTTTCTTTTGCGGTGTATGTCCATGGGAATTTGCTTGGAGGACATCCCCACCTAGCATCAGAGAACATCAGAAATTCCAACACCATCCCACTAAATCATATTGATACTTAGGCAACATGAGAACATCATGCTATAGCTCAGGTTGCACATACAGAACCGTTAATTAAGAAACTTTGGAAAGAATAATGCTTCAAAATAAATGAAAGAATATAAACAATGACTAAAGGTGGATTACCAAATAATAAGGTTCAGATCTACAAACAGATTTACCCAATCAACACCATTTTTAACTGCTATAATGTCACTATCAGTGATTTGCACTATATAAATTTTTAAATATGAATGGGTCACTAGATAAGATATAAGAAATGGGTGTATCGGAAACAAGTTAGGAATAAATTGTAAGTTGCATTAGAATGGTTCAAGGTGGTTTGCACATGTACAGGGGAGACAACAGGATGCCCCAGTAAGTGATTTTAGCCAAGTATGAAGTGCCCTGAGAGGAAGAACTCGAAATGATGTAGGACAAAATAATAACAGGGAAACTTTATGCATTCTGGAGAGTGAATTCATGCATTACTCTCAATGTGGGAACATCATGTGGCCCAACTTGCAAATGGTTGAAAAATTATTATTCTTTCGAACTTCTTCTAACATTTTATAATTAATCATAATCGGAACACAACGTTCCCAGGTTGAGCGAAGCATACTAAGTGAAACCTCTAGGGTGCATTCAACATTCTCCTAATAAGGAAAATGCACTGTAGCACATTAAATAGAGCTGAATGTAAGACAAGTATCCATTTAACTGACCCCAAATAGTTGGACCAGCATGTTGTTGTTGGCTTGAAATTCCTCTAGTTCTGAAAAGTTAAGCTTTTCCCTAACTGCATGAAACACATGCATTTGACTATTGGATTGTACATACTGTGTATTTGCATTTCACTATCTAATATGGTTTCATATTAGAATAAACAAATGAATTATAGACCATCTAGAATACATCTAAAGTGACGGAAGTCGAATTTTCACTACACTACTACTCATTAGAAAGATCAAGTAAGCACCCCAATCTTCCAATAAAACTACAACTCTCATTCCCTTCTGCAACTCATAAACTTGAAGAACATCTCATGGCTTATTACTTATATTGGAATGTGTTGTAGGATACAATTGTCTTTCTAGGTTCTCTAAATAAAAGATAGTGTTTGCCATCACCAACTAATTAATTAACTCTTCATCATTTCATAATACATCTTCTCAAGTAGATAATAAAGTAAAGAAGAAACTAGGTAGAAAATCTACCCACTGTCCATCAACTACTTGATAGTTAGTCCAACTTAGACATATAAAATGAGATAACCAGATGATTTAACTGAATAATTTCCTGAACTCTGTCCAGACTGTGTCATCAGATCTTCTATAGCTTGATCAAACTTAGCCAAAAGGCACCATCCAACCTAGAAGCTAAGAAAACACCTTAATTGATACGCATACCATGAGCAATGGTGCTCAGAGCAAGTCAAAACTATTAGAAGAGAAGAATCAGACTAACCGTCACAGATTACTATCGCAAATTTTCATGGTCAAACCTTTCTACCAGAAGGAAGATGGGAAGAAAAGAAGTCCTCTTTTAGATGATCCTCCAAAATACTACAAGGAAACCAACAAACAAAGACACATTTCCCCCTAAAATTGCTCCTCAAACAACAAATTACTCCTTCTCTTGGGCATCCCTCGACGCACTCAAAAGCTTCAAAGAGTAAAGAAACCCTAAAAACTTACTTGGGCCACTGCCTCACCCCGAGCTCGGCGAGCTTGGACTCGGGTGGGTTCTTCTCGACCTTGACGCCGAGCTTCTCCGTCACCATCGTTTCGGCTCTTATCGCCAGAGAACTCGACCTCCTCGGCCTAACGGAGAGAGACGACGGCGGAGAGACGCGGAAGAGTGGAAGCGAAGAAGTCAGCAATCCGCTCGCCATCCGCCCTCCTCCTAAAGAGGCTTCCAGAAGAACGATTTATGATTATTCTTTTCTTTTCTCTCTTTTCTTTTTCTGCTGTTCTAAATAATTCTAAATATTGCTAATAATTCTTCTTTATTTTCTTTGTGAAGATGTTTTGATTTTTGAAGACCTCTCATTTCTTATCCTCAACTGATATGCAATTTGAATAATAATCTGTCACATATTTCTACATATTTTCGAGTTCTAACTATTTTAAATCTGCCCCTAATTTCTTTGACATATTTGATCTAATTAACCAAAAATGCCTTGTAAACAACTAACAATCAACTAAGAAGAGATTTTGCTCACCATCAAAAGTAGCATCTTGAAAAGATTAATGCACCTGCCTGCTAATTACCATCCCACTAAAAGCTTTTATCTTTGCAAATAAATCCAATTCCAAGTACTCTCAGTATGTAAAGAAATCTTGTGGACGAAAAACTTTTACCGCAATTATTGTGATTCAACTCTTCTGTACAATAGGATCATGAAATTTGAAGAGAGGGGGGGGGGTTTGGAAGTACAACAGCATATGCTCGGACATACATCAAGATCCTGCAAATTTAGTCTGAGAACCCACTTCATTTATCAGGTAAAACCTGCATATCTCAGTTTCAGCATCAAGAGAATCAGCCTAGAAGTCCGTGTCGAAGCACGATACCATTATTTTTGAAACAATTGATCGCGCAAAAGGAATGTAGCTGAGACTGTACCTGCAAACATGAAATTAAGAACAGATGAGATCACAAGCTGCTGATAAATTGTGTCATGCATTGATATCATCATATCAGGAAAAAAGAAGAAAATCTCCATAAAACAGGAAACTGAGGGAGATGCATTGCTGTATGAAATTAATAGTACTAATAACAAAGAACAAAAGTAATCAGTAATATTTTGAGCTGGTCTAACACGTCTAATGCAATTGCTGACAAGGGGATCATCCTTCCCAGTGCATATAGTTTCAATAACCTATCCCAACAATCATTCATGGACCTATTCCTACATTAGGCATTAGTCTAGTTATTTTACACTATCATGCATGACATTAATTCAAAAGTATCAATTTAACACACTCAAAAAAATCACTGATAAATCACCCAAGACTTTAAAAAGCACTCCTATTTCATAAGCTTACGTCTACAACTAAGAATAACGAATCACAATTAGAATAGGCAATGCTGTAAATTGTTTTTAAGTGATTGGATGGCACTGCAGAATTTTCCTTCAGAGCCACTTGATTTCACAAACAGAAAGATAAGTAAAACTAAACAATCAAGCATTTCCCAAATATGGAAAGAACCAAAGTGCAAAAAATCTGAATAAACAGCCATAAAGTCCATAGATTACACTGTTCTCTGATAACGCAAAAATTACCAACTTACCAAACAAGCGCACCGAATTCTAAGATTATGGCCAGAAGTGTTAAGAGCTTATTATGAACCTGTTTAACAGGAAAGGAGTCAAAAGTAGTATTAGAATGTACCATACCGATGAAGAATGGAATGATAACTTCAATTAACAAGAGAACTATAACCATACTTACATACAGAGCACAAAATAAAGCAATTATGATGCTTGCAATATATAATGCAGTTGCATAGATACGCACAGGATCAAGCATCATAAAAACTTGTCGCTTGGGGCCAATGAGAAACGCTGTGCTGCCAAACAAATAGTTCCATCATTAGCTGACATAACGGAACCGTTAAGAGGGAAATGAAACAGTCATGGATGTATGGAACTAGTTCACCCCCAATTTATTTAAGCTATGATGCAATTAAAAAACTCCTGCTACAAATGAATTTAGAAACAGTTTCTAAATATAAATTATATATAGTGATCATGCCATTGATATAACGAACTAAGAGTACAACAAAGAACCATAATATAGCGAGAGAAGTCGAATAATAGAAGCTCATCTTCATGGCTATGTTTTTTGCAGATAGACAGGAATAATGCTTGTTTAACTTCTAATTTTGTACTGGGAAAAGGTTAATAAAAAAAATTGCCTCAATATGTAAATGCCAGAGCATCAGTAGCAAGCCATAAGTAAAAAAAAATGTCTTTTTATTCAAAAAAAATTTACCTGTGCGAAAAGCTACTTACGCGACCACTAAATTGAAATTTTGGAAGAACTTCACTGTACAAGTGTAAACAAATAACAATTGTTTTATAGCCAGTATACATAAGAAGTTTCCTTTGTTTTGACCTCTCCGTGTTTATAATCATTTAACAGGGGAAAATTGGTTTTGAAAGAAATGTCCTCTCATCCTCATTCACATAAAAGAACCAGACAACATGGTCAAGAATAAATTCACTGCAATTACAATACAATAAACTGTTGTTGAATGAGTGCAGACCTTCCAAGGGCTAGCAAATTGCCAAAGGTGAATGTTATCCCGAATTTGACTGGGTTGAAGAAGACAAGCATTGACTGCCATGTCAAAAGAGGGGAAATATCAAATAACTCATACCAATAGGAGGATAATGACAGACTATTGTCAACATGTGGACTAAGCCTACCACTAGTAGTAGTCACCCTAATTATCAGCTTGCATGAGGAAAAATAAACAAACACAGATATCATATGGCCACCCTTATAGACAAAGATAGCATTAATTACTTAAAAACGATAAAATAAATATGCATTTTCGTGGGATAAGTATCTGAAGAACATCCTGCATAAAGTTTCCAAACCATCATGGAGAACTTATAATTCCTAGAAAGAAGCTGAGTGATAAAATGTACTATATTATAAAGGAAGTAAAATGTGAAAGACGATCATCTAAAAAAGCTTAGCGAGAAACATAATTAGGGGAAGTTGTTTATCAACTCTCTTATTTCTTCATTGGACGGTTCGGATTAGACAGATAATAACATAGAAATTTATCACTTCCCACATAAACTGATTGACTTCTTTTCCCCTTTGGCATTATTTTAGATGCCAATATCCAAAACTGGAATACTTCATATATATTATCCCAGCCAGTGTTCTAGCTTGTAATAGTAGATCCTAAGTTCTCTTTTCATGGATATATCTAAGGGCAATCAAATTAGATCAAGCAACAAAACAGAATTTTACGGGAAAGGAAAAATTCAGTGAGAAATATTCAGCTAATTGTGCCTATTGTCTGTCTCTAGGACTAATTGCATAAAACACCATAGACATTGAATAGCCTTAAAACCTCAAGTTTCTGAACAAATTCACTTGTGATATCAACTCTTTAGAATCACAAATAGATATTGAAGAAATTGCTCAATACAATCATGATGGTGCTACTGAGATAAACAAGAGCTGAAACCAGGGAATTAGAGCCAAGACATTGAGTTACATTACAATTTCTTTTTAGGTTTTGAATTTTAAGAATTCATTTCCAAATGCAAATTAATGCAAACCAGAAAACAAAAGAAGAAGTAAGAAGAAAGTCATAGCTGTTAGTCTTACCAAGAAAGTGCAGGCTAAGCCGGCAGCCAAGCAAATAGCAAATCCATATAGCCTCTGATAAAATGTAAAATAGTTCAAATATCAGTTTCATAGTATGGATCTCAAGAAAGTTAAGGTAACATAAGAATCACCAATATCTTTATATCCTCATGCCAGCAATGTAGTGCTATTATTATTCTAGATATCTTAAGTTTTGAGGTCCAAAAGAATGAACCAAGCATATACCACAACTATATATGTGCAACCACTCATGAAAGCACTTTTTGTAGGTACTATATCTCAAGGTTCTAAGTATTGGTTTTGGAATCTGGATTTGGTGCTTGAAAAACCGATACATATTAGCCGTTCGGGCAATTCGGAGTGGGGATCAACTAAATCAGCCATGTTGGCCAATACTCGAATCCATGCTATATCTACAATCTAGAAAACCCCAGCCTTGCATCTGAAATTTTCTTCAAACTGATAAATATCGCATATCATGCATTTAGATCCAAGGTCTGATTACTACGTTACATTTGAAATTCAAAGAAAACCATTTACATTTACAAAGAAGCTGTCTAAGGTCATGGAGATCCAACATAAGTAAAGAATTCAAAACAAGATACTAACAATAAATACCAAAAACGAACTGCAGAAGTTGTTGCAATTTTTGTAACTTTTATTTGCAGAAGGGGATAGATAAAGGAAATGCTTTTACAATAAATATTGATCTATTTGGCAGCATAGTTAGGTATTATATGTTTTGGTCGATTTAGAAACATAATTGTGTATGATCTCAAAGTATTCATCTGGTCCTTTGTCAGTCAGTGCCAGTTTATGTGCTTCTATTGTACCTTAATATAGTTGAAAGTTTTATCTGGATTCCTCTCAAAATTATAAAGATCTTCCATACTATAAGAATATATTAGTCATAATTAACAACTTATTAGTATCATGAAACAAATCATTTCCCTGTATGTTTGCTTCAGTCCTTCACTTACTGGGAAATATTGGAAGCATAAAATCTTCATAAGAACCCTTCATTGAAGGTAATTCACATTTGACAAATTGGTTCTTGTAATGTAACCTGGTGGATAACGTGGGAATTCTAATACAATGCAGGATTCTGCTTAGGTTTGCTATTTCAAAGAAAAAATAAAAACAAAGCATTCTTTTAGGTTTTGGTAGCAGCCAACAAGAATTTTGATGCTTAAAATGACGCACAGAAGGAGAAAAAAGAAAAGATGAGTGGAGTGTAGCCTTGAACACACAGGAAGAAAGTAAATGACCTCACTTCACAAATACACAATTGATGTGATTGTTTTTTGTTACTTGATTAATGATTACTTGAAGTAGAAGACTATAAAACAAAAAGGACAATCATCATACTTTCTTATGCTTTAATAAAAATATATGATGAACCTAAGATCTCTGTGATATCTTTGGGAAAATCTTCAAGATCTCTTTGGTATCTTTAAGATTATCTTCAAAGTCTCTTTTAACATCTCCGTATCCTTTTAGGATCTATCCTGAAAGTTATGCATTTCTTGTTATTGGATGCTGAAATTTACTTCCTCAATGATGCTAACTCAACTTCAGTTTCCAAACTTATGATATGCTTGTCTTATGTCAACTTACTACCGTTGAAAACAGAAAAAGATTTCCTAGATGGAAAGACCAGTTTTCCATTAAACAGCAAGAAAAGGTCCAAATTTATGTGAAAAAAAAAAATCATGTCCTACAGCTATAATTGAGAATCCCTTAAATCTGAACCCTAGAATAGTAATAATAACTAAAAAGTTACGCAAGTAGCATTGCAATTTCCAAATAATCCCCATGTAGTCGATCCGAGAAAAGTTTTGAATTCACATTAAGTAAGAGTTAGATCCAGGACTCATAACTATCCCAAAAATCAAGACTACCGATGGAAAGAAGCAGTACCAGAACTCCAGATCTAGGGCCTATTCCACCAAAAACATCGCAAGGGAAGGCGGAAGGGATGAGATCCGAGGAGAGAAACTAGGGTTTAAGAGAAATGGAGAATTACCTGTTGCGTAGTCAATGTGCACTGGCGATTGAAGTCGTCGAAGAAGGAGGAGGACTCTTCTTCTGCGGCCTCCTCGTCGACCTCCATTCCCACCAGCATCTTTGCCTTCTCCAGAGCTTTGCTCATCTTCTCCATAGCTGGGCGAAAGCGAGGCGGGCGAAGCAATAGAGGGAAGGAAGCTGCTAAATTCAGAGACGGATATAGATTAAACTCATGAAATAACGGGTATATATTCTTGGGCGATTTATGATTTGAACAGGGGTTGAAAATTAATCGAATTTAATTACGGTTGGGTTAAAACGGATCAGCTCCGATTGGTGAGGGAAAATTTTCCTAATCGGATTCGGATCGGGACCCGGACTCGGATTGGGTTCCGGATTCGGATCGGGATCCAGATTCGGATTGGGTTCCGGATTCGGATTCCGAGTTCCTCTCTGGTTCTGATTATCAACTTTCCTATAAATACTTAGGTCCGACTATCAACTTTTCTATACAACTTTACATTTAGTTCGTTCCAGTGAGAGAGAGAGAGAGTATAAATACTTAGGTGTGACTTTCACTTTTCTATAAATATTTACATTTACTTCATTCTGAGAGAGAGAGAGAGAGAGAGAGAGAGAGAGAGAGAGAGAGAGAGAGAGAGAGAGAGAGAGAGAGAGAGAGAGAGAGAGAGAGAGAGAGGATATGTCGTGCAATGTTCAAGTGCGTTCTGTCTGGAGGACGAATGTGGAGTATGAATTCCGTCTCATCGGATCTCTTGTCTCTCACTTCACGTTCGTCTCGATCGACACAGAGTTCCCCGGTATTGTCTATGCCTCCCCCCACCACCCTTCTCTCCTCACTCCCGATGATCGCTATGCTCTTATGAAAAAGAATGTCGACGCCCTGCACCTCATTCAGGTAGGCATCACCCTATCTGATGCCGACGGCCGCCTACCCGACCTCGGTACCCGTGGCGCTGCACACTTCGTTTGGGAGTTTAATATATGCAACTTCAACATCCATCGTGACCTCCACTCTAGTGACTCCATCAACCTTCTCATCAATCAAGGAATCAATCTCGAACGACTCCACAACGAAGGAATTGACTCATGGCACTTTGCGCATCTCCTTCTCTTTAAATCAGGCCTTCTCTGCAACAATGCAATCAACTGGATTACATTCCATAGCGCATATGATTTTGGATATCTCGCAAAAGCTTTACTTCGAAGCAACTTGCCAAATAATCTCGAGCAATTCATGCAGTTTATTAGAGTCTACTTCCGTGGCCAGATTTTCGACGTGAAAAATATTATTCGATACTGCAACGGAATCTATGGTGGGTTAGAGAAGACAGCAAGCTTACTAGGGATTGAGAGGACAGTAGGGAGATCTCATCACTCAGGATCCGATGCCCTATTAATATCTTTGGTTTTTAAAAGATTGAGAGAAATTTATTTTGCTAGAGATGGATCACTGCACAGACATGCCGGACTGCTCTATGGAGTGCAAATCTATTAATTAGATACTATGGTTTTGCAGCTTAATTTAATGAATTAATAATTGTGTGGTGATGCAAACTTGTTATTGTTGGAGACTGCCACATTTACTTGTAATATTTTTGTTTGGTTAGTGGTACTTTATTTTGGTGGTATTATTTGTTTGGGCTGTGAAGTTCTTTTAGCATACTTTCTGTTCTTATAATAAGTCTATTTAATTTCTAATAGCATCTTTTAATATGTTTCTCGATATAGTTTATGAAATTAAACTACATGGGAGATCATTTAAGAACTCTAAAAGAAATAGACAGGAAAACATTGGACTTCTTACCGATCTTGACGAAAGTCTGCACTTGCTCTTATGTCGCTGCCGTATCCGCCGCTTCTACGTCTCTCTCTGCGACAAGCGTCACCGACTTCACTCTAACCTACGAGTCTACGAGTCCCTTGAAACCAAGGCGATTCTAAATAAAACCGGATGAAAATTAACTTTAAAATAATTATCCTAATTAGGATTCTAAATACCAGTTCGGAGAACTTACTTTGAATATATTTATTATTTAAAATTATTCTTTATAATTTATAATTAAGCTTTTAAGTACCAGTTTTGAAATCAAAATAAGATATATCAACCATAAGAATTGATTTGAACTACTAATAATTTACGTACCCTTCTCACATTAATATATAAAACTTAAAAAGATCACATCATACGCCATTACATCCATCCATCTGCTTACTACATCACTCGCATTATATTACACACAAAAGAAACCAAATATTAGCTACTAATTTCTTAGCTTCATAATTCTATTTTCTTAGCTTCGCCTGCAGTGAGCTTCTCCGCCACCCCTCCGTCGCCGCCGGCGATGCTCACCACTCTGGGCCCCTTGATCTGGTCCGGCGCCAACTTCTTGAAGGTCACGGTGAGGACTCCGTCCTCGAGCTTCGCCGACACGGAGTCGAGGTCGACGTTGTCCGGCAGCCGGAACTGGCGCCAGAACTTGCCGTGCGAACGCTCGACGCGGTGCCAGTGCTCGCCTTTCTTCTCCTCCTCTCTCTTACGCTCACCGCTCACCCTTAGGATCCGGTTCTCCTCCATCTCTATTTTGAGCTCGTCTTTCTTCATACCTGTCACCACGCCGTCGATTCAAGCACGCAGCTCCCGATTACTAATTAGACTAAGTTTGAAGGAGTTGTTTGTAAATAAAGAGTTTAATTACTACCAGGGACGTCTATAACGATCTCATGGGCAGTCGGGGTCTCTCGCCAGTCCACCCGCGCCATCGAGACGACCGCCACGTCATCACGTTCCAACCCGAAAGGGGTGTGCTCCAGGATCCGAAACGGGTCCGGGAAGCGATCCGATAAGGGGCTCCCTCCCCGATCCAGCCACGGGAGCAGCGAACCAGCTGCTGACGGCGGCCCGACGGCCAGTAACGCTACGGTAACGATGGTAACGGCGTAGAAAACGGAGGACCTCATCGTTGAATTCTTTGCTGTGTGCGTCGACGGGGAGAGGGAAGGCGACACCGGAGGTTTTTATAGGTGTAGGCATTTGGACACGTGGCGGTAAAGGAGGTGCGGCAGGAGGACGAGAAGGTTCCAGCTCCGGGGATGACGTGGAACGACTCGAGGAGTCGAGAGGCTTCGGGTGCATGCTAAGAACTACCAGGTCCGGTTAAAAGGTTTCCAGAACGAGTTATATAGACTAATTCTTTTTATAGATTATAAACTAGGGATGAGAACGGATCGGATACTGATCGGATAGTGCTCAACCCATATCCGAATCCGTATCTTTAGTTCGGATACGGATTCGGATACGGATATTGGACGGATAGTAAAATTTAAAACCATATCCTAACTAAACGGATACGGATAATTTTCGGATAAAAGATCGGATCTTAAACGGATATTGATTAAATTTAAAATAATTAAAATATTTTATTAAATATAATTAACACAAAATTATTAAGAGTTTTATAATAAATAATTTTTTTGTATGTCAAATATATAAAATTAGAGAAATTAATCTCTATAAATAATATATAATATATTATTAGTAATAATATTAATACTTACCATTTAAATAAGCAAACTAAAAACTGTAAATCATTTAAAAAAATATGCGGGTAAACGGATATCCAATATCCGTATCCGAATCCGAAAAATTTATCCGACCCGTATCCGAATCCGTATCCGAATTTTTTTCAAAAATTCTATCTGTATCCGAATCTGAATCTGAATCGGATAGAAATTTTTTATCTAAATCCGATCTGAGTTGGGTCGAAGTTAATCCGACCCGTTTTCACCCCTATTATAAAATTAGACTATAATGACCTCAAATTATGGCATAAAATACTTTAATAAAAAAACTTCACTAAATATCACTCGCAATGCTTATGAGAGGGATTGAATTCATAATTTCTTATCATAAGCCAGTAGGACTCAATTGAACTTCAGTATAATCAGTTGACCCTGACTCGATCACCCGATCTAGCAGGTTTAAGTCAAATATCGAACTAAATTAGGAGACCCGATTTTTAATTAGATCGGGTTTGGGCTAGTTTACAACTCAAATGTTCTAACCCAACTCGACCGGCTATAATCAACGACGTTGTAGTATACTCAAGAGTATAAAATAATTTTATTTGGGTTATATTTAAATTATTTGGATGATAAACATGTTATTTATGTCATAAAACAAATTATTGGATAGTAAACAAGTTATTAAATAGATTGAATAGGTTGATGTGCTAAATAGGAACACAATTTGTTTAATAATCGGATATATGTATTAATAACCCAAATCTAATTAAATTAAATTTAAATCCTAAGACGCAATGAGGATTCGGGCACAAAGGAACATATCTCGGATCTAGCTCTTACCGGTTTCCACGAACTTGTAAATAAACCCGGATCCGAAAACGTTCATCCGCTAACTTCCCAACCACACGAGCCTGAGAAATTTGGCAACATCCACTTCTTTTGAATCCCAGCCCAAATCCTCTCTTCCTTATCAGATTTTCTTTGTTATTTTTCCTGATCTTTTTTTGAAGAATAGCTCGATTTTTCTCCTCTGCCAAGGATCAATGACGATCGCAATCCTCCCATCGACCATCGCGGTCCCAAGATTAACGAATCCATCTCTCTCCTCCGTCCGCTTCTTGTCAGGCTTCGATCGATTCGGCTTCCGTCCCATCTCGATTGATGACTCTGGCGGCGGACGCCTTGTGATTCGGAACGGCGGCGGTCCCCGCACGTTTCCTGGCGGCGTGTCCAAGTGGCAGTGGAAGAGGATGCAGGCGAACAAGGCGAAGCAGCTACTCAAGGCCCGCCTCCTCCGCGAGCGCCAGATCTACGAGATGCGTAAGCGCGCCGAGCTCAAGGCCGCCGTCTCCGAGCTCGAGCGCCCGTGGGAGCTCGTCGAGATGACGAAGGAGAAGACGGCGCCGAAGCTCTTCTCCATCGCCGCCGACGAGCAGGTGAAGGCGCTCGCTGACCGGTTCCAGAGACCCGGGGGTTTCGACATGTGGACGGAAAGGGACGGGCCCCAGGTATTCCAGTCGCCGGAGGGGTTGCCGTCAGCGAGGTTCTTCCCGAAGGGTGTGGTGCACAGCGTGAAGCCGTACGGGATAGTAGGAGGTGAAGACGACGATGGGGAGGACGTGAGGTTTGACGATTGGGTCGCGAGAGGAGGGGGTGGGATTAGGAGGAGGAGGAGAAGAGAGAGGAGGAATTCGAACGGAGGAGACGGAGTTGGCTCGGATGGGGAGAGCACGCAAGATGTTTGTGCTAATGCTCTGAGCTTAAACGAGTTGAAGATTACAAGGAACGTGTCTGAGGAACAGGGAAACCGCAGTTCTGAATCGAATGGTCGATCAAGAAATGGTGGAAATGGAAGGAGGAGAGGATTCAATGATTCGCTCGATGCGAAACCGGTGGATGCCCCAAATTACAGGGAGAGAAGGAGAGGTGTTCGTGATAATGCCTTGAGCTCAGATGGGTCAAAAATTACAAGGGGTCGTGCGAGTAATGACCGGAAGGCATCTGAGGAATGGGGAAGCCGCAGTTATGGGTCGAATGTTCGATCAAGAAATGATGGAAATGGAAGTAGGAGAGGATTTAATGGCTCGTTCAAACCAGACGGTGCCGCGAGTTATGACAGAGAAGAAGGTAGTGAGGTTGAGAGAAGAGGGAGGTCCAGAAGTGGTGGCAATAGGAGGTTTAAGGAGGAGAGAGTTTCACTGCGTCCTACTTCTGATTTGTATTCTGAAGATGATGGCTTCCAATTTTAGAGGGCAAAGTTTTACATATTCCAGAACAAATGACAACAGAATGCAAAAGGAAAAGTTGCAGAAAGAGGTTAATTCTGTGAGCTATCTTATAGTGTGTACAATGGAAAAGATGCTCATGTTAATAATGTAATCAGCTGCAAAATTAGTACCCTTTCTTGTGCACTTTTAACTACAGTTGGTGAAGGTAACTTGACACAACCTAGAGGAGGTTACTCTCCAGAAACTTTGCTATCTTAACATAGATTGTGTTCTGATATCATGTCTCAATGGGAAAGTTTTTAAACCATTGGAAACTGGAAATGGGAAGTATATATCATTGATGCAAAGGAAGATGAGAAGCTTGCAGTGCAAATAGTTGGTCTATAATGTTTGTACTGGAACTTGTACAAGTTGGCAAGAGATGCTTATAATTGATAGTTCATCTTAAAATAAAGTTTTATTCTTAAGTAAATTAGTGCATGGAGCCTTTTTTTTATACTTATTTTCATGTAACTAAATGTTAATCTGTGGAATTTGTACTTATTTCAACAATTCATTTAAGAGTAATTTATTCCTAAAATCAATATAACTATATTTTAAAAAATCAAAAGTGTAATTGTAATTAAGATATGATTTTGTACAAGTTATATGATTTGATTTACTTACATCTAAATATTAGTTAAAAATAACTAAATAATAGAAGAAATATAATTGTATCCTTTTTATAGATAGTTTTTTTTTTGTTTTTAAATTATTTATATTCTAAATATATTACGATATTAAATAATCTTAAATGAATCAGCAGTCTGATTGAACCAGTAATCCAGTAACTCGACTTCTGATTGAGTCAACCTTTTATTTGATGCTAATAACTTCTGATATTCCTCTACTCACCATAACTTGTTCATTTCTGCTGCTAATAAATATACCTCCCAATTCACTCTTCCTTTCACTCCAATCATCTTTCTATCTCCATCAGTAGAAAGATTGTTGCAGTGAGCAGAGATGGAGAGAAAGAGAAGAGAAAGAGAGGAAGAGACCGGAAGGAAGAAAGAAAGAGGGCTCATCGAAAGTTGAAGAGACAGTAGAGAAAGGAAAGAGAAGATGAGGAATGAAAGGGAGAAGAAAGAGAGAAGAAAGAAAAAAGATAGAAAGTAAAAAAAAAAACTTACCCTAGGTTGTCGGATATTGGTCGGAGGAGGTCTTGGACGTCAAGGTTGCCTAGAGGCCGCCGGAGTAGAGAGAGAGAGACTATTTTCTCTCTCACTAGGCTTAGGAACATTAATTATTTAATATCCCTTGGTCGAATCTTAGAAGGATTTGATCCAATTCATTAGAGTGGACCCATATTGAGCAGATTTGGATGAAACAATCCAAATCTACTCAATATGAATTGGATATTGATCTGTAGCCGATACCACAATGTTCCCAAGATTGATTCATTTCAGTTGATCCGATTCATATTGTTATATTTATGATTCAAATCTAGATATACTCATAAAGAGAATCGTTATAACAATTGTAGCACTATCGCATGGCTACATATATTTAATGTTTTATTTTTAACTCTACTATAATTATTTCTTTAAGACTTACACGATTTAGCTACATACAAGATAATAAGCACGAATTCAATCCAAGTAGAATTATTCAGGTCCACCTAAGCACATTTGGATATACGTCAATGCATCGATTATATACATCTAATGATTGAAATTGTGTATAATAAGATATAAATAATATCATCATGATTAAGACAGCGCGTGATTATAGTTGTTTGATGCAACCAATTTGTTAACCCTTAGCATGCATCGGATAAGCTTGGACCGAGCACGAACCCTAAAATCACATTGCATAATTTAGTTGCACTAGGAATAATTAAAACCCTAGTAGATTTTGCACCAAGTCTAATATTACCGGAATGAGTGCCTGCCTCTATGAACCACAAATTGTGGTGTTAGATGCACACTGTCTCTTCCAGTACTCCACCATTGTTATAAAATTTCAATTCATGTACCATAACAAATCTCCCCCTCTAAATCCAGCCCCTGCTTTTATAATCTAATCCAAGGCATAAAGTGTCTTAATTAAGCCAAGCCATCCCTCTCCACTACCTTGCCAAATCCTTTGTCCCATATCATCCATGTCACATAAACTAGAAAACCATTCCCCACTTTTAAGAACTCCAACCAACCATGCCTACTTGGGTTCCTTATGCTTTAAACAAATACCCATCTCCTTTCACTAAGCCATGCGATTCTTATAGCACTAAATCTCTCCTAAAGATGGCTTAGTGAGGACTCTTATAGTGGCCACTCTCTCTCTCTCTCTCTCTCTCTCTCTCTCTCTCTCTCTCTCTCTCTCTCTCTCTCTCTCTCTCTCTCTCTCTCTCTCTCTCCTAAAGATGGCTATCTACCAAAGATCTTTCTAAGATTATGTGTTTATATTCACTTTGTTGTGCAAAATACTCAAATGGGTGAGGGAAGCGGAAGCAAAACCTTTCACCCTTAAACAAATTCAAATAGAATAGCAATAATTTGGGGCAAACCAAATATTAGCAAAGCTAATATCAATATCAATGTGAGAACTTCAAATACAAGATGTTAGTTGTAGAGAACTTCAAATACCCAAGGTAATCACAAATATGAATACCAAATATATACAAACTATGAAGAGAAAAGAGGGAGAGACACGATTTACGTGGTTCGGCGATGTGCTTACGTCCATGAGCATAGCAATCTTCAATCCACTATGCAAATCTTCAAATACAAAGAGTTTACAACTCTAATCTCTCTCTAAACAATGGTGGCTCTCCCCTACAAGCTTTTCTCTCTTGCAAAATACCCACTCAAAACCCTAAAACCCAACATTTCCATTTACAGGGCCGATTCACATTGGATTTTTTCACGTCGCGTTCGAACACTCTCGGGGGCACGTTCGAACACGCTCAATATCAAAGCAGCGGAACCAAAGGGGCGTTCGAACGCGCCTAGTGCAAATGCAGACTAGCATTCCAACGCTAAAGCCTCGTTCAAACGCCGACAAAAAATACCTGCTCTTGGATTGGCTCGCGTTCGAACGCGACTGGGCCGTTCGAACGCCTGTATCACTTAGTTTCTGTCTAGGAACTGCATTTAAACACCCCTAGGGCCCATTCGAACGCATTGGCATATTAAGCTTATAAAATGCTGAAATCTGAATTTGAGCCAAATTCCAACACACTTTTCTTTCTTGGGCTATGAATGTATTAAGTCAAATGGGTTATACGAGTATTTTGAATTTATAACAGTTATTGGGATTATAAACAAATTTATCTGAGTTGTATGAGCTAAGATGTCAGAATGTGAGTGATACATATTATATTTTGGCAATGCTGTCCAATGAGCTTGAAAGGAGGGCATTGAGGTGCATGGAGACCAAATTTAGGTATGATCCTAATACTATAAGATTGCCCATGTCACCTATTTGTAGTGAGGTGATGACATAAACATTTTGGAACCAACTCAATGAGACTCCAACAACCTATTTCAAATGTTAGTGGCTACTATGCATTTATCCAATCAAATGGAGTTTTATTATATACTAAAATAGACCTTTTAATAACTTTTAAATATCAACGATCTTAAAAACTTAATACCAAAATGTGTCTCTTTCGAATAATGTCAACTATCTCTTTACCCGTCTAGATATAATATTCTTCTTAGTTTATCTAATTATCTAAGTGTAACATGTCAATTGCTAATAGAATTAGCATTGTATTTTTGCGAATAAAGCTAACTATTTTTTTTCTTCCTTTTCTTATTAATGAGATGGTATAAACTTATTTAATATTAAATTTGATGACGATCAATTTAAGTTGAAATTATTAAAGGGGCCTAGTTTGGTCAAATACTCTCCAACCAAGTGCCCCTTGTTCAGGTACATGCATGTCACAAATTGCTATATATATATTGATAGGATCCTTAACCCTACTACCACTTAAGACACACTCCTAGAGAGAAAGAGAGAGAGGGCTAGAGAGAGAGCTAGAGAGAGAGAGAGAGAGAGAGAGAGAGATGGGTGAGGAGATCAATGAGGAGGAGTTTGAGTTGAATGAAGTGAAAGATAACTTGGAAGGATCAGTTGGGAGTCGGCTAAATTTGGTTGCCAAGGAGTTTGGATATGGAAGAGGAGGAAAGTTATGGGACAGCAGCAGTGCTTTGAAACTCCCCAAAAGATGCTACGATGCCTTCGTTATACGTCCAAATGGAAGGCAAGTATATATATACATATATATTTCATAGACAACGATTGCTTTACTTTGATATCATGTTCTAAATCTCTGGAAACTTACAACTTTTAAAGAACGGTGATTTTATTCATCTATGAAGAAGCATTGCATTGTTCTACAAATTAGATTTGGTTCTTTGCAACTTGCCCAATTCTTCTTGTGTGGACTTTGTACGTTAAAATAAGTAAAAGATAGATAATGGGCAAGCTTTATGAATAAATTATACAAAGTTGGGTTGGGAGAAACGTGGACAAGTCGTCTGTCTGTCTGTCTGTCTGTCTGTCTGTCTTTGCATCTAGATCTTCAAATATTATTAACACCCATTCGAGTTTTCAAAGTGATCAGACTAAAATAAAGCATCTGTGTGCTTTCATGTCTAAAAGTCTTAATGGTGTATAATATATATAATAAGAACACTATATAAGTAAGAGATAATTGTTTATATTTAATTTGATAATTAACATCTTGTCAGTCATTTGTTTAGCCTTGTTGAGATTCTGAAGAAGAGCATCCAAGAATGCATGCATGCATGCATGCATGCATGAAGAGGTGGTGATGGAGTTCTTTGGATTGAGCTTAGAAGTGAAGTAATGTTTGGTTTTGTTTGTTGTGAAATAAATTCCAGATTGTATAGGATGTGGGTGAACATGATGTTCGTTTGGTCCATCTACTCGACCTTCTTCACGCCATTGGAGTTCGGCTTCTTCAGAGGATCGCCGGAGCATTTGAGGCATCTGGAGTGGGTGCAGATCGTCTTCCTCGCTGATGTCTTGCTGCACTTCTTCGTCGCCTACAGAGACGCTCACAGTTACAGGATGGTGTATGACAGGAAATGCATTGCATTGCGGTCAGAATATATATATATATATTTATATAGAGAGAGTGTTTCTTTGCTACGGTAGAGTTAATCTTTTATGAATCAGTGAATCAGTTTGACGAAGATCTAATAGTTAAGATCTTTAAAGATATAATAGGAATGAAAGATATTTTCATAATTATTATTTTTTAATATATAGTCTTGCACGTTATTTTAAGACATATATATTCTTAACTAAGAGTAATATATATATATATATATATATATATATATATATATATATATATATATATATATTAAAATAAGGGTATTAATATCTTTTATAATTAACTTGATTAGAATTTAATTATATTTTATCTATTTGATTATCTTTTATTGTTTATATATATCTCTCATTAGCTTAAGATTGATTTAAATTAAATTTTAATAGATAGAGATAGAGAATTATTTTAGAGAGAAAAGAACCTGTAGAGTATTTTTCCCTATCGTAAAGTTAATTGTTTATTAATCAGTTTGATAAGGATCTAACGGTTAAGATAAGATCTTCAAGAATATAATAGAAAAATTAGGAAATTAGGCATACGTAATTAAATCTTCTTAACTAATATACTATTTTTCTTACGTAATATGGTTTTGGAACTAGTAACGAAAACCGGTATCTGGTTTGAAAACGGGCTATTATAGCCGTTGGATTAAGATTATAAGTATTTGCTTATATATATATATATGTAACTCGACAATATACTATTTGTCTTAGGCAATGTGGTTTTGGAATCGGTAACGAAAACTCGTATCTGGTACGAAAACAAGCTATTATAGTCGTCCGATTAAGATTATAAGTATTTGCCTATATATATATATAACTCAATAATATACTATTTTTCTTATGGTTTTGGAACCGATAACGAAAAACCGGTATCTAGTATGAAAACGGGCTATTATAGCCATCGGATTAAGATTACAAGTATTTGCCTCTATATATATATATATTATTTTTTTTTGCAAACAAGCATATGTAGTTTTGGATTTATTGCAAGAAACCTCATACCCTTTTGAAATATTTATAAATTGACCCCTTAGATAGGGTGGGTGTTTGGGAAAAACAAGGGTCAAAATATCGTGATTTCTACTAAAATACTTGGACTCCTAACAAATGTATGTAAATGACTAAAATACCCTTCTTTTATTTTAATTTTTTTGTCACTTTTATATCTCGGACATTGCAAATATGCTAAAATGAGATAATATAAAGGGAAAACTAGGTGTTCTTTTACTATTAGTTTTGAACGGAAAAATTAAGGGGTAAAATGCAAATTTTTTCCTCTTTTTTAATAATAATGTCAAAATGTAGGTGTTCTTTTGATTCTTTTGTTCTTTAATGACATCTAAATTTTGGAAAAGAGAAGATTAATTTATATCTAAACAAAATTGCACCAATAATTATTAATTTTTTTTCGTAGGTCAGCTATGTGAAAGGCAACTTTGCTTTTGACTTTCTTGGTTGTTTCCCTTGGGATGCCATCTACAAGGTAATGTGCGTAAATATATTGGAACATTTCCATTTAGCACCCTGCATTTTCTACTTATTATGCTTTACGACTATGTTGACTTGACCTCTCTGTCTGAATTTAATGTCTCGATAAAACCCTACCATTTAAATTGATCGAATATACGCAACTCAACCCAATTTGATACAGTATTTTGATATTCTCCCTTTATTTTTGTTAAATTTTAATTTGGTTCGCCATTTGAACATTAAAATCATAACAGGGGTCATTTTGAATACAAGCAAAAGACAAGGTGTAAAGTGGAATAAATCAAATCTTTTAGGAAAATTTATATATAATACCTACTTTATAATATAATCGTGTTTGCGACCTACATTTTCACACTCCTAGGTTAGATTTGAACTAACACCATTAAAATATTATGTTAAATAGAGATGTTTTATTTTTAAAATAACTAAAATACCTATGACTTGGTTGAAAGTATTTTTATAATTTTTTTAGTTTAGATAACTTAACTCAAAGATTTTATTACGTTTAACTAACTAATCTAGCGGCAGAGTGTTTTATTTTCACATATATTCACTAAATCAGATGGCTCGATTTATAAATAATAAAAATATAGGATATAATTATAATTTTATTAAAAGATAGGATGTTATATGCAAATTTCCTAATCTTTTATTATAGATATATTTAGCTCAAAATGCCTCAAAATCATCCTTCATGCAAAATAAACGTAATACTCTTAAATAATTTTCTTTTAATGTTAAGATAAAACTAAATTGAGAATTAGATTTTGAAGTAAAATTAGAGGTATTTTAAACTTCATTTTCCAAAGTAACAGAATATTCTCTATTCCTTTCACTGCTGTTAAAGTAAAATGTAGGGATTGAATAATAAATATCTCATATAGTAGAGCGTAAACGATAAATAATACAAGCAAAATGCAGAGTATTTTTAATAAATTTCATTGAAAAAAAAAAAGAGTTTCCTCAAATAAGTAACCATCTTGATGTCATACACCATTTTAGCCTGAACACAAGATATATGTATACATATCACCTCTAATGTCTATGCTTTCTTCATCAGTCCACAGGAAGAATGGAAGTCATCAGATACTTCATTTGGCTACGCCTATATCGAGCAAGAAACATCATCAAGTTCTTCAAGAAGATGGAGAAGGACATTCGCATAAATTACCTCTTCACGAGGATAGTAAAGCTGATCACAGTTGAACTCTACTGCACTCACATTGCTGCTTGCATCTTCTACTACCTTGCAACAACAATGCCTCCAGCTAAGGAGGGATATACTTGGATTGGAAGCCTGTCATTAGGAGACTACAAGTACATCAACTTCAGGGAGATCGACTTCGTAAGACGCTATGTTACTTCCTTGTACTTTGCCATTGTCACAATGGCCAGCGTCGGTAAATCCTGAAAACATTTGTCAGTAATTGTTCTCTTTCATAAGTTTGCAGGTTTTACTAAATTTGACACATAAATTCTTTCGCTAGATAGACAGTTACATTCAAATGCATGTAGTGATTGATAAGTAACAACTGTAATGCAGGATATGGTGACATCCATGCTGTGAATATGAGGGAGATGGTCTTTATCATGACCTACATCTCATTTGATATGATACTAAGTGCCTATTTGATTGGTAATATGACTGCATTAATCGTCAAGGGCTCGAAGACGGAGAGGTTCCGTGACAAGATGACAGATCTAATTAAGTACATGAACAGGAATAAGCTTGGTAAGGATATCAGATCACAAATCAAGGGTCATCTAAGACTACAATACGAGAGCAGCTATACAAAAGATAGCATACTTGAAGATATTCCAGTTGCTGTTAGATCTAAGGTAGCACTTGCAGTATCAAAGATAAAGCTACTTTATCCATGACTACTTACTTATTGCATCCATAATTTATTACAGTCTTATCCTCTTTAAAGAAATTATTATTTTCCATGGACTATCAATCAATAATGTTTTATGAGTTATAGAAAACCCAAATAATCTCTTCTGAATTTTGTGCGATGACAGATCTCCCAGACATTATATATGGAGATGGTTCAAAAGGTCAAACTTTTTGAAGGATGCTCAGATGAATTCCTAAATCAGATTGTACGTTACAATGATCAACATCTTATTTGGTTATGCTTTTCTTGTAGAGATACATGCACATGTATAAATCTAATGCATAGTGAAATTCCTGTAGGTGATGAAATTAAATGAAGAGTTCTTCCTTCCAGGAGAGGTAATCCTAGAGCAAGGAAGCGCTGTGGATCAAATCTATATTGTGTCTCATGGAATTCTGGTAATATATTTCCCAACAAACACATCCTATGATAAATTATGGACACAGATATTATGTTCAAACATTTTAGATTATCCAGGATGTCTAGGAATAGTTTTTAGCTTGTCTAGTTTGAGTTAAAGAATGCAATTTAGTTCATCCAAAAGAGATTACATGCATGAGGTATCCTCTAACCACTTTGTCAGGGTTATGAATTCCAGTAAACATGAGTCCTCAAGTTTTAGTCTTTTCTGCAGGAGCAAATCCTATACCATTAATTATTCAATATTAAGTCCAAAAATTAACTAGAGCAGCAAGAATTTCCATCCCATATTTTGAGTTCAATCTTCTATGCACATTTTCATGTAATTGATCATGGATTTGCAAGAGGAAATAATGTTAACTAAGTTAATAATGCATAACAAACCATCTTCACTATATTACAGCACATATCAAGCACAGCATAACATGCCAAACTTTTCTAATATATCCTTCATCTCTAACACAGGAAGAAGTGGGCATTGGAGAAGATGGATCAGAGGAAACAATTGCAGAATTTGTCCCTTACGACATATTTGGCGATGTTGCTCTACTATGCAACATTCCACAACCCTATACAGTTCGAGTTTGTGAATTGTGCAGGCTTCTACGAATGGAGAAACAATCTTTGATCAGCGTCTTACAACTTTACTTCAATGACAGTCGTCAAGTGCTTAGCAATTTGCTAAAGGTATAAATATTATGATAAGAAATGTGTAGTTATTTTTCATTTCAGTTCTAACATATGATTCAATGTGTTATTTGGTTGAAGGCAAGAGAGACGGATTTAAGAATAAAACAGATGGAGCCAGATATCACATATCTGATTGCAAAGCAAGAAGCAGAACTAGTATTGGGAGTCAACAATGCTGCATACCATGGGGATCTATATCATTTGAAAGCCTTGATTAATGCAGGAGGAGATCCAAGTAAAACAGACTACGATGGGAGGACTGCATTAGTATGTTGTTCTTTCGACAAACCTATTGCTTAAGTGTTTTCTCAAATTTCTCAGGGCTTACAAAGAGAAGAATTAAAGAATTTATATGAGAAGCACAAGCAAACATCAATCGCATATGCTCATACGAGAAATGCTTAGATACTCTCACATGCACATTATGATTTCACCTTTAATATAACAAGAAACAATTTGATGTTATACAACTCTATCTTTGTCAAGCTCATAGAACAGTCACAACACTCATTGATGCATATTTCCATAGTTTTTACCCAGTGATTAAGGATCAAAAACATGAAACTTAAATCATTTTGTTTATGGTCCATTGGAGCAACTTTAAATAGATGTTCGGAGTCAGCACTCAGCACCAACACAATAGTCTTTAACTATTTTCTTTTCTTTTCCATTTTTGGCATTAGCATGTGGCTACATGCAAAGGATACGAAGAGATTGTGAGGTTTCTTATACAACGAGGAGCTAATGTGCATTGCATAGGTGGGTGAAGATCTAAGGTTGAAAAATAGTACTATTTTTCCCCTTTACTCCTGTACACCAGATTCATTAACATTATATTATGGTTATAAATGCAGATAAATTTGGAAATTCTCCATTGTTGGAAGCTGTAAGGGCTGGACATGATAGAATTGCTACTCTGCTTGTGGAGAATGGTGCAACTCTAAATTTGAAAGATGCTGGAAGTTATCTTTGTAAAGTTGTGACAGAGAGCAAAATTGACATACTGCGACGTTTGCTCAAATATGGAGTTGACCCAAACTCCAAAAATTATGACCACAGGACACCACTTCATGTTGCAGCTGCAGAGGGCTTACACCTTGTTGCCAGTGTATTGATAGAATTTGGTGCAGATGTTCTTTCTAAAGATAGGTATTGCACTTCTTTTCCCCTAAAACCAAAAGTACAACATTTTATTATTCTCTGGCTTTACCTTTTCTATCTACATGTTTACCTGCCTTTAGCATTCACACTAATTCATGCCTCTGAACTTTCCAACTATCTCAAATATTAAAAAGCTCCATGATGTTCATCTATCTTAATTTGCACCCAACTCTTGCTCTTGATATGAATTGATGTCATTGAGATATTGGAATTTAAATTTTGCTAGTTTAAGTAAACTTCTAAATTCTAATGGGCTTTACACTACATGTTAAAAGTATCTTTATCAACATATCATATGTTCCTCTACTCAAATTTTACGTGGTGGCTACAGGTGGGGAAACACTCCCCTTGATGAAGGCCAAAGATGTGGGAGCAAACCACTTCTTAAGATTTTGGAGAATGCTAGGGAAAAATGTATATGCAATCAGTGATATTTATATCTGAACAGGAGCAGCAACTTTGTTCAAAGAATCGTTGAATATGTTCCTGTTTGTTCTTAAGAGTGTTTTCTGATGATTGTATTATTCTGAGCATACTAGTGAAAGTGTCTATTATATGTATCAATTAATAAACCTAATCTTTGTCCTGTATTTCCTGTTAGGATTACTGAAATAGTAGAATCTTAGAAAACAAGAAAAGATCCTTTCCAGTTATGTATTTAAACAAAATTTTGGTCTAAGCTATTATTTGTTGACCTGATTTTATAGAATAATTTATTGCTATGTAATCCAGAAGAAATGCCTTCTTGACAAATAAATACCAAAAAGTATCAAGAAAGGAGAAATATTTTTTATGCGCTTTACACCGTATATTTCAACGTCTTTTTGAGAAATATAATCTTAATTTATTACATAAAAACCCTCCTTTTTTATTGGTCTCATAGAGCCTAAACATAGAACTTACCTACTCTAACCATGCAAGGTAGTTACATTGATAGAGGCAAACTTGCCTTGTTCTGTTCTACTAATTGTTGTTATCTTAGTTTAAGTTTTAACTTAGGTTGACTTTGCTTTAGAGATGAAAATATATGCTCAAAATAGACAGGTTGACAATCCAAGGATTGGAACATCGAAAAAGCAAAACTCGTGGTGCCAAATATTATTTCGTTTCTTAGAAAATAATAGCAAAAAAGAAAACAGGGAATTTCTTCCTATGCCCCAATTCTACCCAAGCATAGCATTGTATCATCAAGAAAAGCTATAGAAGTCTATAGCTACTCCCTTACACCAAAACAGCTGATATAATAATTCTCTATGTAAAATTTAGGTACTTGTTCCCTAAAACAGTACCTGATACACTTATAAGTGTTCACAAATTTGGGCAAACCAACATGACTGGCATCTACAAGAGCAGAACCATGCCTATTGAATTATATGAAGCCACTCAAGTGTCCTTTGGGCTGTTAAAGGATGCACAGACATAACATGGACTGTTCATTATAGAAGCAGGGAAAAATATGCTTGATCACATTTGAATCATCAAAACACTTCTATAAGGTTAAAAATAATAATATACAAGATAATACATTGACATAATTATCATTTATTAATCATAATGGTACCTGTTTTCCCGCTTGGAATTGTCTCTTATCAAGATAAATGACATGATCAGCCACAATGCATGCATAAAGTATTTGGAGTATTGACCCTACTTTTCTTCCTTGCTATATTATTCAACTTCCTGTAAGAATGACCAAGCCTCACAAGATAAGGACATAGGAAACTCGGTTATTTTTTATTCAAGAATGACTAGTGTAGCGAAACAAATAAAAAAAATTGTGAGAAAAATAAGCTTTCTGAAGAGTCGACTTCATAGTTTTTGTCATTTCTGGATCAACTTTCTTCCTCTTTTGACTTTACACATTCTCCAAATAACAAGTAGCGGCTGGTCCTTTTGGATGTGATAGATATCCCTTGCTTCACCTATTATTAGCAAGAAATTGGTCAAGATGGAAGCTGGAGATATCAAAGAAGGATATTGATGAGAAGGACAAGGCAGCATTTTCTGTATATTACCTTCTGACCATGTGATTTACGGGTTTTCCAACAAAGTAAACCATTGGAACCCGGTCCAGACTCATATCCCCTGTAAATTGTAGCATAGTTAGGAACCAGAAAGCACAGCTAGTCAGGATATTTGAATCTAGCAATCAAATATATCAGTCTAAACGATACACCAAAACAGAAGCAGTCAATTGACCCTTCCAGATAGATATTTCTTTTCTTGCTGCCGATGCTTCGGTATAAGTAAGATTCATTTCTGATGAACATAAGAACCAACAAGCCAAACAAACAGTATGCATGTCTCCTATCACCACAGGCCACAAAGGTTTCTAGACAAGACTGTCACTTCCTTGACATCACCCTAACTAAGACATAGCACAAATATAACAATATAGGGTAATGTTGGGTTGACACAGAGCTATTATAAAATGCAGTTTACGCATCTGCATATGCAGTCATTTATGTATTTCTCCGTACCCTTATGCCCCACAACAGAGGTATCAAATGTTAATTACAGCATATTACTAACATTTCAACAATAGATCTCGTGCAGACCTATACCAACATATATCTTTGATATTTCTTTATAAGATTTTACTTTATTTCAGTTTCCTAACTTTGACAGTACAAGCGTGCTGTAAGACCTTTCAATAGTCCCCAATAAAGGAGCATTAAGTTAAGAAAACTAACAACTCAATTTTGGTTACTATTTATTTCATATATATTAAGACGTTTAAATTTTTGTTTCACCCACGCAATGTGCACCCATATATATACTACTTAACTACACATGCATTGTGAACTCACCAACTACTCAAAAAACTTAAACCAAAATTTCAAAAATCGGTATCGGGATCGGGATTGGCCGTCCGGAAAAACGATACGTATCGGCCACCTGTATCGGATCGGACTATTTTAATTAAATAAAATTTTAAATATTATTTAAAAACGTTGAGAAATTTCTAAGAATTTAGAAAAAATTATAAGAAAATAAATAATAATAATTACTCACATATAAAGCTTAAAAAGTAAAATTCTCTCTTCCTCCCTCTCTTCTTTCTTATCCCTCTAACTGTTACTCTGAAATTATCTCTCTAACTGTTACTCTGAAGTATCCATTTTTTCCCACACTCTTTTTCTTTCTATCTTTCCTTCTTCTCCTCTCTCTCTCTCTCTCTCTCTCTCTCTCTCTCTCTCTCTCTCTCTCCCTCTCTCTCTCTTCCTTTTTCCCTCTCTCTCCCTCTCTCTCTCTAGCTGCTGCTGCAGGTGGCTGCAGCTAGCAACAAACCTATATGGCTGGCTGGTTTCGGCCCGAATCAGGATCAGCTATAGCCAATCCCGATCCGTTTCGGCTGATCCTACTCGGGATTGGCCAAAACTGAAAACTATAACTTAAACTATTAAAGAATAATAATTTTATTAAAAACAATCATAATTAATAATATTTTTTGACTATATTACTAATTAAGCCCTCCTTTTCATTATTTACAAATAGAGCCTTCTTATTTGCTAAAAAGGTATCATGCCACACCCTACCATTTGATAGATAGATAGATATAATTTGGACCAAGTATCAGATCAACTTAATTATAGAATCAAAATTAAGCCTCCCAAACAGCTCGAAGAATATAAAACTATTGTTGTTTAATACTTTAATCTCAGATGTCATATGAGAGGAGCGAGGTAAGGGTAATTTAGAAACTACAAAAATCTGACGAAATATCCAGATTTATATTACATTATGTTAGCTGCTTGTTAGATTAAACTTAGCCCAACGTATTGCTCAGTATTCTTTTAGTAAATAGGAGGTTCTGTTTAGAAATAATGAAAAGAGATGGCTTTATTTATACTATAGTTAAAATACAGGGTATTGTTTGCAACTTTTTTCTATTTTTTATACTTTAACACTCCCTCTCATTTTTTGAGCTTAAGATATTTCGTTAGGCATAAAAAATGAATTTGGCTTAAACGGATGAAGGTTTTTCTATTTAAATGACAGAAAGGCCCGTGGGATTCAAACTCAAGACCTCATGCTTTGATACAATGTCAGCTAATCAACTACTCTAAAAATTTAAGCTATTAGGAAAAGGTGGTTTTATTCATTTTTATTCTAACATGCACTACATGCTATCTTGAATGCCTTCACACTGTTGCCACATTTTATAATCTTGATAGAGCCATTTCATGATTTTCATCTTTAACTAACAAATGTCAGGAGGCAAAGTAATGGCTTTACTACTTATATGCCAACTCTATGTATGTATTCAATATTGCCTAAAAGTCAGTTCTCTGTATCTGCAAGATGAACTGTCAAGATTAGTCAAAACATGCTAAGAACAATTAATAGCCAATAAACTATATCCTGTCACCCATTAGACAAGTCATAAGTTAGCTCTTATATTGTTTAAAATCACAAATTAAGAAAAGTATAACCTGCATCAACACGAATACTAACTTAGGATACACCATGTAGGAATAAAGTCATCAATCAGCAAAGAAATAGAAGTTGTACATGTGCATCAAGATGACTACTAGGGTTTCATGGCAAGTTAATAGGCCAACAAAAATCATTTAGATTCAGCATTAGGTCTTTTTAGATTTCCTTGCAGACATTAAAATATGGATGGAAGCAATAGCTTTACCAAAACCTGCAGGAAAAACTTACAGGTTTGCTTTGTCAAAATTGGATGTGCTGTTGTTGCTGTGCAATAAACTTGGTGAAATGACATAGTCCCCCTTTTCTCCAATTTGGTTTTTCTGATGACCTTTGACATCACTGACTTTTAAGGTTTTCATCTCATAATTCAGTTCATCTTCCGAATGCTTTGAGGCTATGACAATTGCCGTAGAGGACATATAACCATTTTGACATCTACTGTCATTTTGTGGCAGAACTTGGTTCTTCTCAGGTTTTGGATGGCTTAACAATCCAGGGGTATTCCTTTCTGCAGCTTGAAGCCATGCACTCTCCAGTCTTTGCTCATCAACACCTGCTGGTTTTGTCCTGTGACATGAAACTTCCTGTCCTCTAGTGTTTGGAGCAGCCATGCTTCCTTCAGAAGCCATACCAGGAATACTCTCCACTTGAAAGCTTTTCTCTGCTACTGGAGAGCTATATTTCTCCAGTGTTCGTTGCAGCATTTGTTCAGACTTATCAGAACTTTTCCTAGGAAAATTGGGGGATCCTTTTATTGCAATATTATTGGATGAGCCACTTAATGTATCAGATTCCACTCTTTGTTCTTTATAGAGAGATCTAAGCTTTTCTGTTGGGTTCTGGTCTTGAGAATCTGCATCTGGTTTTAGTCCCTCAACAAAAATTTCAGGCATGAGACCAATTCTAACCTCCACATTGTGTCTCAAAACTATCTCGATTGAATTTGTAATACTGCTCAGGAATCTCTCAGCTCTAGATTTTGTCTTACTGTCCCCAAATGCTATATTGGCAACCAAGATACCTAAAAACATTAGCTTGTTAAACTCCTATTCTAGAGAAAAGCAGCTTTCAAGTTGAACAATGGATTCAGCAGTAACTTCAAATTAACAACAATGCAATAACTTAGGGAAATAATCCTTAAGAGTTCTTCAAGATACTGTGGATTTAGCATCTGGTTCATGGTTTCTTTTTACCCCTTTCAAATCAATAACACTTTGAAACAGCATTAGCATTTGTGATGTCTAGTGCATCTTAACACATGGCAGACAACTTGTCTTGCGTGTCTGAAGAATGAAGACAAATTGAGCATTTGCGTATCTACCACCTCAGTTTTATCCTCTCAATCCGCATTATATATCCAAAGTACATTCAGTTTTCTTCCTATCAATCAATGATATAAAACATTACATATAATTACATGTATATATTATATATATAAACATGTATAAACATTCCCCCAATGTTCAGTGACCGGATTTATGGCATTTATGTCTGAGTGTGACGTGTCAGAGACTTGACATTCTAGATAATACTGCTATACAAGAAAAGAGACATAACAAGAGGAAGAGATCATATGGTGATTAAGAGCCAGGAAGATGAAAGTTAAGTATATCTCCTTGTAATCCTTCCACCTTTAAATTTGTCCATTCATCCCATTCACCCACATTTTTGGACTTGAGATATTTTGATATGCCCAAAAAATGAACTTGACTTAAATGAATGGGTATTTTGTATTTTGAACAACAGACGAGACTGGTAGGATTCAAACTTAGAACTGCTGCTATAATACCATATTAACTCACCAACTACTCTAAAAACATAAGTTATTAGAGAATAATAATTACTACATTTTTATATTCTAATGTAAATGTAGGCACAAATGCGCATAAATTTCCCTAGTTGGCTTATGCATGGAAAACTTCAAAATATGCACACACACAAAAAAAAAACTGAAATGTACAGCTTACCAATATGCAAAAAAAAGTAATTTTTGTAATGTCCATTGAAAACTTCAAATGTTCTGTAGAACTATCTTTCGTGCCAATTTAGAATTATGTTTTGATCAAAGTTCTATTTATCAAGATCAATGAACTGCAGATAATAGGAAATCAAGAAGCTAACCAAGCCATGCTTTGGTCATTAATCTCTTATTTTGTCATAGAAAGTTAAGAATGATCATAATAGAAATCTTATCTTCTTCCGTAATAAGATATCAGTAACCCTGAAATGCAATTCCCTATTAAATCGTTGCTTATTGTAATTGTTAATTCATTAATTAATCTGAAAACTTAAACTGTTCGAGAGAGGTGGTTTTTATATTTTATATTTTAATTTTCCCCCTCACTTTTGGACTGAGATATTTAATGGATTCAAAAAGTAGATTTAATTTAAATTGGTGAAATTCTAAATGAGCATGGTAGGATTTGCATCTATGACTTCTAACTCTAATACCATGTTAACTCATCAATTACTTTAGAAACTTAAGTTGTTGGAGAATGGTGATTTTTATATTTTATATTCTAATAGTAATATTAGAAATAGAAAACTTATGAAGAGGTTCTTTCATTGAGCCGCAAAGAAAAACAAGTAGTGTAAGTTTATAGGTGAAGATGTACCTTCAGTTTCATTGATTGATATTAGCTTGCCATGATCACAAAGTAATTGCTTCAATGTCTTTGAATGACATCCCTCAATGCACCTTCTCCAAACCTCATCCAATCTTTCTGGCTTTGCACAAATGAAAACTCTATTTTCAGAGGAATCACTTCTTCTGGCAGAATCCCGTGAGATTTTATCAACAGACCTACGGTGTGCAGACAACTCTTCAGACCTTGATGTCTCATATGTCATTCGATATGACAAAGGGAGGTCATAAGTACTGGCACACCCACTATTTATTTTTGAATCCAAAGATGATTTTGATTCCTGAGAAATTTTCCCAGTTGAGTTATCTCTGGCTTTGTCTGTCGCACCATCACTACTCCTTTTAACACTCTTTTTGCTGCTGCTGCTTGATTGATGTGGTTCTGAATTCTGAGCAGAACCAAGTTGGAGCAGAGCTGCAGTGAACCAAGTTGATCTTTCGCTTGAAAGCCTTAGCTGCTTTTCGGCATCAGAAAGAATCTTCAATGCTTTTTGCAATCTCTCCAGCTCACATTCAGTTACTAAGAAAGCCAGAGGTAGGAGAATAATATGAATCCACAGGTTAAGATGCACCTTGCAGAACGATACAGACGAGCAGCCACAAAAAAATAAACTATGTACACACATAGGATAGTAGGATACAGTAATATTTCTATCATTCTATGGCACCTTATTAATTTAAAATGAAATATACTATTCCATAGATTGGGAAATAAACAAAAGTGAAAAAGTAAAAAAGTAAAAAAGCAAAAACTGAAAATGATATGTCAAGAAAATGAATGGAAAGGATGAGAGAAAGAGGCACTCATAATTCATAGACAGATCATTCAGTAGCAATGTGTAAGCTTTGTGAAAGTGTAGGCCAGCATTTTATGTGAATAATCCGCTCTTCATTCAGGCCCGGCCCGCCCGTCTGCTGCTAGGTCCGGGAATGGCGCCAGGCGAGGAATAATACAATGGGATGTGATAATAACATGGTAACAGAAGTCATTTTGTAAATGGATGCTATCTTCACATTAGATATATTTTGTGCACCACCGCTGTCCAGTTTACTCAAGGTAACGTTTGTAAGACATGCCCAAAGGCCACCTCAGCTGATCTAATCAAGATTAACCAATGTTTACCAGTCAATAGCTTTAGAGCTCCTATAAGGAATTACCATCTTGATATGGCAAGATAAATGAGAAAAAAAGAGGATGTGGTTAGTCAATGAGCTACTCTGGTTCCAATAATGTGAAACCAAGCCAATATAGAAACTTAGAAAGTGAGAAACCTTAGAAGATCACCTATTGACTTTCTCAAATAATGGTTCCCTATTGGATTTTCTTCAATGAGAAAAAATAAACAGGTCGAAACATAAAAAGCAAGGGTTTACATATTCTGCACAATATGCGATGCACATCTTTTATCTCACACTTTTCTGTAAGATTTTCGCTACCATAAGTGGAACAATGTCCTTGACTCCATGTTACTTCCTTATACTAGCCTAGAACACTAAAAAATAACTCCTCTGGTTACCACCAAAACACTAGGGTTACCTGATTGCATGACATTATTTTGTATCTTACATCACAATAAAGATCAACCAGAGCAAAAACAGAAAGGCGAAGTCTAGATTGTGTATTAACAAGCAAGTTTGCAGTTAGGAAGAAGAGATGGAAGTACTTACAAGTTCGGTCACCAGGAGCTGTATCCCTACACCTAGAGTTGGTTAGCCGGTAAGTTCCAGCAATAATATCCATTATAAGTGCAGCTAACTGAGACATCAGTGCCATTGGATCAATACCGGAATCCATTAGCTCTCTAGATCTCTTTACTGTTTCAGAAGTGTCTGCTGACATGGCTATCTCCAGAAGATCAAGTAATTTCTCATCTGCGACAACTCCAACCTGGAAATTTATGCAATATAAGTTATATCTGGAATGAATATGATGATCCATCAATAAACTAACAAAACATGGAAATTCAAAGTAAATTTTGACAAATTGCCTATAGCCTTGTCGATCTCTAAATATTGAGCTATAAGACATCTCGGCATATTGAAAACTATAGTTTCAACTAAAAGGCAACTTGGCAATTGGCATACTCTGATTCAATGTTAACAAACAAATGGAATACAACTCAAAAAATAAGATAAAGTACTTGAGGATATCTAGAATCTGTAGAAAAATATTGCCTGTCAGAACAGAACGAAATACATTTACAGATAAAAATAGAAACAAATCAGCAACATAAACTAAGAAATCTTTTATATTCACAAATTCTCCAGACTTTTAATTAGCCCACTCTGTTTTCCTTCTGTCAAAACGAGATTTCAGTACAAAAATAAAAAATGATAAAGATGCTTCCAATTAAGTGAGGCAGTAATAGTGTCTTGTTGAACAACAAAAAAACAAACATGACAAAGAAAAGAAAACTCACTAGATCATTTACAAGAGTAGCAGTTATTTTCTTGCCCAGAAGACTCAATTGTTCTAACATCGCCTCTGCGTCACGTAGCGAACCATCAGACTTTGAAGCGATTAACTCTAAAGCATCCAATTCTATGTCAAGGTTTTCTTCCACAGAATGTTTTCTCAATCGGCTTACTATATCGATATCTTTGATTTTGGAGAAGTTGTACTTTTGGCAACGGGATATGATGGCGCCTGGTAACTTGTCTGGGTCAATTGTTATGAAAATGAAGACAACACGAGGCAATGGTTCTTCAAGATATTTCATAAACGCTGACCACATTTTGGTAGATATCATGTGGCATTCATCAATAATGAAGACTTTGTATCGTGAATAGACTGTAGCGGCTGATATTTCTTTCAAAAGGTACCGAACTCTGTCTAAACCTGTTTTGTCAGTAGCATCCACTTCAGTTAGATTCCTCCTGTTTCCAGGCGAAGAAATAATACACTCCTTACAGGACCCACATGGTTTGTTCACTTCATTACTCAGACAACTTAAAGCTGCTGCAAATATTCTTGCAGTTGATGTTTTACCCGTTCCACGAGGTCCTTGAAACAAATATGCAGGGGCTATTCTTCTTCTTAAGATGGCATTACTAAGTGATCGTATAATGATGTTTTGACCAATTATTTCATCAAAGAACCTCGGCATGCACTCCTGGCTCAAGCTTCTCTGTTCTGGCATTTCCATGATGAATTCTGCATGTCTGGCTAGTGGATTTCCCTCTTGACTTTTACAGCTTGACCATCTCTTCCCGTCCAATCGGCTTATTGCTTCCAAATCAAGCTCCCCATAGTTAGTAGAAAGCTCATCGCTTGCAGAACCTGTTGATGAATCACACCTTTCACAGCCATTAGTCAAGAGAGCCAGTTCTTGGGAAGATCTTTCCAGATGTTTTTGCTTATTGGAAGCAGATATTTTCTTGCTATACGTCTGGCTCCCACAAAGAATGCTACTGCTTTTTTTCCTTAGGATATTAGATAAAGAAGGAGAATAACAACCTCCAAGTCCCCTATCTTTTATTCTCTTCGACCAATAACATGGAATGCCACATTTCTGATGCCTTGGTAAATCTGGTCTATCCAATTCATCTCCATCAAAAGAGGCAGCAGTTTCATTCCATGAACCAACAGTGCTGGAGTCCCTGCATCCATATCTGTAGTAAGAACTAGTTGATGCAGGAGTACAAGAATGAGATGATCCCTCTCGTCTAGCAGTTTTGAGGATTTTGGAGCTTGACCAATTCCCATATTCAAATCCAGTGTACAATGGTGATCCAGAGCAAGAAAGCTGACCATCTTTACAGGTGACTCCATGACTCTGCCATACATCCTCTGAGTTGCAGTTCTTGGTATAATCAGACTGTTCAGTTGAGTTAATGATACCTAGTGAGCCGGATGGAAAGTCCAGCAGTTTTGAAACCATTGAATGCTTAATTGCTCCTTTTTTCGAAATCGAACTTCTTCTCAACCTTCTAACAGTTCTTTTAACAGGAGAAGCAGAATTTGAACCTGTGACACTGTAAATGTTTACAGGAACTCCAAGATGCACATCAGTCTTGGTATCTGCATCATGTGAACTGCTTAAACTTTCTGAACCTCCATCAGCTGATACTTGTCTATCACCCTCATCTAGCTTTATTCCACTTTCACTAGATTTATTAGAATGATGCCTCCAATTATACAAATAAATCTTTTTCCCGTTGTTTCCACTTTTTGAAGGTAAGGCAAGTGACCCACCACGGTTACCTTCCTGTGTGACGTTTCCTTTAAACCCATCTCCATGGAGAAGTGCAGAATTTGTAATGAATGATTTAGAGCTCAAAGGGGACCTCCAAGAGGAGCAAGTTTGGGGGTCCCGTAAGAACCGTTGCTTCCTAAGCACAATAAGCTCTTTCTTCAAGTGAAGTTCACTTGGACCAGCATAGTTCTCCACCATTATCTCTAACAATCAACAACCAGGCTGAGGGCCACTTTCAAATGCAATACTACATCAAGCAATATTTCTTGTGCAAGGAGGGGGAACCTTCACTCTGCAACTACCGTATACAAATCAGTACATTTGCATGACCAGAGACCAAGTTAAACATGAACAATGGAGGGCAAACAGTTCCTAAATCCTAACAAGACAATGAGACTACTCTAATAGGAAGAGGCTAATGATATCTGAGGAAGCCATATAACTTACTCCAGAATGAATTAGTTATAGCACTCATAACATTCTTATGCAAAATATACCATGTATCACCAAATGCATCTGTAAAAGCCATTTTGATGGAGACCGGAGCATCTTCCATGTATACAATAGCCTCTGGAAGAAGAGCCAATGGTGGAGTCCCTCTCGATAAATGGGGATTAAGCTCAAGTTTGACGCCATAAGTCCATAATTGTATCAAAATGGTTTCCATCTAAAAGTTTTAGCAAAAAGGTGTTTCCTTTGTGTTACATTTTGATTAACCCAAGCAGTTCAGATCTTAGAGTAATTAGTGAATTAACATGGTATTAGAGTAGACGTCTTGAGTTCGAATACTACTAGACACATATTATTTAAAATATAAAACATCCACTAATTTAAATCAAGTTAGCTTCTTGGGCCAATCAACACGTCAGCCCAAAAATAAGATAGAGTATTTGAACATAAATATAAAAATTATTATTTTAACATCTTAAGCGTTTTGAGTAGTTGGTGATATTTTGCAAGTGTAATAAGTAGCCACATAGTAATATCCTAGTTAGTTGAATAGAGCTATTATCATAGAAGAACATTTTCAAATCGGACTCTCCAAAGATACAAAATAAAGGACGTGATGTCTAAGAAGATAAAGATGTAAACTATTAAACGATCATGGGATATCAAGTGTCATGGAAGTAACTCGGAGATAGCAAATAAGTAGCTAGATCAAAGCAAAAGGGGAGGAAATGGATAGGGACGCATACTAGAATCTCAACGAAATCAAGACGACTCGTCGACAAAGCAAGCTACGGCTCAAACAGTGGATCTTTGGGCAACCAACCCCACACGGCACATCCAATTCCGACCAACAACTTGGAGGTATGGCTGAGTGCCTTTCAAACAGGAGTGAAAAGCTTTCGTGTTGACGTACCTCCTACATGAGCTGCACCAACTACTAGAGAGAGCAAGGGAGATCAATGTCGCCTTAGCTACAAGTGACAAGTCCGAGCTACTACACTACGGTTCTTGGATCGATTAGTAAACCTCCAAAAGAATCTCAAGAGACCCCAACAAATATAAAATGAATCTTAAATCGTAAATGGAAAGTCCATAAATTACCATAACAATATACATTGAATCAGAGAGGGCCATCACGCCACATACCAATTAATATACGAAATGGGCTTTCGATTTGGACGAATAAACCCATAAATCTCCTTCAATTGAGCAAATAAAGCAGACAAGGGAAAAAGGAGGCACCTTTCTAAAGAAAACTCACACAGAAATCCCATTTTGCAGAAAAGTGGGCTACTCACCTAAAGCTGGTCGAATCCAATAAAACTCGCAAATTTACACCTTCTGAGAGAGATTCATGAGAGGAAGAGACGGAGGTGTTGCCGGATCGTCGAAATCTTTAAGAGTGGCGAGTGGATCGCAGCATTAATTAGGGTTCTGGAGCTGAGGCTCCTCAGCTCACATCGCTTGTACACGGAGAAATTAAATTCCTCTAAACCCGCCGAGATTCCATTAGATGTGTTCTATTTGCTATGATGCGTGGCAAAAACGTGCTCACATGGCTAAAATATTGGAAAATTAGATCTACCAACACTATTTTTCTTCTAAATATTTTCCAATATCTAAATTAGATTCGGTAATTTGCAACAAAAATCCAGTGCATCTTCTTCTTTTTTTTCGACGTCGGATCCGCTTTAACTTTCCTTTGCATGGTGATTCCGTTATCCATCTTTACTACTCCCTTTCCAAACTTTTACTCCCCTTGACCAACCAACTCTAGGAGATTGGTAGCTACCTTGCTCATGACCGTCATGAATTCAACTCCAACTCTAAATAATATTATAAAGAAATTATTTAGTGGTCGGTGGTTTAATCCGATTTAGTTGATGACTCGACAGTACGATTAGCTTGGAAGAACAGGTTATCAACGCAACAACTTGGAGTAAGTCTCGGCAGCGTTCGATTCAAAACAATTGTTTGACGACGCATATGGCTTGAAGCCTAGACTAGACAGCTAAAAGCTCGATGAGGCCTAAAATATCTCTATATCTAGAAAAGGTTGACTCTTTATCTAACTCATATCTAGCCTTCGGACTCATAAATAAAAAATAAAATAAAAAAAGCTTTTACTCCCCATATATAAATAGACTATTAAAATCTGTTACATTATTGTTAAAATGAACTGAGCTGTAATTAGAAGGCATTTAACTTTTGTTATAATATATTCCACAGTTATTCTGCTGTTGTTACAAGTAATTCACTATTATTAAAAGATATTTCACAGTTGTTACATACTAGAAAGAATTCTAGTACTATTTTTCACATAAATTAAAGCTGCTAGTTTGCTCAAAAACTCCTATATTCTGTGTCTATTCTGACTCTCTCAAACAGACCCAATACTTCATGAACTTTTAACTGGATTATAACCAGTTGCAAATGTTTTGCCACCACCTCCTCCTGAGATACAAAAGATTTAAGAGTTGCAGTCATGGTTTCCACACCCAGGACTCAATTGCAAGTCTAAGGAATAACTATTATCTTCTCTGACATCTCTCAGTAAAGAGAATCTGCGCAATTTTAATTCCCCAGTACTAGTTGAACTGCTCATATGTACATGTGGATAGGATCAGATGCCACACTCATTATTTATTCATCTCATAAAAACAGGGAACATGGCACCACATGATCTACCAGAAGACTAACACCATATGGTTGAACAATTATTTCCCTATTGATGATTACTCATCCATCTCATCTACCTCTTACTTTTGATATTTATTTTGCCACCAAGAAGCTTAATTCATTTGAGTGGCTGGACCCAGCTCAACAGTAGAGCTTTAGATATAAACTGTCATCCTACTTCAGCATTGGATCTCATGGAGCAACCATTGAATAGTTCTTTGCTGAAAAGTGAAGGCATGGTGAACATATGAAACTGAATAGAAACTCCACTATAAAGTTTAAAGATTATAAAAGAAAGTATGAAGCTCTGGTACTATAGATTACTTCCTAACTTGAACCTTTATCCACAGAATACAGATCTCTTCTATTAAGAAACCTAGACTGATACACCAGAGAGATCAAACTGGTCGCACCAAACTGACTTCAAAGTAGGCCAGCCACGATCGTCAAACCTAGCTCGGATACTAATTGTTGGGAGACAAGATAGTCCTAATTTCAAATGAAACAGGACTAAACATGAATCTTGAAATTAACTCAGCTCAAAAGGTTAAGCCTTTAGGTGAAAGACCAGGAGCCCATGAACTCTATCACTTCTTTTTTTCTGATATGAGATATGAGACTAAACACTCAGATATGATACTCAATAGAAAAAGATGTATAAAAGCTCAACAAGTAGTATGCTTTGCACTACAACACGTCACAGTAGATGAAAACTCAAAATAATAATAATAATAATAATAATAATAATAATAATCTCCTGCAATATAAGGTTGTGAACCCACAAATTCTTTTTACCAGAAACAAAAGAAACCCTGCAGCATTTACTTCTTCACATGCATGAGCATTTATCTGAGTAGGTAGAGTACTAACAACTAACTAATAACACTGCTCACATGCAAATCTATTCTATTCAAACATTCTGGATACAGGAAATTCCCAGCTGCACAATTAAGCATCATTCATGGCACTTTTAGGCTCTATGAGAGGAGGCAAGCCCTCACATCATGCCATAAAGTCTTTGATACATCACCAAGCTAAAAAGAAAAGAAAACACAATCTCTCTCTCTCTCTCTTCTTTTTTCCTTTTTCTTTGACTGAAACTCTCATGATTTCATCTCATATTATAGTGAAAAGAACTTTTAAGGCATGTGAATTGGATGTTATGCCAGTATGTACAGAAGGCTATACTTCTCATTAGAGAAAACATCAACCTAGGTGTCTCAGTATTATAACTAGCTTCTTCTTCCTTTTCCTTTGATCTAGTTCAAATGCTACTTGATGTACTTGTCTTTTAATTTGATGTAGCCACTAGCCAATAGCATCATTCACAAACAGTGTGTGTGATTCTGCTGTTAGTGTCATTGTTATTTTTTTTGTCAGCTTTGTTTTATTTTGTTATTTTGAAAGTAGAGTGGAACTCAACAGTGTCAGTTAAACAGATATGGCTGAAATTTGAACCCAAGAAATACTCAAACAACACGAGCTTCTTTCAATAATCTAATTGATGAACAGTTGCAATAAAAGGTACATTCTAGTAGAATTAAATTCTTGGATAAGGAAACTAAATGACTAAATTAAATCGTAACTAACCCAAGAAATCAATTTCTGTCATAAATAATTAGTTATCTGAAGAAAAAAAAGACAGGTACTGACTACAATTATCATCCTTTAATCTATTTTAGGAGGGCATATACTGATGTAAGCAGGCAAAAATGAAAAAGGCAAAGCAGTCCAAACTGCAATAAAGTGGAACACCAAACACATTAAAGGGCAGACATTGGGGTTCTGGTCCTTTGCTTACTCCAAGCAGATATGTTGTGATGCAATGCATAGCAGAGATCAACAATAGATCCACAGACAATAGAAGTATGTCAACTAAATAAGCACTATGTTAAGAAAAGTGAGGACACTTGTCATGAGTTACAAGTCCATTAGTTCTAAAGAAGCATGATTAGTACTAAAAGTACTAAATAACTACAATAACTTACAAGGATGTCCAATAAGACACACAATTAACCTCTAAACTGACATTAAACTAATAGCATCACTGGAGCATACAGATCTTTTGCTGCTACACCAAGATGGTAGGTTATCCACCTGAACATTTGTGCAAACACAAGGCATAATCCACAGGCCTTTCAAACCTTCATGTCCTAGCCCTCTTGTTACTGCAACCAGGACATTTGTATTGCTTGATATGCTCAGCCCTGGCAGGAGTTATCTTAACACACTTACCATGGAACCATTTCTCACATAAGTCGCAGCAAATCCAGAATTCATCATTTGCATAGTTGTCACCACAAGCACCACATAAAGTGTTCCCATGCTCTTCCTCATCTTCCTCATCCTCTCCCTCACTCTCTTCCTCATCCTTCAGGGGAGTCATCTTTGAGGTCTTTGTGTGCGAGTCTGATTGTCGTGATGGCTGAATGTGAAATTGTAACAAAAGCAGTAATAAGATTGACAAAATGCAATATAGAAAGGGATGGCAGATAACATGCAAAGTACCCATACTCACTTTAGAGCTTGATTTGTTGCTCTTGCTGCCATTATTTGTGGTTTTTTCCTTTGATTGCTTCTTGGAAGTCCCTGTCACAACCTCATAAATAGTGGGAAGACCATTAATCATGTTGAATAGCCGCCTCCTGCAATCACGGTTCACATGGGAACCTTTATCAACCACCTGGAGACTATTCTATGCATTGGATACAAATATTAAATGGAGGGAAGAGGACAGGCAGAATGAACTTCTACAATTCTTTGGGCAAAATAACAGCTAAATAACAGGATTCTTCAGAGAAACAATGTGATTGTACAAACAATTTCTGTGGATCCAACACAAATGTTCTTGTAACTGGCAGTTAACCATTACATCTTATTTGATGTCACATTCAGAAACTAAGACCCACATAAGACAAATCAGAGAGGAACAGTTTTAGAGGACAACTTGTCTGACAAGTATCATATCTGCATAGAAGTTTGTTATCTACAAGAGTGCTTCCAATCATTTAGAGTCCTATTTGAAGCAACTTATGACTCAATACGAGAGAGAGAAGGAATCACATAAAGAAACATAAAACACATCAGAGACAATAAAAGCTCCACCAATCTACGAAAAAGACAAGAAGAGACCACAGAAGCATCTATAATTACATGGTCAAAAACAACCAATTTGATGGCAGTGAATAAATAAATTGAGGAAAAGACTAATATGATATAAAATTGACAACTTACATGCTAATTACATGAAAGCTCATAAAACATTGAGCAGACCTACAAAAGACTTCAAAATTTGACAAATCTTGGTGGCAAAAGATGGAATTAGAGAAGACAGACAATAAAAACCACAGAAGCCGAGAACGAGAGAAAAGAAAGAATGGTTTTATAATTAGAGATGTACTTCAGAGATTGAGAATTATATTATTCTACATTCTCTAACTTAAGGAAAATACAGTAATTCCAAAGTGGGGGAAGAATTTCTGATTATCTAGGTAATATGAGAACAGTCCATACATGAGCTGAAAATGTTAATGAAGCTAGCAGAATCTATGGAGGTTCAATAAGAAAGAATAACATTATATAAACTAATCTACACGCAATTGACAGGGGGAACATATCCATCTACCTTGAGTATTTGATTTGAGACCAATTGCCCAAGTAAACTTTAAATTCCAACTAAAACTGGAGAAACTTCATTCCTGGTTTAGTTTAATGTGCAAAAACCAGAAATTGAATTGCAGAAAATTGACAAAATTTAGATAGGAGATCATGTAGATCTACTGCTAAGGAGCTGATCCCAATTTTCCTCATGTTGGGCATTAGATAAATTAGGAAATAAATCTGATTTTATTTGTTTGATAAAGGAATTAAAAAAAGTTCAAAAGGTTCACCAAATTAAATTAAGCTAGTTAAAAAGGGAAATATGACCAATCTTCTTTTAGCGCACACAACTTCAAGATCAAAATACCCTTCAATATTTGATAGTGTTCTAATAAAAACTTGTAGTGGTTGCCATGGCAGATTTGCCCTCTAAGCACGATGCTACAGCCATAACGGCTTGGAAATGAATTTTGACACAGTAGCTAGCAGATAGTAGCCCACCATCGCAGCAGACTATATAGTGGCCATTTTACTACTTTGAGCGCAATCAATAGTAACTAAATTATTTTCTCCATTTTCTTTATTTGTAGTCTTTAATCTTAGTAAAAAGATTCAGGATGGCCAATTGTTATAAATAAAAAGAAAATGTCATATGACTGAACCATTGTTTAAAAGCCAACCGCAAAGACCACATATATGGCTGTATAAGCAGAAGTGATAGGTCAGCCGTCTCGCATATGCATGTACACCAACATATTGACTGCACACACATACACACTGGCATATTGACTGTTAATGACTGCATGTTGACTTCATATGCACCCGCATATGAAAACGCTATGCAATAATAGTGAAATATTTATACCGCTTCATAATAATTTTTATTGATTAATTTTGTTGGTGCAACTTATCATACTTGAAAATGTTGAGTAATTATTTAATTAGAAAGTTGCATTTTTAGCAGATGGAATATTATGAAAATAATTCTCCATCTATTACTTTGCAACTTGTACCTATTTATTAGCTTGTTATGCTAAAATATTCAATAAATTAGATAGGTAAATTATATATAATTTGTTTTTAATATTTTTATTACTAAACTGCCTATGCACCCACAAATGCACCCATGCACCCCATAGGTGCTATGTGGTCACATGACCACTAGCATACCACAAGCACTTTTCACAACATTGGTTTGAACCTTGTGTATTAGCCAGCTAAGCATCTGATAAATTTCGGGGAGCTGATCATGTTGAAGAAGAAAGTTCGCAGGGGCAGCAAGTCTCCTGGCTTGTATATAACATTTGATAGGTGCAGTCCCTCGAGAAGAGGAAACAAGGAGCTATTCAGTGGGATTATAAGCTCCTCTACAAACTTCATGCCGCTGAAATTCCAAAATACATAGTCATAGTTGAAGGTTACTTTTTCATAAGAGAAGCGGCAAATGTAGCAGGTCCTGCTCTACAAAATATGTAAGTTTCTTAGCAAACAGTGTGACATGCAGGGAACAATCAGGACAACATGGATTTTAAAACATAACTCTATTCTTATAGATCCTAGGCAAAATTGGGCCTAACAGAGACAGAAAATCCAGAGGTAGACAAGCTGATGTTGCATGCACTGGTGGTGTTGGCTCGACACCCTTGTTTATCATCATGACAGATACAGCTATCCTATGGAAATTCCCGATAATAGTGATAATGAAATGATTATACTTGGAGGAATGGTAGTGTAGTGGCAATGAACATAATAAGTACCACAGTTACAAGAACCAAGAGAAGCATGCACTTCACCAAGGTGCAAGACTTTACCAGATGCAAGTAAAAGAGCTCTTCACATGCAAACTGATTTCTGAGGAACATACAGAACAGTTAAAAGAAAAAAAAGATGATGATCTGGATAAGCAATACCAACAATTTAAACTATCTTCAGTACCATTATGCAACTTGTAATCAACATTTATATGGAGTTTTATGTGCACAAATGAGAATATTGCCATCTCTAGTATGCTTCACTTGTTATGAAAGTTCAAAATAATGATTAAGAATTCAGCAAAGAAAGGTGAGCTTATTTGATTTATTTTTTGGGAAAGACATGAGCCATGGAATGCCTGTCCACAATGATTTTCTAAAGTATCTTCCTGCAGGTATGAATGCCTTCCAAGCAGTTCTATGGAGTATCATACTCCCTATTAACATTGTAAGATAGAAATTTAAGTCAAGCTATATGTGTACATATTTATAGTAAGCACATCCTGTAATTGAATGTCCATAATGACAGCATTGTCAAAATTAATGACAAAAAAGAGTATGCTAGACAATGCAGCAAAGTAGATCAACAGCTTCATCCAAGAAACTAAAGAGGTACCTCGATTCTTTGTCAAATCCAAAACGTGCTCCAAAGTAGAAGGCCACAGCTAGCAGCCACGCATCACTATGAACCGCTACTAGCGACAGCCAATCCTTTTCATCCATTCCGTCACGAGCAAAATTTATTCCTAATGCCGGTTCTGGGAGTTCAGGAGGAACTTCCTCAGCAGGCAAGTTCACTTCCCAAGTCTCATTAGGAAGTCCATACAGACATAAGTTCTCCTTCTCTGAAAAGCAGAATCACGTTACCTCAGCATTAGCAGGAAGCTCCCACTGCATCCTTCAAGTTCACTTAGATACACCCAATAGCCACTAAATTTTGAATGGAAATAAGAACTCAATAAATTCCAAATAAAAGCACACAGAACTACAGTCACCTAAACTGAATATGACAAGAAAAGAAGTGATTTTTAAAGAACTCAATACCAAAGGCATCCAGCATAATTTGCAATATCAGCTGAGATAAACTTAACAGACTACTCATAAGTCATAACCGCTCAAGATTACACTACTCCCTTGCCCAGAAGACATCACTTCAACAAAACCCTAGCATCAAGAAAAGTTCCCTAAAAACTTGAAGCAAAATATAAATAACCGACCCCAAAATCCAAAAACCCCAGCATCATGGAATTAAAATAGAGAAAAAATTTTAGAGCTCACCAGGATCGCATTGCTGGTAGAACTTCTCCACATCTGCACCACCAAAAGAAAGCCAAACCAACCATTAAATCGAGCTAAACTCCCAAAAGAATTCAACAACCAAGAAACAAAGACAGAGCGAGTGGAGACCAGTAGTGAGGGCTTTGATCATTCCAGCCCTCCTCGCTCTGAAATCCCTAAACACCTCCTCTGGCGTCCGCGGATTGTAGTTAGCCGGAACCCCACCCCCATCCATATCCCACCTCGCAACCGGATAGCTCTAGCGGCGGCACGAGAGCACGGAATTCGGCCTCACGGACCTCGGGCGAGAGCGAAACTAGCGTTAGGGTTGGAGTTCGGGGAGGCGAGAGAGAGAGAAAGAGGGAGGAAGGAATCGGGCACGAATTGGAGGAGAGAATTAGAAGAGGGAGAAGGAGATCAGAAATTTGGGGAAGGGAGGGGGAGACGAAGAGGGTTTTGATTTTTTTGAAGGGTTTCTTTCTCTTTTATTTCTTTATATAATTTTATTTTTCCCTTTTCCTCCTTTTGTTTGATTTATTTCTTTTTTAGTCCTTTCCTTCTGTCCCTGGTCTTCTCTTTAGACTTAGAGACTTGTATTGCTGGTCACGTGGTGGCCTGGGAGATTTAGATCGATCGGATTGTGGCCCGAACTCGCTGGTGGCGAGAGAATCCTGGCCGTAGAGTTTTTACTTTATTTTTAGGGCTTTTTTACAAAGTAACCACCTATATTTATTATGAAACATCTCATCTTTTTAAGATATTTGCTAGCTCGACTCATTAAAATTTGTTAAAATGGAAAATTAACCTTTTACCCCTCTAAAATAATATTAATAATGTCAAATAATAAAAATATGAACATATGCATATTTTATCTTATCTTTCTAATTTAAAATTTAATTAGAATTTTTTTAATGTGATGAAAAGCTTATCTAATCATCTGTAATTTTATCTCTAATAAGGATCTTCAAAATCAATCTCTAATTTAACAGTTGCACCGTAATTTAAGTTATATAAGATCGTACGAGAATAAGTACTTAAGTTAAAAATATATAAGAATTTGTAAAATTAAGCCGAGTCATATAAGATAAAGTGCAATTAATGTATATATATATGTAAAAACTTAGTCTTTTGCACACAAAAAATGCACTCCGAGAAAGTTTTTTTAATTAAGGTGTATTAAAAGGCAGTGCTAAAGCAACCCCACAGAAAAAGTTACAATCCATTTACAGTCCAGCAAAGGAGTCGAGGAATCTGCGCATAAAAAAATGATAGATTCATGGCGCAAATCCATCACATATATAGTTAGAAAGGGAAGAAAGAGCATAGGAGGCAAGCCAATTAGCCACCTCATTACATTTCCGAAAATCTTGGTGCACCATCGAAGTCGATAAGTGACAGTAAATCTTTGCAATCACAAATAATAGTATAGACCTATTAAGGGAAATTATTGTTGAAGATGATCTAATTGACTATAGTGAGGGAATAGCATAAACCCTAGCTAGATTGAAGGTGTGACATGCATATAATCCAACCTGAAGAGTTGTTGCGTCCATAAGGATGGCACTAGTGCAAGGAATCTACCCCGCACTAGTAAAAAGAGGACACCTAGAATCTCTAACAATGTAAATGATATTTCTTACCGTAGGTCTCAATAAGCAGACCTTGCCCAAATTGAGCTTAGTTCAACTGGAGTGAGAGGACTTTACTTAATCCGACGAGGGATAAAGTGAAAGAGAAGGAAGGATACTTAGATGAACTTGAATATTTCCCAAAATGGTGCAATCGAAGAGGGCTCCTTAAAAAAGCAAACTATATTACGCGCTTCCATAATTGACATAGAGAATAACCGACAATATTAAAACTAGAGGAGCATTTTTTGGGCTGTACCAATGTGCCTTTTACAAATCACCCTTCTTTAACCTAATAATTGAAAAAAGAAAAAAGTGAAGATGGAACTGAGTCATAACAGTGGCGCAAATAAAGAAAAATTGGAGGCAATAAGAAAGAGATGGTTTGGTTTTACAACTTAAGAGACACCGAGCACAGTGAACATCTAGAGAGGTGTTTAAACAAGGCAGCATAAGTAGGGAGACGACCCCAAAGAGGTTTTCAGAGGAAAGTTTTGATGCGGGGGCAATCGGAAGAGACCATATGCGTTGCCACAGCATGCGTGGTGGATGGGGGAGGAGAGAATACTAGCGGGAGGAAAAAGAGTTTTATAATCAAGGATCAAAGGAGAGTGATAGTAGTGTTGCAGCTAGAGCCAATGATTTTAATAAAATTAGCATAAAGAGATTACAAGGTCCTAGCAATCAAATAAAAAATAGGAGAAGATTTCCTAATGCAAGAGTGCCAAGGACGAAAAGGGTCATACTTATCCTAGACAAACAAAGCCCAAAGAGAGGAGAAAGAGGAGAGAAACTCAATGGCCTTATGAGCAATAAAAGCCAAATGAACAAAAGTCAAAAATCCCCAACTTACCGTCCTTGGAAGTAAGGTAACAGAACCCCAACCCTCATGGTGCATACCACACTTAGACTGCTTCTTCCCCTACAAGAAATTTCGAGTACTATGAACCAAGACATCAAATAAACCCAATGGGATATCAAGCTTGGAGAAAATGCAAATAAGCAAAAGAATTGATTAATATACTATGCCCATCCTATGAGAAACTCGCTCTTTTCTAGTTTCAAGGACAAATATCGATTCTAATAATTAGGTCTTTGCAATCTAAAATTTTAAGCCAATGTTAGTTGAATCCAATATTTAAATGGAAATGAATCAAATTCAAATTCAACAAACGGTGACACATGTTGTCTGTAGCATAGAGGCCCACGATAGGAGAGAGAATTTGGATGCAAAAAGTATCCCTCTAACTGGTGAGGGAGGAGTATGTCTCAAGGGCAAATGAGATATTGTCCATGTTTGTAGTCGTGGCCTAGTAACAATAAAATAAATTATCGATAAACATGAGGTGACAAACATAACTATTATACTCAAATGAATCCTTCAAGAGCTCCATATTCATCTCCCCATTCAAAATAAGGGTAAAAATTTGAGGGCATAAAATCAATAGAAAGTACAAATATTAGGAAACCATGGAGAAATTAACCCATTAATCAAAAAGGAGTAATTAATAAAAGAAATGCATCAAAAAATTCAATCAATCTATTTAGCCGAAAAACTTGTAGCCCGAAGAAGCACAATAATCGCCTCTCAACTAGGTTGATCATAGACTTTCTTCGTATCAATTTTAATTAAAAGATGAGACAACAACCACCCATCTCTCTTAATAGAATGCACAATTTCTTATGCACAAAGGGTGTTGACAATGATAGACCAACTTGCCACAAGAGTATTTTGCTCAAACAAAACTAGCATCAATATCAAACAACTTTATCCTATTGACTAGAAGTCTGGCCAATAGTCAGTAGCAAAGGTTAAACAACAAGATAGACGAAAATAATTAATCCCCTATGGAATAGGCTTCTTAGGAATAAGCACAACAAGGGTCTAACCCCATTGAATAGGCAGGTTACCGAGATGCTGGAAAAGCCTTAAGACCAGACCTAATTCTTAGGTCCCAGAAAACTCAACCTGAAACCCATTGTGCCTAAGGCCTTATCCAATTGCAACTTCCATAGAGTAGTACAAATTTTATCATGTGAGAATGGGCTTGGAGGTCACAATGAAATTCTAAATAAATGGTATAGAAGTCACCAGAAATTAGTTCTGAAATAAGCAAATGGTAGAAGTCCTTAAAATCCTTGACAATAAGGTCTTATTCCTTGACAATATTATTGGACTCTAAGCGAAAAAAGAATAGATAAGATTACAACATCTACGAGCTATTATTGTTTGATAGAAAAAGTAGGTGTTACACATCCCACTTAAAAGCCATTAAACTCTAGACTTAAGAGTGCCACTTACTTTTAATATGCTTATGCTTAAGACTAGCACATTAATGGCTACGGAGGGATTGGAGATGCTCAACCTCGTTGAATGATAGACTCTCACAAAGTCCTTACATTCCATGATAGAGATCCGCTTAGTGAGCCCATCTCCCACATAGACTACAGTATTATGGATAGTAATATTGGATAAAATACTTCAACTATCAGAAGGATTTGATTCATATTTACTTCATCATCAATATCTTAAAAGGAAACCTGTTAGATAAATAGAAGTCATATGGTGATTCAAAGAGCTAAATCACCTGTTATGTATGTATTCAAACTATACCCATCATGAAGCAAAAGAACACATACCTGAACAAATGTCAGTGAAGCAAAAGACAGTTTCTGAACCTCTTGGAAGTAAATGACGCTATTTAGCTCATATAACCTGAAGACTCAACAAATTCCTTGAGTCAATTAAATCAATAATTTATTTTTTCACTTTGTGTAATTATCTAATTAATGCTTGTTCTCAAGCCTTTCAGATATTTGTCCAACCATATACAGAGTGAGAGCTATCCTTGTAATGGAGCTAGAAGAAACTCCTATTATATTACAAACATCTGCTTGGGATTTGGAGGTTTACAAGCGAGAGGGCTTAGAATGAGTCTAACACTTCTCTGTTTCTAATCTTTTCGTCTGCATTTATCCATAAAGCCAAGACTTAGTTATTGTCAATATCAATTCTAATGACAGATTCTGGGATGAAAAATCTGAATTCACTTAGACATATAACATTTTCCTCAGAACCTCTTGTTCCAGTTTACAAATTAACCTTCTATATAACCATGGTAACCAGTGCTTATGCTTTCATTTATCTCTCTTTTTTTCAAGAGGAAAAGTTGGATTCTATTCTCTAAGTGTATTGCAGCACATTATATGTAAGTTTGGTATCTACTTTGTGCTTCTGTTCATACTTCTTTCCTGCTTGAAGTTGCAAAGTGCAATGCCTAAGAGCTAAAAAGGAAAAGGATAGAGCGCAGTGAGCCTTTGCCAACTTATCCTTATTCTTAGTTAGTTCTGAAATCATAAGAAAACAATTGTGTTTACACCGTTCTAATTTATCTCCAAACTTAAATTTGAGACTAAGTGAGTTGCAAAGCCACTTACTAGGAATGATGATTTTTAATTATAAGTCGCTTACTGGATCAATAACTTATATAAAAACAGTTAAATCTTAGGCGATAAATTTTCATATCAATCACCTTTTAGTTTAACAACTTTTCAATAAAAATCGCACTATATAAACAAATTTCTCCGTAAACTTAGTAAGTTTTTTTAGTAGTTTTTAGATTTTTATATAAATTGTTGATTTAATTAGCGACTTATATTTGTTGCTGATATGTAAAACACATCTATTTATGTATTTAACTGTGTAAAATAGAAAATTTGAGAGGCTAGTTTGGTCAAATACTTCATTTTATTATTTTCTTTCACATGCAGAATGGTATATTAAAATTCCAGCACTTCCATTGACTTATTCTTTTACTTCTCCTCTATTGAACATGATCAATATACTCAAGTTATGACTACATATATATATATATATATATAACATGTATGAGCAATGATTTCATAGAAACTAATTGAAAGAAATTTCTGCCTATTTAATTACAGGTCAAAACGGAATAAAAGGCCATTTATAAATGCGAATTGGATACTCCGTTAACCTAGAATTTAATTATTTTCTTATTGTTTATCTCTATAACTTCTCGCGAACAAAGCATTATGGAAATAGATTGAAATAATACCATGTATAACATTTCTAGTGGAAATATTGAATAGTATTAAAGATAAGCAGATTGAGTGAAATAGAAAGCCACATAAAATTGGTTTGATTAGAGCAAAAGTAAAGAGATTATTTTACCCTTAGAAATCAAGAGATAACTACTATTTTTCGAGAATATTATTCGATCTTAATAGCTGGTATGGTATTCTGATTCTATTTTATCCGTACAAAGAGAAATTAGAGATTAGTATCGAATTATTTTTCAAACATCCTATAAATTTGCACAAGTTAACAAAAGTTTATGTACTATAACCCAATATCACATTACACTTCTAAACTATATTTGTATTATTATAATCTAATCTAAATTTGATCAATATCAACTCAATTAATCCAATCCTATTGCTATCCCTAATAAATTATTGGATTTTAAGCTTTAGGGATGTAATATGATGAAGCCTTGTTTTTATCCATTTAGTCCACCAAACCAATCAATGTCAAGCACATATTTATTTATTATTTTTTGTCCACACTCAACTACATGAATAATTGCATTTATTTCAGTGCTGAAGTGGATTTTTATACAGATTAATATCTTATTTCATTTGATGTGCTTCAGCAGATGGTGACTTCTACCAAATTAATTCCTTTTAAATTCTCATGGGTCACCACCAGATAAGAGCAGTTTGAAGCATTCCACAAGAAGACTTGGGATTATAAAGTCAACCAATATATGAAAGGTGCTTATATGTTAACTATATAATTTTGCTTGGAATCACTAAACTCTTCTTCTGGCTTATTTAATTAAATTAATCTTTTGGAGTGGTTGATGGCCATTTTTTTTAACTAGTTCTTATCAATTGAATGTTTGACTTGAGATGGCTCATTGTAGGTGTTTCATATGAGTTCTAGGGATATATTTTTTAAATTTTTTAAAAAAACATCACACATTATCTTTATTATCGCTCACATTATATCATATAGATATCTTTCATTCGACATCTATATTATATTTAATATCTTAAGAACACCTTAAGTTAAGAATGATTTAATAACAGCTAATGAAAAAATATGTATCATCTTAGTCTTGAAAACTTATTTTAAGTCATTAAGTTCATTATAAAGTCAGTAGTCGTTAAGAAAAAAATAACATTAAGGGGTTTTCTTAGCCATTACGAACAAAATACAGTGTCAAATGATAAATATTCTACGTTACGGTGTAAATGATACAAAAGATTTTTTTGGTCACACTTGCATGATGGATCTATTATAATTCAATCTCTCCATTTTAGCTTTTTGTCTAATATTATGCTCTCATAGTCAACAAAATAATCAAGTAACACTAAGATTTAATATATTTAAAAATATATTGCCAGGGTGAATGATATAGATGCCCTTATCGTGTATATTTATTAGTTAATTCTCTCAACTCCAATTAGAATGTCACCCTCTTCTTTAAATAGCTTCCAAAATATTCCATCGGATGAGGTTGGATTTGACCAACATTTTGTTCAAGTGATTGCCAGCACTTAGAGAAGATGGTGTTTAAGTTTGAGATGGATTAGGAGTTGTAATTAAATTGGTGTTGGAATTCCAAGTTCAAATTCAAATTCAAATTCAAATAGAATATATGGCATGATGTGGTCAACTCAGAATTGAACGAAATAGAAACATGGGGAACCTGCAAAGGTAGACCTTCAAATTCCATCATTTAGACCTTTAAATTAATAATTTGTCATTTTTTTATTTAAAGTTTTATTTTAATTTTATTTCTTCGCTTAGTTTAATTTCATTTGTTTCACAAATGTTGGATGAGTTATAATAAGTGCATACTACTCTAGGTCTATATTTTCTATTAATGAAAATTTAATTTAATTTTGCCAAATTAGAGTTTAGAGTCTAAGTCTATAAATAGTTTATAGCAAATTACGCTTTACCCTCTCTTTTGTATTTTAAACTTATTTAAACTTAAGAGTAATGTACTCGTGACCAAGGAGGTCATGAGTTAAACTCCAACCTCAAATAATATTGTGGAGAAATTGTTTGGTGGTTGGTGGTTTGGTGGCTTGGCTTGATTCGATTGATAGCTCAGCAGTGTAGTTAACTTGGAAGAACAGCTTGGCAACGCAACGGTTTGGAGCAAATATCGGCGGCGTTTGATTCGAAGCAATTGTTCGACGACGCATATGACTTGAAGCATAAATTAGACAGCTAAAAGCTTGGTGGAGCCTAAAGTGCCTCTGTATCTAGGAATGGTTGACCCTTTGTCCAGCCCATATCTAGCCTTTGAGCTCGTGAATGATATAAAAAAAAAAACTTACGAGTAATGTGTATGTAACACTCTACTTTATAATGTAACCCTACATTTTCACTATTTACTAATCGAGTCCTATCATTTAGTGAATATATGCAGAAAATATCTTGAGGTAGATTTAAATCAACACCATGAGAATATTTCATTAAATAGAGATATTTTATTTCTAAAATAACTAAAATACCCTTACTTCTAAAATGACTAAATGCCCTTAGTATGACTTGGTTGAGGGTATTTTTGTAATCATTTTAGTATAGTTAAACTTAACTCAGAGATTTAGTTAAGCTTACCTGCACATATTCATTAAATCATATGGCTCAATTTATAAATAGTAAATATATACGGGGTAAACTATAATTTCATTAAAAGATAGAGTGTTATATAGCAAGTGTTCTATTCGTGCCAATATTTTCCATCGTGAATAAATTATAAATAAGTAAACTATTCCTACTATTTTCCAATCAAGACTATATTTTCTGAGGAATAATTAACTTTTTTTTTTATATCCTAGTTAAAGGACTAAAAATTGTAACTCGTTCTTGACCTCAGGAAGATTAATTGCTTCAAGTTTGAAGTAGAAGATTAAGTTGAAATCAGACCCAACCACGAGAGGATTTCAGAACATATTATAGTATGGGTAAATAAATTAACCAAGTGCCAGGGTTTTGCAAAATAATAACTCCGGGGTGCAGAATGAAAATTTCCGGACATTTATAAGTATTTTACTGCCGTTTGAATCTTTCTGGGCAGTGAGAAAGAGGAGGACGTGATATCTTGAACGCATCTAACATGCGAGTTACTTGCAGAAGTCTTGAAACTTTCCCCCTGCAGATTTCCACATCCAACTTGGGCGACTTATCTCCAGGCTATATTAAATGCTTATTTACCAAAGAGTTGGTCACGAGTCAGATGAATAAATCGATCGAAGTCATTCATAAATACCATATATTAAGCCACCCATCTGTTGACAAGTTCTTGAAAGAAGACATGCATGATTGGTTCCCTTGTGGGCATTGTCTTATATCAAAGATTTTGCCAGACTTGGTCATTTGGGCATGATAGAGATGAGAAGTTGAAGATATTTGGAGCTCTTGAGAGTTTCTGGGAGTGATGGAAGTGCCAAAAAGCTGGAGATCACCTAGCCCAGGGTGTTGGGTCTTCTTGCTCAGTATACTCATCCAAGTTTTGATTACATTGGCTGATACAAACCCTACAGATGGTATGTTTGATTTGTTTGTTTCATGTCTATACTTGTAGTTTGTGGTGTGCCATTTTGTGTCAGGTAGACTGACTGACGCAGGCATTAAATCAAGCACCAGGTGCTCATCTCTACATCGAGAGTGGTTGCAGGGTCACCAAGTTTCAAACTAAATTCAGGGTAGATATAGGATTTAGATTAGCAGGCGTTGGTTGTAGAAGGCCACAATCATAATTTATTTTATCTTTGTTTCTATGAAACAATTCCTGTGCTTATCAATCAAATATCCTCATCATCTCTGACATGTCTTGTTTTTCCTGTGTAGCTGCATCTCTGAATGCTCTAGCCAGTCTATGGAAGAACAAACCATCCAATTGGTATGGTTCGGATCCTTGTGGAAGCCAGTGGGTTGGAATCAGATGCACCAATTCGCGTGTGGTTTCCATGTTAGCACCTAGAAAACTTCTAGTTTATACAAGTGCCTTTGCACGTTTTCTTAATTATTTTCACTGCATCTCTGTGAAACTATATTGATTACTATGTTTGCCTCTCAGAACATTATCAAGCTTGGGAATAAGTGGCACTCTTTCAGGAGACATTCAATCCCTAGTCGAGTTGCAGGCTATGTAAGTCCTTCATTAAAGAAAAAATAAATGTTCAGCACATCGTTTGTCTGTGTCAACTTTCAAGATCTTACTACTTGAAAATTTTAGGCAGTGAGTTATTTATGTGCACAGTAAAGAATCATCCTGCACATAATTTCATACGTTGTCCGATTGTTGCCTCTAATGGATTTACTTCTTAATTTCTTATGATCTTACACATACACAGGGATTTATCTTACAACAAGGGCTTGACTGGAGCGATTCCTGCATCAATCGGGAAATTGACTAAACTTGCAAACTTGTAAGCAGCACCCATGTTGTTGCTAGTGATATTAATATGTAGTTGACTTCTGGCTAGTAGGCTCTGGAAGATGATTATGTTGACGTGTCTCTATCCAGGATTCTTGTTGGTTGCAGCTTTTCTGGGGAAATACCACCAGAGATAGGTTCTCTATCAAGGCTGGTCTTTCTGTAAGAATCCATAATTCCTTGATCTCTTATTCTCTTACTTGATTCACTTGCTGAATGTAGATTTTTTTTAAGTACTCAGGTTTGATGTGATTAAACAAGTATAGAATCAAAAGAATTGCATAGATCTTTTTGTCTGTCATCAGGAACTTGCAGCGTTAATCTTCTCTAGTTTAGTGTGTTTAGTGCAACTCCATTCAATTACAGTTTTATAGTTTGATTTACTATTTCAGGCTGTTTGATGTCTTAATATGAAGGAAATCAAAGTTGCCAAGCTTCTGTAAGCTACTTGGTTACTGCAATTTTCAGGGGAAAAAAAAAAAGAAATCTTTAAATAAGCTCTGTATTTTCTCCTTCTAGATTCAAGGGACCATCTATAAGGTTTATTTTGTCATGATATGATGTATGAATAGTATGCCCTTAATGCCTTTATAATATCATTAGCTTTTGATCCACCAAGTTGCTCATATACTCTGTCACATTTTCTTCAGATCTTTAAATTCTAATAGGTTTACTGGAAGCATACCTCCAACCATAGGCAATCTGTCAAAGCTTTATTGGCTGGATTTGGCTGACAACATGCTCACTGGATCAATCCCAGTTTCTAATGGCAATACTCCCGGCCTGGACATGTTGACCCGTACTAAGCACTTGTATGTTCTATTTTCTCTAATCTAGACTTTGTTAAAGACATATTTTTCCCGTGAAGCAAATTGTTTTAATCACATCAAATGGATTGCAGCCATTTTGGTGTGAATCAGCTGTCTGGTACTGTCCCAAGTAAACTTTTCAGCTCAGACATGCAACTGATACACTTGTAACCTTCTAAAACCCTTTGTTTTACTGCTTCTAGTATTCCTAGCTTCACTCTGAAGATGAGAAGAAATTAACTTCACTTGCTGTTCAGGCTACTTGATAATAATAATTTCTCAGGGAGCATCCCTGCTTCCCTTGGACTTATGACAACACTAGAGGTTCTGTAAGTATCTATGTGACTGTCTATGAATAAGGATTTGAGATCACTGAGCTACTGATTTCAATTGGATCTTATGTGGCAGACGCCTGGATAAGAACTCATTTACTGGGCCTGTTCCATCCAACCTTAACAACCTTACCAGTGTTGCAGAAATGTAAGTTATGTAGGTGTTCTTTATTTTGTTATACTTGTGGAACTCCATGTTAATGTGCTAGTTTGCATAAACTGTTACAAGTTAAACTTTTTGGTGCACTCAAAAGCTGAATAGTTTCTCATTCCAGGCATCTAGCCAACAACAAGCTGACAGGTCCCTTGCCAAATTTAACTGGAATGGATGCACTCAGTTTTGTGTAAGTAGCTAGAGTTTTCTGCAATTCTTGAAGTGGTCAAGATTTAAATCATGTATATTTCTCAAGATGCATCTGTGTCTAATACATGACTTTGTTATGCAGTATACTCTTAATCAACACAAATGAAGTGCTACAGAAAAAATATTTTTTATATTGGGTCTCATTTAATCGAAAAATTGTCTGTACAGGGACATGAGCAACAACTCCTTCAACGCATCAGACATTCCATCCTGGTTCTCAGCCTTGCCATCATTAACATCATTGTGAGTTGTAACACTCTTTCTCCCTCTCTCTTTCTATATCTTTCTCTACTCTACATCTTTATTGATTGTTATAGTTATTACTATGCTATTGTAATTATAACCATTATAGAGGGCATCTAGTGTGGCTGCAAGGGTTGCATCCTTTTCACTGAAGTGCCTATAGGATTGAGCCAAAGAAAACTTCTTTATCCTTCCTAAACCTTCACATTGATGGTAGCCTCATGCACTGGATGCTCTCATATATAAATATATATTATGTATAATAAATATATTTACACACGCATGCATTTATGATGTATGCATGTACAAATATAGCTATGTACACTACGTATATCACATGTATATATATATCCAACAATTAATATATGCCACACTATGTGGAAATGATTGAGGAAATTTTTATTTTTCGAAACTTTCATTTAGTAAATTGTAATATATATGCAAAACTACATATAACATAACACCAGAAGAGAGCATTGTATTGGCTCTCGAAACAACAAATACACCAGGGTTATCTATCTCAAGTGAAGCTCTATCTTAATGGCTTACATTTCAGCTGGAACAGAATCAAGTGGAGATCCTCCGATACAAAGCTTTTATGATTTCTTGTAACCTGTAATTCTTTTTAAATGAAGAAGAAACTAGAGTGAGTGTATCTTGTTTCCCTTGTTAACTGCAGATATCTGGAATACCTAAACATTGGAGGGCAGCTGCCAAGGACTCTGTTTAGCTTTTCACCTGTACAGACTTTGTGAGTGTTATCCATACATGAAATTTCTATTTGCTTATCAATAGTCCTGCAATCTCACAGAAATAGTGGACAACTTCCTTTAATATATTTTTTTTCTTTTTGTAGCAAATAACCACTTTCCTTTTTCAGATTTACGAGTTATGACTCAACTCCTCATTCTTTGTATATGTTTGCGAATAACCACTCATGTTAGCTCATTCTAAGCATAATCTTTGTTCTTTTTTTTTTTTTGTTGAAAACTACCCTTTTTCAAACCTAGCAAATAGACCTCCATTTTGTCAAACAAACAAATATATATATATATATATATATATATTCTGATTATATATGCACAGAGGTGAGTTTTGCAAGTATACCCATGAAGGTGGAGTCCAATTGCAAATATCTAGTAGGAAGGGAATTTTTCATAATAAATCCAAAAAAAAAGGTGGTTATTTGCACTGAATTCTTTTGAACTTCAAAGTAATGTTCACTTTCCAACTTATAAGGTGACGTGAAAACTAGTACTTTACTACTCTTTTTTCCCAATTCAACTTCCAAGTATTTTTGAAGCTAATATTATGAACTATTTGATGCAGGAGGCTGAGGAACAACAACTTTAATGGCACTCTGGACATTGGATCAGACTACAGCAATCAGCTTGAACTCATTGATCTGCGGAACAATCAGATTGAGATAATACCACTAGGAGGATTCGACGGAGAAATTTTGTAAGGAACCATTGAGATCTTCCTCTCTAAGGCCCTGAATTACTAAATGATCTAAACTAAATGCATTGTTCTTTACTGTCAGTTCCCACTATAATTTATTTGATATATCATTCACATTGAAGAACTTACTACAATCATTTCTAGAAGAAGTTAGGTTTTTCATTGCCACTGAAAATCTTTTCAAATATTATAATTGCCGGTGAATTCTTTAAATTGACATAATTATATTGGAATCATTAGGCTCATTCATAATTATCATTATGGTAACTTAAAAGTAGTATCAACAAAAGATTTAATGACTAATAAAAATATATTTAATGATTAAAATACATTCTTTTTTATAAACTATATTTATAACATTAGTAAAAAAGAATGGTTTTTTTTTGCATGTATACCCTTAAAAATCCCTTATTTGCTTATATGCCCCTCTAAAGTTGGTATTTATATATATACTGCTCAAAACATATGTTATTTGTATAGATACCTTTCTTGTTACTTTCAAGAAGTCTCAATAATTTAATAGGAAAAGGATAAAAATACCCTTAACTAAGAGAATATATGAAAACTAGAATAAATATATTTTTGTATTTTTATATTTAAATTGTTCAAATTTTAACTATTAGTCAATTCCAACGGATATTCATGCAAAAAACAAGTGTTTTAAAGGATATACATACAAAAACCATCTGCTTTGAGGGGTATACATGTAAATAACAACTTTATAGGGTGTACAAGCAAATAAGAGATTTTCAATGGTATATATGCAAAAAAAAAAAAAAATCTTCATTTTGCTAATTTGATAGAAAAATTGTCAAGATTAGGATCCTATGATATTGGACAGTGTTAGGTATTTTTCACGTATGCCCTTTTACAATCTTAGTCAAGTTTTAACTGTGGCAAGTAATATTTAACTGATGGATGACAATTTGAAAATTTACAATAATTGCAATGGTGATTATCATTTTTGAGATTATAGGTGACAATTATAATGTTTGAAATTGCATCACTACATGTACCACTATGAGTCTTATTTCTTAAATGTTGAATTTGCTTTCTTCTCTTATTTTAATGGCAGACTTGTGGGAAATCCAGTTTGTAATGGAGCAGAAGCAAGTGGTCTCCAATACTGCAAAACTTCACAACAATCTAATGCTTCCTCATATTCTACTCCTCCAAACTGTCTGCCATTTCCTTGTCCTTCAAATCAGGATCTCAGTCCCAATTGCATTTGTTCATTTCCATATGTAGGGACTCTATTTTTCAGATCTCCTTCCTTTTCAAACCTTGGAAACACCACATACTATATTACCTTGGAACAGCTACTCAAAAAGTCATTTCTAGACCATCAGCTTCCTGTGGACTCTATTTCTCTTCATAACCCATTTGTGAATCCGAGCAACAATTTGGAAATAAGTTTACAAATATTTCCAAGTGGAAAGATTCGTTTTGATGAAGTAGATATTTCTGGTCTTGGTTTTATACTCAGTAATCAAACTTTCAAACCTCCACCAATTTATGGCCCTTACTATTTTGTTGGGCAACAATACAGTGATTTCACTGGTAAAGTTATATAAAACCTTATTAGACGTGGATATGTTATTCAGAGCATAATAAGTAGAATTGTCTTTGTAACTTATTTTACTGTTTGCTTCCAGTTGAGTCACCAGCTCCAAAATCAAAAACCTTGCCTGTTATCATTGGAGCAGCAGCTGGTGCAGTGGCTCTTGCGTTGATACTGATTGGCCTCTTTGTTTTTGTTATTAAGCGAAGGAGAAAATCTAAAAAGACTGAAGAGAAAAGCCAGTCTTTCGGTAACATATCAATGAATTAATATGGACTTTCACCTTTAGTGTTTTTATCTAGCTTGCTCACTCAAATATATTCATCTCTAGGTTCATGGGACCCCACAAAAAGCAGCAGCAGCATCCCACAATTAAAAGGAGCAAGATTGTTTTCTTTTGAAGAACTAAAGAAGTGTACAAACAATTTCTCAGAAGCCAATGACATTGGAAATGGTGGTTATGGAAAGGTAATTCCTTCTTTCATGCCGTTATAATTGTATACATGATTGCGGCTGTTTCTTAACAATAAGATGGCATGGGAGGAATGGTGTGCGACTGTAGTTATGCTTTTATAACCATATGTCTAGGTATTAAAACTTTAAGATGGAAGAAGTAATCACAAGTACATCTCAAGGAAATAAAAGATGAGTATGGAAACAAGTTGACTCAAGGAGAATTGCTGGACCAGGAAGAGTGAAGATGTTTTGGTTTCCCAATAGTGTGCAGCCCATTCTATCATACATAGCTATTGTGGCTTCTCATGCGATGAAAAGACTGTAACCAACTCCAAGCTATAGAACACATTACTCGGTTTGTTAAAGATCATAAATGACTTTATGTAAGCTGATACCAAATCCGATCCATTGCATGTTACCTTCCTGGAGTTGTCACACCTTTAGTATGTTTGAGTACATGTACAAGAAGAATGTCAGTAAAATATTGTGACCTTTATTACTTTATAGAATAGCAAAATTAAAAGAATGTGATGAAGCAAGATAGTGTACTCCAAATTAGAAGTATCCTTGAGAACTAAAGATAATGTGGATCACAAGTTTTTCATATGAGTATGCTTTTGCTTTCCTTGTGCATTTCAGATTCAAAGCTGCATGTATTTAACAGCAACCACCAAAATACCCTCCTTTATACCTAAAAAATTTATGATCTATTAAAACTTAAGAGTGTTTAGCAAGAACAATCCTCCTTAAATAGTTAAAACTTCACACTATTTATTCGAAGGGCATTACTAGGGTTATTAGCCCTATCACTTGAAAACTGGACCTGATTATACCAGTACTATTTAGATTGAGCTCAGTTCCACCTCAACTGCTCTGATAATGACCTGATTTGACTTGATTAAATAGATAAATGTATAGATACTATGTGATTTATTATAAGTTAATTTATAAATTGTGTCAGCTTCCAGGGGTTTGGATTCAATTTTTGGATTGCAACTGCGCTGATTCATTTTATTTTTTCGGTCAGGTTTGAAAAGAAGTTTCTGATGCATTTTAGTTGTTTTTTCCGTTATTAGCGTTAAAGACATGATATATATTGTTAGTCAGTTATCTAACAACTTAAGCTTTTGGGTTAACTGGTTATCTGACAATTAATAGTTTTGTAATGGAATATACAAACTTAGAAGAATCAGTTTCCACTGGAACATGATCTCCATGTATGGTGATAATAATGAGGTTATATTTATAGGTCTATAAAGGAGTACTCGCCAATGGCCAACTAGTTGCTGTCAAAAGAGCTCAGCAGGGCTCTATGCAAGGAGAGCATGAATTCAGAACTGAGATTGAGTTGCTTTCGAGGGTCCACCATAAGAACCTTGTTGGTCTTGTTGGTTTCTGCTTTGATCAAGGTGAACAAATGCTGGTCTATGAGTATGTTCCTAATGGCACATTGAAAGAAAGTCTATCAGGTATTCTTAACTCATCCTTGCGATTTTCTAATATAACAAAAAAATTTGGATGCAAAATTTTAAAAAAAAAATGTTCCTAAATTTAAGGTGCATCTCTGTGGAATAAAATCACATATATCAAAATATAATCTTGTGTTTCTTACATATCTTTTCTATCATCTTTTTAATGTTTACTTGAAGCCATGTAACTCCAAAAAAGAAAACTGAATTCGTGAAAACATAAGCTTCACAAGGACTTATATTGACTTCTATTTCTCAGTATCCATAATGTTGTCCTCTCCAGACACATTAAGTTTCTTGTACTTGTGCTGCAAGCCTGCAATTTGTTATAGAACAAGGCAATTCATGGCCACCTATATTTTGCAAGAGATAGAAACTTGGTATCTGATTTTGCCAAAGTTATCTTTTAATCTTGTTGACTTTTAAGAGACTTGTCAGCATGGAAATAATAAAAAATGAATACAAACAGGAGCTTAAACATATTCATATTCAGATCAGTCGTTAGATCATGTGTAACAATAGTTTATTACCTCAAGAATAAAAAATATTTGGTGCATGTACTTCATATGTTAGTCAGTCAGGACTTATCTGCCGACCTATTTTCTGCAGGAAAATCTGGAGTACGCTTAGATTGGAGGAGAAGACTTCGAGTTGCCCTTGGTACAGCTAGAGGTCTATCTTATTTGCACGAGCTTGCAAATCCTCCCATCATTCACAGAGACATCAAATCAAGTAATATTCTCTTGGATGACCATCTGAATGCAAGAGTCTCTGATTTTGGACTCTCTAAGCTACTGGGAGACGATGGGAAGGATCACATCACCACTCAAGTTAAAGGGACAATGGTTAGTGCTGTTGAATATATATTTTACTATAATAAGTCCATATCATCTGTAGACACATAAAATACTAAGATTAGTTATACAATTTTAATGTTAGTGCATGCTCTTGTGGTACAGGGATACTTAGATCCTGAATATTATATGACTCAACAGTTGACTGAGAAAAGTGACGTGTACAGCTTTGGTGTTTTGTTACTGGAGATAATTACTGCAAAAAAACCATTAGAGAGAGGGCGTTACATTGTAAGAGAGATTAAGGTCATGATGGACAGGTCCAAGGATTTGTATGGCTTACATGAGCTTCTTGATCCAGCACTTGGGTTGGGCACTGCAATAGGTGGATTTGAGAGATTTGTGGACTTGGCATTGAAGTGTGTGGAAGAATCAGGAATTGACCGGCCTACCATGAGTGAGGCAATCAATGAGATTGAGAGAATTATGCAGTTGGCTGGAATGAATCCAAATGCTGATTCCGCATCTACATCATTAAGCTATGTGGGGAGTAGGAGCCCTGTTCATCATCCGTATAACAATGAAGCCTCATTTGACTACAGCGGGGGAGTGCCTTCTTCCAGACTAGAACCAAAGTGAGTTCTTGTGGTCTGTTTCTTCCACGTCCTCAATACTTGATTCTTTTAATTTGATTTCTTTATTGATATAAGTTTCGTAGAGGACTTGTCTTATCTCTTGATGTGTGAACTAATATATAATCGCAAAGTGGTTCATTTACATGTTACACTTTTGGGTAATTTTCCTACATAATCTTATTGCTATAGTTTGAGTACTTCTTTTCTGAATCGGCATCATTTAGCCTCGTTCCTTTAGAATTAACTTTTTTCTTATTTCGGAATACTACTCTTTATTCTATAATAACGGCTAAACATTATAATAGCTATATTCTAAAAAATAAACATTATTTATTAAAACTATATTTTAGACTACACACTAACTCAATTACTAATTTATCCTTGATATTCATCCCATCAACCTACTTTATATCAAATCAAAAAGTATATATATTAATTTCATAAAAAAGAAATCATATTTTCTTATTTTTTCTCTACTTTATATCACATCAAAAATAATTATTACACACTCATTTTAGAATACAAGTAAACATAAGTATTCGTAGAATAGAGAACTCATTTTGGGAATAATAAAAAAGAGTACCTATTACTCTTTAAACAAGGCCTTATATTTTATTATAATTTAGCCACTTCTTACTGCACACCATACTAATGTAGAGTCCCTTTTCCTCCCTATTTTGATTAAAATCAGGTACTCTGTCCTCTCGAATCTTCAAAATTTTAGGCCTGTACTTTCTACGTCATCTTCTCTTTATATATCAAAACAAAATTATTACTTTTCTTATTCTTTCCCTAGGAATTGTCTTACTTATAGAATTCTGTACGAGATGTACTACTGTAGATCATAAACATGCATATTTCACAATCTAGGAATGAGCTAGCTCAAATAACAAGCAACTAGTATGGATGGCACAAAAGCCATTCTAACATATTCAGCAATATTATTATCTTTTTTCCCTCTCAGTTGATTTAGTCATTTTCTGGCAGCACTTTGATGCAAATTTCGCCTATTGATGTTCTAAACTGAGCATGATTCTTGAAGGATTCAAATGGAGGAAACAAGTCTCGAAATGTTACTGTATACATAGTTACATACAACAGTATATATGCGATTCTTCTTGTTGTGCATTTCATATTTGTATCTTTAGACTAGATGTACATGATTTATGTATCTGGCTGGACCACTTGCACCTACATTTTTGTATATTTATTTCAGTCATATTGGGTTATGTGCAGGTGAGAAGTGATCAAAATATCAAATTAAAGAACATATGATTCATCTCAGCAATTCCGTGGACTATATTTGCTTGCTTACTTGATTTCGTCTGTTGAGACACCAGGCTATTAGATATGCATTTGAGAGGACACTGCTGCCTGGAGTTTGTGTGAGGGTTTTGTCAAATGACTTTGTTGTACATGCAAATATGCAGTTCTTGTTACTATCTTCACTTAATCAACTTATATGACATGTTTAGATGGATTTTACTTGTAATTTTAATATAACATCAAATAAGTTTGCCAAGCTTTTTAGTGGATCTTTTGAGTTCAAGTGAAGCCATGTTTTCTCTCATTTCTTTGGTTTTTAATGTGCATGAACTTTTTTGATGTCTGTGCTTGCATGTTTTATCAGTTAACTATATATCGGGTTACATAACCTCTGTTATCAACATTCATTATCGATACATTAGATAAAGTAGTTATTCTCAAATCTTAAGTTAGTCTGATGCTTTATCAATTTTCAACTAGTGAGGAAGCAGAGGAAAACAGTGAAATTTGGACAAAAGATAGGGATCAGAAGTCCATTTAGAGGATTTGATCTTACAAGACTGGTGCAGGAAATTACTCTAAGTTCATCTGCCTCAAATATTATCTCTTTTGGTTCATCCAAATGAATGTAGATGGTTCTCTCCTGAAGTTTCTGAAGATCCAAATATTAGGTTTAGGTACCTGTAACTATGCCATTTAGTGATAAAATGATTGCAGATCTTGTAATTCATATATCCATTTTATTTCAAATTGCTAATGATCAGCTGAAGCAAATTCAGCAAATTTAGACCTTGCTTTCTGCAAACAGGAACTTCGATTTCCTATCCATTACTGCATCTACTGAGTAGATTGTCATGCTGTAATACAACTTTGATAAAAGATTCTGTCTCAATATATTTTTCCAGTTCACATGTTTCTACTGTGAATCTGTTTGCAGGATCTGCATCGATTTCTGAAAACTCTGACGCAACTAGCAGTGATAGTTTCTTCTTTAATTTACACTGGTGGAGTGCTTCCTCCAAGGCTGGAACACAAGTGAGTACTATCATGAAACTTGCCTTTGAATTCTTTAGATACATTTACTTCTTGCTGTTTTAGCACTTGAACTTTCTCATCATCACCCTCTTCTATCAGTGAAGTTTGTTATACAAAAATAAGCAAAGAACTATGAGTAGAACATCTATCTCGATTTAAACAAACAATCTATTAATCATGGAATTATTCTTAAGAAAGCAGAGAGTACTGAAGTACTCCAAACAATTGCTACAGTCAACTCTAGCTACTAAAATGCATCAAATTACATCTCTTTGTAGCCAATTCATTGGATCCTCTTCTAACTCATCTAAGACATGGGCTTCTCCAGAAGAGCAGAGAGATACCATTCATTCTTCTCAATTCCCCTATCCAGTTTCCTCCCTGCTGTCCATCTTAGCTTCTTAAATCCAATCCTATCAAATATAGGCACATATGTATTGTTCAGCTGCTCACCAACACAAAAGAAGTGATCAAGCCAAAACAAACCCCCAGGCCTCAACACCCTGTATATATCATACAATGCAAACTCCAGCATTATGTCAGGGATCCAATTGCTCAAGACATGCATGGAGTGAACTATGTCAAGGGTGTTGTCATAGAATGGCAGTCGGTGGGCGACGCTGATATGAACCGGCACGAGGCCCCTCGACGCAATGAAGCTGTTGAACGGACCGTCGAAGTTCATTGTGCTCGTGATGATTGTCACGTCGCGTTCTTTCATCCTTGCGGCGAATGTACCGCTGCCTCCACCTATGTCAAGACCGATACGGATGCTCCCCGGCTTAATCTTCAGAATGCTATCAATACCTGTTATAATATAAAAGATCAAAACTGCTGTTCTCTAATAACTTAAGCTTTTACAATAAAAGGTTAACATGAAATCATGTGACAAAGCAAAAAATTACTTATTATCACTAAAACTTCTTAAATCTTTTGAAATAATTGAGCCTTTCTGAAAATGCCCTTCAGTTATTAAGTCTAACTAGCCAATGATTAAAATAGAATAAGATCATTTTAACCTTGTATAAATAGTTTGACATAGTTCCAAACGATCTAGTAGTACGCGATATCACAATCGTCATTGAAATCATTGAGCAATTTAATTCTGATATTAAGATCCATCCTTTAAGAGTACTAATTCTTTCACTCTGGCTTTTATAACAAAGATTAAAACTATATCGTTATCGGAACAACTTCAAATTTTTAGAGAAGTTGATGACTTATCCATACCGTAGTCGAGGCCGCCATTGTCGACGAGCCACCGGGATTTCTCCCTTCCGTTGAGATCAAAGCAATCCTTGCAATCATAAGAACCTTTGGTTTTGCCTCTGTGAACTAAGCAAGTGTAGTTCTTGCAAGTGTAGGGCTCCCAAGTAATGCTAGTGTCCGCCGGCGTCTTCCAGAGGCTTCCGGGGAGCGGGTCGGGCTCGACGTAGCCGGCCGGCGACTTCGGGTGGCACCGCCGGCGAGGCAGCGGCTCGCAGCCCTTCAACATCAACTGCTGCGCGAACACTGCATCGTTGGGGCACTCCTTCCCGACTTCGTACGTCATGTACTGGATCACCTCTTCTTGGAAGTTCCGGCATGCAAATCCGAGCGGCGGGTACAGCTCGTCCGTCCCGAGGTTCGACGTGAACCCCAGCGGCAGCTTGTGTGGCCCGGCGGCGAGCTTCAGCTCGCCGAACAGCTCGTCGGGCCACCCGTTGAGCTCCTCAGAGGCGGCGCCGCCCTTGTCGCCCCGGAGGCGGCCGAGCTCCGTCAGCAGCGTCTCGAGGAGGCCGCTGGACGTCGAGCATCGGCGCTGGAGCTCCGCAAGCTGTACCTGGGTGGCGCCGAGCTTCGCCCGTGTAACGTTCAGGTCCCGGAGCAGGGCCTCGGAGTCCCAGAGGTGGATCCGAGGTGCATGCTCCGGCCACCTTACGTCCCCGGAGAAGAGATAAACTGAAAACAGATTGGATGCTATAACTAGTAACAAAATCTTCGCCTTGCTTCTCATGGAGCTAGATTGGCTACTAGATCTCCTTGGGTAGTCCTCCATGCCACCCATCTCTACTGCTCCAAACCTTCACTCTCGTAACACCACTACTTACAAGAAGAAACTCATTTCGATCTTAGATATACAAGAATCTCATATGGATTTCTATGGCTTGAAGGAGTAATCGATCACCTTCTATATATAGATATATGTATATATATAGATAACGTTCACATATGCCTAACTCGGCAAGTCCGGGAAGGTTGTCGAGTTTGGCATCTGTACGTGTTCAAAAGTCGGTCTCATGGCATTAAAAGAAAGTGGGGGAAAGTTTGGTGTGGAAGACTGCGACGATTACTCCGTTTGTTTAAGTCCTCGCCCACTGGAATCCGGCGTTGGATCCGTTGGATTAATGGCCTATTAGAAATATTTTTAAGACTAGGAGTTTTTACATTTAGACCCCTCCCCTCTCAAAATCCCTCATATGCCCCTCAGAATCCTTGGTTTTGTAACTCTCTCTTTGGATGGCTTTTAAATTTCTCGCTTTTATGGTTTAAATGATCTTTTAATTGTTTTTTTTATAAGAAATAAACATGAGTCCTTAATTATAATAAACTTTTTTTTAATTTAATATGAGTACCTCTGAAAGCAAATTAACTACTAAATTTTGTTAATTTAATAATAATTAAAGGAATAATTCTCTGTAGACATTCATCTCGGTTAAATGTTTTGAGACCGACTCTAAACAGCTAATTCAACTCCTAGCTAGCTAAGGGTGACGGTAATCATTTTGTACAAAATATCATCAAAGATATTCAACACCTAACGTTTAATCATACTTATAGAGAGACCAACTCTGCTGCCAACTGGTCAGCAAACCAGTTTAGGTTAACTTAAATTTGCCCTTTCTTTGGGATGGCTCAGGTATGCCTGAGCTGACCTTTATTTTATGTTCGGACGCCAATGGCCACTCATTGTAGAGGAAGTGGTTTGTAATTTTTTGAGGCATCTTGCCGTTTTTTAATGCAATTTTAATTAACAAATAAAAATTGTCTCTTTGACTTTTTATGTGTGAAAAATACTAAAATTTTAAATTATAGAAACAATGAGTTTTGAAGTAATAAGGAGCTTTTTTAGGGGTATATACGTAAAAGCACGTTATGTGTATTATTGTAGTTTGGCGTGCAAGGGATTGATGGTACTGAGTGTTGACTTGGGTTTGAGACAAAGTAAACATGTGAGGTGGAGATCTATGGCTTTAAAAATAAATAAATAAATAAATAAAAATAACTCTTATGAGCAGAAAGAATGGTTGGTTGACTTAAGAATTAATCAATGGGGTTGGCTTAGATCTTGGAGAATATAAAAGTGTGGGAATTGTTTGATTATTTGGTACATCTGGGGTGAAATTTCCTCTTAAACATTAGGATAGAAATAGTTTTCTGAGAATAAAAGTCTAAGAAAAAAGAAAGTTTAGGGTGTGAAATGTAAATTTATCATTTATTTTAAAAGAAAATGTTTATCTAATGTCAATGGTTCAAAACTATTGTTTTAAGAGTTTTGAGGAGGGTTGAGAAGTTTTCATTGGATTTTTCTATTTCAACATAAGTTTTTCTAGTTTAGTCCTTATTTTTTATGCATTTATTTTTTAAGTCATTTTTATTTTATTTTCTAAGTAGTTAGATTATCTATCATAAGTAGCTGAAACCTCCACTTTTATCTGCATATTTAATTTCATGCCTTATTTTTTTTTAGTTTAATTGAGATATATTGGTTTAAATATACTTTGATCTAAGTAGTAATAAGGATGCCAAGATTATTTATGAATTAATATAAAATATAATTAAAAAGAGTACAGTATTTTCTACAAATTATAAAATATGCAAAAGATTAATGGAAGCATAATGTTCCCAATTCCTAACCAATCCCCAAATTGCTCAAATCGGTAAATTTAAATTTATTTTGGAGTTAAATATCAATCTAATAGCACGTTTTCAATTAAATTAAAATTATTTTTAAAAAATTTGTATATAACACCCTACTTTATACGGTAATTATGGTTTACATCTTATATTTTTTCTTATTTGTAAATCGAATAATCTAATATAACGAATATGTGAAAAATATATCTTGGGTCCGTTAAGTAGAAATATTTTATTTTTAAAATAATTAAAATATCCTTATTTTAAAAAATAACTAAAATATCGTTAGTATGACTTGATCGGGAGTATTTTTATAATTTTTTTTAGTTTAGTTAACTTAACTAAGAGATTTAGTTAAGTTTAACTAACTGATCTAACGACAGAATATTTTATATATATATTTATTAATTCATATAGTTTAATTAATAAATAGTAAAAATATAGGACATAAACCATAATTTTATCAAAATATATATTGAGCATTAAATAGCTAGCAAAGTCTTCTCCTCTCTCTTTCTCTTATTGTAGTCAAAGCTGAACCAAACCTTATCAGCAATTGTGCCTAACCTGCAGTGCTTTGTTTGGATGTTCAAGGATTGGTTTTGAATCTTTTTGACCATTTCCAATAGTCAACCATGTCTCTTTCATAGCAAAACAAGAGCAGACTAAATTTCTAAGAAGTCCACCAAACTCCTCTCTCATACCAAATTCAGGGGTCAACTAAATTTCTAATAACTTCACCAAACTCTTCTCTCTCTCTCTCTCTCTCCCTCCCACATTCCTTCTTTCTAGCCTGTTTAGAGATTTAGTTCTTGACATAATTGCTACTATTTTCTTTAAGATATTATAATTAGCACTGAAATCTTATAACTCTTTCAAAATTGTCATCCAGGTTAGGTTTTGAGGAAATATTTGTAGAAAATTCTTAATGGGTATTTGTTAAAGTGATCAAATACATATAAATCACCAAAAGTGTTATCTTTTATTAATCTAAATTCATTTTAAACTGTGATTAGTTAGGTTTAATAGATATTATGATATGTTTGAAAGGGGTCAATGATTTAAAAATCCCTAGATACTTTTTCTTTGGGTTCTCTTCCACAATTGCCACCTAAAAGTTTTTATACTGTAATAATTAGCATTATGGTTAGATTTTGACAGATGATTCATATAGTATTCCCTAATAGATGGTTATTGAAGTTAACATATTCATATAAATGACTAAAATACTCTTCTTTCTTTCAAGTTTAAACTCTAAATACTTAGACATATTTCCTTACAAAAAGTATGATACTAATCTAAGTTTACTTTCAACTTTGATTAGTTATATTTAACTAATGTAATGATATTTCTCAAAGAGCTTAAAATTTTCGACGGCGATTATGATATCCTAAAGAATGTAGTGGCAATTATATAAATATTATTTTTTTAAAATTTTTTTATATGATTTCTTTTGCATATCCAATTTCTTTTTTTTTTCTATACAAATATACTTAAAAGAAAGTTAATCTGCAAATATACCAAAAGATTGGATTTTGCTTAAGAAGATGCTTTACTTAGACAAAAGAAGATTAATGAAGCTAATACCACTATTGTAGAGAGCTAATAGTTTTATTAGCTCCTCACATGTGGAGTTAGTTCCCTTTGTCTTTCATTTAGACTACTACTAATACTTTTATTACTACCACCATTAAGACTCTTGTCTGCTTGGGATCTACTCAAGACTCAAGAGGTCAAATAGAATGAGACATTTCCCACTTCCCCACTTCCCCACTTCCCACTTGTATTCTTTATTCAAACTTCAAAAGTTGGCAGATTCAAATGCCTTCCTAACTTTGGCCTATATTGGAAGGAAACAAAATAAATGACAAAGATCAAATATATAAAGCCATAGTTTTTCTTTTTTCCTTTTGGATTCTTTGCATTGATATCCAATAGTTAGGCATACCCTCTTCAGCTGCATTGCAAAGAGCTCTGTGATGGTAATTGGTAAAATTTTCAGATCTGTTGACTAAAATAAAGTTTTTATTAATTACCTCCCCGGGCCTGACTAGATTATCTAGATTATCTGTACCAAGTGAAACAGTTTGACATCTGATATGACAGAGATAAAATAATAAATCTGACTCCTTATCATTACTGGTAGAGGTGCTCTTCCTCGATATTCACATATTATTCTCATGTTTGATTTTCTTGCAAATCTTGCTTCATTTGTATATTTGCATTTTGTAACTCAATATTTGTATATAAATGCTTCGAAAAAAACCACTTGCTCTTGATATTCTCATTTTTTTTTCACAAAAACATTCTTGGGGAATTTTTAGTTAAAAAATAATAAATTTCATTTTCTTGCTATTTTCAATAATGCTTATCTTCCTTATAATTTTTTTTTAAAAAAAAAGAAGAAAAAAGAAAAAAAAGACAACCTGACATAGTGAGATCAGAGTCAGGCCCATAAAAGGTGTAACGAGTCCATGATCTATAAGATAAGATAAAACTTTTGGCTTGTTTTATATAAATTCCTTCACCTATATTTAATCCTAGTTATATTGTGATTTGAGATACCATTAGGATCATACCTGGATTTCTCTGCAACCAAGAGAAGAGTATGAATCATGAAACCAAGGGGGGGAGGGGAGGGGAGGGGAGGGGAAGGGAAGGGAGGTTATCTCCAATGTGATAATATGTGTATAAAGTACTTGATATATAAGCTTTTATCTTGATTTCTTTCCACAATTATGTGCTCATCTTGCAGAATTCATTGGACAACTCTGTGCCAATTTTTTCAAGTTTTCAATGATCATGACCAGCTTCGTGTTGAGCCGATTAACAAAGCATTTTGGCAACCATCCTGCTGGATCCAACTGTGATACAAAAATGTAGAAAAAGAATGATGAGCCAATTTAACACTTCAAAACTTAGGCAAGCAATGAAGTCCATCCACAGATGTTATGTCACAATATCAAAATATTCTTTTCCATCTTGTTAATTGATATAAGAAAGGAGCATTTTGCAATACAAGAAAGATTGTTATATGATAATCCTATTTTTTAGTTCATTTTTTCATATTGTAAAGTAAACTGCAAAACTTCAATGAGTTTTTTGTTATGGTGTTAGATCTTAGACAGTATTTTTGCACATTCTAATCATAATAATATTTGTTACTTCTAATATCATGTTATTATTATTATTATTATTATTATTATTTTGACATGGTGTATGGCGATTATTTACTATGGGTGAAACTAATAACAATCATTAAGCTGCCTAATCTAAGTGATTACCTGAACAACATAAGTGACCGTGCATGAATCATCCTCAAGCTTTTCAACTACCCATCCTGATTGCAGCAGTAGCCCCCTAATTGAGTTGCTCTTCTTAGGTAGCAATCCTGCAGCAATCTCCTTTGGTAGAGAAGCCACAGCAACCACCTGGAAGCCCACAGAAACTAATTAATATGCAAACTTTGCAGCATTGGCATTGGAAAGTCTTAGCTAAATTTGATTACCAGAGTTCCATCTTCCATTGTCTCCCTCCTCTCATATACTATGAACTCTCTTTTCTTGAAGAGTGGTTTGGAGGCATCACCAAATCTAAGGCCAATGATGCTTAGGTTGTCATTGAGGTCCTTTATGTATTTGGCTTCAACCAAGTCAGGATCCCATTGCTGGAAGATGACATTAAGTGGTTAGATTTATTCCACCAATAGGTAAGGAGAAAGGAAACAGATTTACAAGATAGAAGGGGGAAAGAGATGCCAACGGACATAAGACTTGAATGGCATGGAATTTCAACCTCTTCATTTTGATCATAGATTTAGCAAAGTAGTGCATAACAAAGAGTAGTTCACCTTAGCAGCATCAATGGCATTGGCAACAGCGATGAACTGCTTTGGTGAGACAGACCGGAGAACCCATCGGCTTCTGAACACATGAAGTGAGTCCAAGCATCGCTTTGATACCTCAACGCCATCCTGGAAAGCTAAAACCTTCCAACCTTCACTGCCTCCAGCAAGACTTGACTCTGACGCCGATAATAGCTCTTGTATGCAGCTTTCGCTTGCATAGGACACATATCTTCTCAGTGAGTCCTCACTGATAGACCTTTAAAAGCCAAAGAGTAGATATCCTTCAACTTAGATACTTCATATGACTACAGAAAATTTGATAGGAAAGAGTAGTAGAAAGTTACCAAGAGCGAGTACATGAAGTTTTAGCCTTAGTTGCAGCAGTACTCATTGTGTGATAGAGGTGTATGTGTATTGAGAATTGACTAAGACAACAAGCAATATATGAGGAGTTCAAGAGAGAAGAAAGGGTTGCAGTGATTGCAGCACATGCAGTGGGAAGGTGAAGCACATGGGTGTGGGTAAGTAATTGGAAGGAGAGGATGAGATGATAACTCAAGTGCAGAAATAAAATAAAATCATTGCAGAAAGGCACAAGCTTATAGTTTAATTCTGGTGCATGCCTCCATTGATGGAGTTAGCACCACTACCCATTTCAGAACAAGCATATGTCCTTTCTCACATGGTGGTAACCAGGACTCCACATCAGATGGGCCCAACTTGCTTAGGCCCATGAGTAGCTCTTCCCTGGCATTTTCTTTGTTGATTGTCTAATTCCATGGGATGCACCCCACACCTCCTTGTTTTAGTTTAAGAAGACAGATCTTCCTCATGGATTTTGTTTCCTGCTAGGTAGCCAGAATGTTGATACCAATCTTATTGCAATTAATTCAGATCAGTCACATAGAAAGAAAGAAACTATGAGTAACTAAGAAAAATTAAGGCATCACAGTTTGTTAGCTTATAGACCATGTTCAAACTCATGGCCTGTTGTATTGTTGTGAGAATCAGGTTGAATACAGCAGCGTTGTCCAGGCTGGTTCTGTAGTTTATGTAAATGGTTTGTGTCAGCAGTTTACTAGCAAACCAATTAAACAATAAGAGCAAGTCTAAACTTTTAAGTAAAAAAGCATTGAATCTTAAATACTGTAGAGAGACTGCATGCACTGCATCTTGGACAGACCAACCTGGCTCTAAGAAAGGAAAAGAGAAACCAAGTGGATTAGTTTACAAGCTAAATGTGATATGAGTGGATAAAGAACTTTCAGATAAAAAGGAAAAAAGAAAAAGCATCATATTATATTTAGGAATCTTGACAGATCATTAGAAAACAGTACTACTAAAAAAATCTCAACTAAGGGTAGAATAACCATTGGTGCTTGCATCATTAGAGTTCAGGAGGATGAACTGTCGCTATCATATGTGAGAGAAATGCTAGCTGTCTTTAGGACTGTCAATCTAGCTCGTAGTTTGCAAAAAAACTCGTGTGTGACTTAAAATTTTATTCAAGATCAACTCGCTCATTTAATAAATGCCAAACAAGAGCAAGGCTTAGCTTACTGGTTGATATATATATATATATAAATAAAACAATTGAAAGTTGATTACTATATATAAGTATTCTCACTATTGAATTGGGGTGTAACTATTGGAACTCTATCCATATGTTACGACTCGAAATCGAAATCATAACCGGTCATGCACCTCAATATGCTTGAGATACACGAAGTTTTACTAATACTTCTTAAGTGTACAATGGCAAGAATAAATAAACGAAGAGAATCTACTTTATTTAATTTAAACTAATTGCAATGAAAATAAAATAATGTCATTATTACTGTGTCTCTAAACGAAATTAAATTAACAATTAATCGAAAATATAAGACCAAAAGAACTAAAAGGTAAATAAGAAGGTCCTAAGTGGAGGTAAGGTTCCGATGCATCTTGTCCAATCGCTACGTTGACCATTACCTGAAATAATAAATGAGAGAAAAAGAAATCTATGAGCCAACAATTATAACTCAGTGAGTGGAATCCACTCAAAAACTAAATAATTCTAAAATTTATAGTGTTAATTAAAACCCAAGTTCAACAATATAAATGAAAATAACCAACAGGCATGCTCTTAAAATAGTGACAATTATAATAGTAAAGAGTCATAATTTGTAACCTTACTCAGTTTTAATATATTAACATCTTTCCAATGTTTATAACATTATTTGTCTCAATGGGTTTAGACCCTATAGATCTACATCAACTAGAAGTCATCTCGAGATGACGCTCGCAACTTTTCATCGTAGCTAATCCGGTTATGGTCATTAGATGATGTCACTATGTGATCAACATACCCTGTCTTTTCCACTAACTGTTGAGAGAGGTTAGAGTCACCTCAAGAAGTTTATGATTCATCCTAGGACTATTCTCTAACCCCGCTAGTGTCACCTAAGAAAATCACCGCAGTGATCTAATATAAAACTTTTCTCCTGGACTTCCAGATAGATTTGAGTCACCATGGAAAGTCACAAACGATCTATACCGGGACTATTATCTAAGTCATACTAATACTAATTTTATTTTTCTTTTTACTAAAAATTTATAATTTGCACAAGGTATGGCAATGCATTGAGTATAATGATTAAATGTATATATAAAATATAATAAATAAATTTGCACATAAAAATAAAATAAATAAATTTGCACACAACAATTTACATGGTCTCACAAGGTACGGAATATAATATAAATAAATAAGTAAGTGAATCCTGTCACGATCCGAAATAGGAATTATGACCGGTCCATACACCTCAATATGCTTGAGATATATGAAGTCTTATTAATACTTCCTAAGTGTACGATGACAAAAATAAATAAACGAAGAAGATATGCTTTATTAAATTTAAAACTAATTGCAATTATTATAAAACAATGTCATTAAAATGAGTCTCTAAATGAAATAAATTTAATTTCTAATTTAAAGCATAAAATTCAAAAGAGCGAAAAAGGTGGATCCTAAGTGGAGGTGGAGTCCGGGTACATCTCGCTCAGTCGCCACGCTGACTATTACCTGAGATAAATAAATAAATAAGGGTGAAACAGGTCGGATTAACTCCGACCCGACCCACTATCTGACTCGACTCGGATCGGATTCGGATAAAAAATTTCTACCTTATTCGACGGATTCAGATACTGTCACGACCCAAAATAGGAATCATGACCGGCCATGCATCTCAATATGCTTGAGATGCACGAAGCCTTAGTAATACTCTCTACGTGTACGATGACAGAATGAATAAATAAAATGAGAATGTACTTTATTAAATTTTATAACTAATTACAATAAAAATAAAACAATGTTAATGTTTTTGAGTCTCTAAACTAAATAAATAAAACTTCTAATCTAAAGCATATAATCTAAAAGAGCAGAAAGGTAAATAGGTGAATCCTAAGTGGAGGTGGAGTCCGGGTACATCTCGCTCAGTCGCCCCGCTGACTATTACCTGAAATAAATAAACAAATACAAAAACAAACAATAGAACCCATGAGCCAACAACTATAGCTCAGTGAGTGGAATCCACTCGAAAACCAAATAAATTTTAAATCATATTAATATTGAATAAATTAAACTAAAAGCAACAATATCCATAACAATATGCAATAGGCATGCTCTCTAAATAATAACAATGATAACAATAGAGAGATGTCATAACTTGTAACCTTGCACGTTTTCAACATATTAACATCTTTTGATATTTATACTGTCATGTGTCTCAATGGGTCTAAACCCTGTGGATCCACATCAACTAGAAGTCATTTCAAGATGACGCTCGGGACTTTTCTTCATAGCTGATCCGGTTAGGGTCATCAAAGGGTATCACCCTGTGATCAACACACTCTGTCTTTTCCTCTAACCGTTGAGAGAAGTTAGAGTTACCTAGGAAATTTTCTCATTCATCCTAGGACTGTTCCCTAACTCCACCAAAGTCACCTAAGAAAGTCACCGCAGTGATCTAATTTAGGACTTGAGTCACCACGAAAAATCACAAACGATTTATACCGGGACTGTTCTCTAAGTCGTACCAATAATAGTCTCATTTTTCTTTTCACAAATTTCAATATTTGCACGAAGTATGGTGATACACTAAATATAATAATTAAATGCACACAAAAAATAAAACAATTAAATTTTCGCACGTATGAATGAAATAAATGGATTTGCGCACAGAAATTGCAACAATTTAATTTTTACACATAAGGATGAAATAAATAAATTACACACAGAAAGTTTACATAGTTTGACAAAAATACGAAATACAATAAAATAAACATGTGAGTGAACCCACTCACCTGAGTCTAGGCAAGACTACCGAAATCTCAAATCTCTAGCTCACGTACTAAAAATCACCACTGGGGAGGAGTATGGTGGTCCCAATTTCCTCCGGCGATCCGAACCCACAACGTGACTCCGACGGTGAGTAAAAGATAAGAAAACAAAGAGGAGAAGAAGAAGAGAGAGAAGGGGAGGGGGCTGAGATAGTTAAAACAGAGAGAGAGGAGATTAGGGTTTTTAATTTATAGATTAGGGATAAAAAAAAATCCTAATCTACTCCAATTCGGATTAGGCGCGATTCTGCCCTGCGCCTCGTCGCGTGCCGGAGAGGGAGAGGGGAGGGGAGGGGCTGCACATGCAAAGCACGTGCACCCTCCTCTCTCAACCCCAATTTTTTTTTTTGATTCTGACAGATACGGATAGAATCTTTGAAAAAAATTTGGATACGGATTCGGATACGGGTCGGATATATTTTTCGAATTCGAATACGGATATCGAATATCCGTTTACCCGCATATTTTTTTAAATGATTTACAGTTTTTAGTTTACTTATTTAAATAGTAAATATTAACATTGTTAATAATAATACTTTATATATTATTTATAGAGATTAATTTCTCTAATTTTATAACATTGACATACAAAAAAATTATTTGTTGTAAAACTCTTAATAATTTTGTGTTAATTATAACTAAATAAAATATTATAATTATTTTAAATTCCTCTCCCTCTCTCTGTCGTCCTCACGAGTGGAGGAGAACTCACCACCGATGGCCGACGCGGAAGCCGACGTCGATCGGAGCCACGAGGGCATCCTAGAAGACATCATCGACACCGGGCTTGGAGCACGAAGCTTCCGGTGACGATGCGGTTGCGACCCGAAGCCGCCGACCGGCGAGAGTTGTCGGCGAAGCCGAAATCTCCAATTTAGGTATTTTCGATTTACCTTTTCAAATTTAAATTAAACTAGAGGGATGAGAAAGGGCTCACCAGGGAGGAGTGTGGTGGTCCCAAATTCCTCCGGCGATCCGATTCCACAGCGACGACTCCGACGGTGAGAAAAGAAAGAAAACGAAGGAGAAGAAGGCTAGGAGGGTTGAGGAGAGAGAGAGGATTAGGGTTTAATTTATAGATTAAAAATGATCAAATCTAATCCGATTCGGATTAGATGAAATCCCCCTTTTTCTGCGCCTCGTCACATGCCGGAGAGGGAGAGGGGAGGGGCTGCACGTGCACCCTTCTCTCTCAACCCTCAAATAAATTTTTTTTTCCTCTGGTTCTGACATCGGGTCCCTTGGACTCGAATCCAGCCCGACCTGAATCCAACACTTAAGGGATGAAGGCAAGACTCGGGTTGCCTAAGTTTGGCTCCTTCATCCCGAAGGGACCAACGAGAAAGAAAGAGAGAGGCGTCGACAGTCTCTATGCCAGCAATCCACAGGCCGTGCCTGCGTCTTCCTTGTGCCCTCGACGACTTGAAAGAAGAGAGGGAGATTGGCAATGGCTATCGGCAGTGAGAGGCCTTCTATCCATGGCCGACGACGACTAGAGCCACGAGTGCTCCAAAGGTGAACATTTACGACACGAGGCCACTGGCTGACGTGATTAGCCGACGAAGCTGCGATCCTCTAAATTAGGTATTTTTATTTTAACCTATTGAACCTAAATTAAATTTAAGGGATAGGAGAGAGCTTACTAAGGAGTTACGTGGTGGTCTCCGATTGCTTCGACAGCACTCCAGCAGTCTAATTCTACGGCGACAACTCCGACGGTAAGGAAGGAAGAAGAAGAAGATAGAGAAGAAAGAAAGGGGGGCTAAGGTAAATCCAATAGAGAGAGCTTTGAAGTTTGATTTATAGAGAAGAATTCAAATCCAAAACAAATTGGATTTCGGCCAAAAAATTCACGATAGCTTCGTCGCGTGCCGATGAGAGAGAGAGAGAGAGAAGGGTGCGCACGTGTAGCGCACGTGCACTCCAAGAGAGTTTTCTTTTTGTCTTTTGTTCTTACACACCTCACTCCAATAATTGCCGCAATGTCGCATATTTACTAATTTGTCCCTTTTGACTTATGTTCATTGTCTTATTTTTATCTTTTCATCTCGACCTCCAATTTATGTGAAACCAAAACGATTAGAATAATAACTTCCGATTATATCACTATCTTAAATTTTTATAATTTTCTTATGTCTAGATTGGTTCAAATCTGTTTCATAATATTAGTATTAAAGCCAACATTCCTCAGCCGATTGTTAGCACGAGATGAAAGAAGATGAACAAGGAAAGAACAACCATAGAGGATCAGGAACTCATCTCTGTTCCTACGGGTGTGTCCCTGGTGCCGCCACCACCACTGTCAGTTTCCGGTGACAAGCCACCAGCGTGGGTGAAGACATTGATAGAGTCTATAGACTCATCGAGAGAATCATCGAAAGAATGCTCCAAAAGTATCGAGAAGGCTTTTCAAGCCTTGACAGTAGCTATCCGGGCTCATTACCACCCATCTACGTGACCAGTGCCGCCAGCCACATTAAAACCAGCCCCCCGCTACAAGGCAACCAAGCCTTAAGGGAGGGAACCAACTGGGCAAAACCGTGTTGCAACAAAACTATGGCTCATAACCACGGGTCCGGCATTCCCACGACCACGGTCGACTTCCTCAAGCCAATTACCATCTAATGGTGGCCACCACAGCGACCAGAGACCGTAACCCGACAGTCACGATCGCGAGGAATTTTCCCAAGCTAAGCCATATCAAAATGCTTCGCCGAGTGTCTCTGCCGCCGAGGCTCCATGGCAATGGGATTGTGGCCACCAATCACAACTGCCAGGAGCCGAGGGACCTGTCAGCAATGTGCCATGGCTACCACTACTGCAACCCGAGCCGAGCTTAGTTTTCATCTTCCACTACCGCTTGGCGTCACGAATACCATCGAATGCCAACTACCACTAGCTAGAGACCTTGCCCAGCCACCATCGACATCCATGCAACCCACAGCAGCGCCCCGCCCCTAAGATGAAAAATAATTTCAACACTAGGGTTAGGTTTTTGGCTATTGAGTGGGAGAGATGAAGTGCATGTATCTCTATATCTTGTGAATTTTTGAATCGACCAACTCTTGCAAACTAGTTGGGAACCCATGAGCATGACTTAGAGCCTGAGAACTACTGGTGGAACAAACCGATGGATGCATGTCAGCTAATTAAGTCGTATCTGCATGCAGACCCGTGGGTCTATGAGCACGATGCAAACCGAAATATCTAGCTCGCGTACTAGACACCTTGAGGACCCGAAAGCGTGATGGATTGTTATGATACGACCACGGGAGTCAAGTCAAATCAAGTGAGTTAATTAGCTTTATCTCATTATTTTGAATTTTAAATAAATCGGATAAATGACATGTGGATCTATCCGCTAGAATTTCTACTTCTATAAATAAAAGTAGTCACGTATTGATAATAATCGTGGAATGAGAATTAAGTTAAGTTATTTGTTTATTATCTCGTTTTTATCTTTTACTATAGCTATTAGATTGTCCTTATTTTTTTAGAAATAGACCATAACGATAGAATCATTTTAAGCTTTAAACCCTAGCCACTATCTTTCTCCACGAGCCACCCTACTCTACGGTCGTCCACTACCACTCTTAGTCATTCGCCACACTATGACAATCACTGCAATATCGAATATTTATTGATATGTCCTTTTCTGACCTATTTTTCACTATTTTGTTTTTGTTTTTTCATTTCGATCTTTGATTTATGTGAAATCAAAACTATTAGAACCCAACTTCCAAGACTACTACCACCTAAATTTTTATAATTTTTTACATTCAGATCAGTCCAAATTTGGTTCCTAGCAATGTGGAACTTCTCAATCTCAATAATTGTTATGTTTCTCATTTTGGATTTGTGCACGTGAATTTACATCAACTAGAAATCACTTCAAGATAGTGCTCGGAGTTTTTCCTCATAGTTGATCCGATGAGGGTGACTTGAAGTTGTTACCTGGTTATAAGTGCACTTTGTTTTTTTTTCTTTCTAAATAATTGTTGATAAAGATTAAGTTTGGCTCGAAGAGATTTTGGTCTACCCTAGGACTATCCTCCAACGCTGCCAGAGTTATTTAAATAAATCATAGATTGATTAGAAATAGGTTTGTTCCCTATTTCACGAAGTATAATACTGCATGCGGTATAATACTGCACGGAGATAATATAATAAAATCATTTTACGAAATACAAAACATAAAATGTGAGTGAATCAACTCATCTTTAGTCCATTTTAAATTTCTCAAATCAATAATCTAGTTATGAGTACAAATCTTCACAAACGGACAGTTTTACTCGCTCCAACAATGCCTTGACAACCAGATCCAATGACAACAACCTCGATGAGGAAGGAGGAAAGAGAAGAAGAAGAAGAAGAAGAAGAAGAAGAAGAAGAAGAAGAAGGAGAGTCAAGTTGGAGTGGGGAGAAAAGGATTTGCTAGGGCTTTTATAGGGGAGGGTTAGAAACAGAAGCACAATTCCTCCCCACCGAGTTCGTCGAGGAAATCGCACTCAAAACTTTTCCAAGAGGGAAAAGGAAGAAGCACTGTAGCGCACGTACCTTGCACATGCACCTCATTATTTATTTATTTATTTTGGATATTACAACATCCCTAGTTGTCATTGCTCTTATCACTGGAAATTTACATTTATGCCATTGTTATTTGTTGAAAGATAGAAGCATATTGAGAAGAATAGATTTCAAAGAAAACAAAAAAGATCCTTAACAATTGATGACAGGTTTGTTGAAACAGATTCTTATCAGCTAGCATGAAATAGCCAAATCTTGGATCCAACACCAATATAAGTACTTTTAAAGAGTGAATAACTTCTTCCATATAGTGAATTATCAGTGTTAAACAAAACTAAGCAGTGAAGACAACCAAATCAGGAAAATACTTTCTGACTAACCAAAGAGAGAGGAAAAGAATTGGACATTCAAATAAAAACTGAATGAAAACAATAATCTAATGTGATTGTTCAGGATTCTATAGATTGTTTGCTATAGACTACTGTCACTAATCATATATTATTGCATGAAAGATAATTAAATAAATTGAAAATAACTATGTGACAGACAATACTGTAACACTGTGTGTCAATATACGCATCATATTAACCAGGCTATATATATCTACCTCTTGAGAGTTGAGGGATAGGATAAGCAGCAGTACCACAGTGGCATTCATATTCTTGCTATTCTCTTTCCTTGAATTCCATGCTATACACCCTTCTGGCCACAAGCAAAAATAGACATAAGAAGCAGACAAGAGAAACGATAAGAATAATAATTGACATTTCAACCTTTCGGTTCTAGACAACATCGTGAGTCTTGACAGATAATAGGACCTCACTCTCAGGCAAGTCAGATATATCTGAACAGACAGTTAATAATATCTGTGAATCCTGCAGAAAGCTTATAACAAATCATGTTCTTCTGTAAGGTTTTCATTTATCACTGAAGACAAACTGATTTCAGCCTTTCGCATAAATCACGTCAGAATACAGTCGTCCTAATGTGCTTCATAGTTGATTGTTTCAATCAATTCTCTACGATGATGCTGGCTTAGGTAACTCCAAATGTATATGCATAAAACAAGTGATATTAAATGCATATGCTATCAAAGAAGGGTGTAACTAAAAGTAGATTAAACTTATATTAATGTTTGCATTCACATTATAACTTGACCTATTTCATGCTGGAATTTCACGTAAGCTAAAGAAATTAACCAGCAAATGATTACCAAAATAAAATAATCAATTATCCCAATTATACTTTGATATCTATGCTTAGGTAGAACCCATCCGCATTAATGTCTGAGATACTTTTATCTACCTGTCATACCTTTTGCCACAGGCAAGTAAATTGAGTACATGGAATTTACTCAACTACAGGACTGTGACTATTTCACATGTTCTACAGCCCAGGGACAACAAAAGAATTGCAATTGTGTAAATGCACTGATAAAACCTTAGAACAAGCTCCCAATGTCAAGTTAGTGTATTAAATAAAATAAGTTATCAGTTCATTACTTATTAAAGTAAACTCAGATCAATATTTCGCTCTCAAATTTAAAAACTGAAAAATCTAAGCTTGTCTTTAAAGAGCTTGCATGTTTAAGTAATCAGTTGCTACATATGTTCAGAATTTCAACAATCAGTTTCCTTTTTCTCCTCCTGCTGTGGACTCAAATATCTCTAGGAAATTGTTAGAGCATATGATCAACTTCCACAAAAATATTACTTGAAAAGATAGAAGAGAGGACTCTGACATCCATGTTCCATCTGATGAAGCAACAACCTGTGGATCAAATATTTAGTATAGTGATTGGAGTCTTTTAGTCACCAACAAGCTGATCTGAGTACTAATTCTATGTGGATCATTGCTTAAAGGGCTTATAAATCAAATTCTGGACTACCTTTACCTGCAGTTCAGAGTCTCCCTACATTGATCTATCATTGTGTATGCAATTCCACTTCTCAACTGTAACATGCCAACATGTGGGATAGAGTGATCCAATCAATACCAACTTAATATACCAAGGATTTAGGGTTTCGAATTAGACAGATATTATATGGTATACAGAACTCATGCAGAAGTCAACGAGAGACCAAAATGAAACTATTGTACATGGCCTAAGAAAATTAAGAGAAAATTTTACCTACTTAAATTTTCAGCAGTAAATAGGCCATAAATCTGAGCAGAAAGGAAAATGTAAGGAGCAACAAAGACTGTCAGAAAGAGGAACAGAGAGAGAGGAATCTAATAAGAGAAAGGAATCTAGTCAATCTACCACTCCATGAGAGGATGAAAAAGCTTGCACTTAAAACAATATGTGGTAACTTATACTTATTGCAAACAAACGCATATGCATGATTATTACTAAACCCACAATCTCCAACAGCAGTACATCCTCATCACCTTCGACACTACTACTCATGTGCACCAAGACTTGCACTTGTAGGCACATTTGGTTCAGTTGGTAATCACTGACAAGGTAAATGGTGGCTCTCCATCCTCCACCTTATCAATTGCAGCTTAGCATAAATTTAATACTATAAAGACGAGATTGAACATGAATTGATCCGCGTCATCACTCATAGTTTTAAGCAGATAAATTTCAGAAACAATCAATACGAAATTATTCCTTCCTATTCGAGCTAATCTCACTACAGTAAGCCACAGACAAGCACATCAATTTCTGCATCTAAGTCATAAAAACAAACATCTTCCGTGCACTCCCACAAATCAGTCAATTCCAATCAAGAATCATTAAATTGTTATTTACCATAGTTGATACATTGCCTAAGAAGCAATTAAAGACATTGGCATCAATCTTTTCGATAGACTTGATCAAAAGAAACTAAATATTTTCTTGTACGAAGGAGACGCACCAATTGGAAAACTTTTCTAGCCCAAGTAATTATACAATAAGCTTTTCACCTCGTGAGAGATCTAACTATCTAAGTAAGCCAAGAACGAGGGCGACAAGCAACCAATAGCCCTTCGAAGTTCAAACCCAGAAGGACTCCAAGTTCAAAGGCCACTCCAAACTCCAAAGGAAGCAAGCCCATGGGCCCACTCGCCAGACACTGACGGTCAACGGTAAATAGGTCCAACAAATTCTGGTCACAGTCAAGGGTCAACTTTCGTGGGTCCCCCAAAATTATTGGACCACCGCAGTCTGGTTAATCTGGTCTTACCCCCTCTAGGAGGGAATACTATTTACAGAGAAAAATCTTTTAATGACAATATTGCCCTCATAAGATTTAAAATAATTTAGAGGTTTTTATGTAATTGTAACTTAAAACTTTCAAAATATTGTAATTATCACTACATTTATTAAACTATTATAACTGCTACTAAAATCTTTTGGCTCTTTAAGAAGTGTCATTATAATTAATTTTTTAACAAAATATTCCTAACATATTATTATTAAAATTAATAAAGACACATAAAATAATAGAAATACCCTTATTTTTTAAGTTTAGAGAATATAAATATTTCGTTGTACTATGGTATTAGATAGTTTTTAAATTATTTTTAATAATTTTTGTAAATAAAAGATAATCATTTTTAGATATAAGTTATATTTTAATCATAATTAATCAAACTTAACTAAGGGAATGCCATTAATTGTTGAAAGACCATAATGATTTTAGTGGCAATATATAACTTTTTTTTTTTTTTAATTAAGATCTATGACCATGCCTAATGGTACAACTCTTCTGGTTTCTTTGTTTCTTTCATTGTACTGCCCTTAGAATAGTGTGGTCCACAAAAACCTTAATGACTTGGGAACTCCGATTGGGCCTCAGGCTTGTGCGAGAAGAAGGTGTCTATCGGCTCGATGTTGAAGTAGACTCCCTTGAACTAGTCAGGATATTCCGGAAAGAAACTAGCTGCTCGTGGAGGATCAGGTCGTTGATAGATGAGTGCTGGGCCATCCTTGGCCACCTTGAGAGGTGTAAAATCTCTCATATGAGGAGAGAGGGAGACATGATTGCTGATTGGGCAGCAAATCAGGGTAAGACGTCGTCCAGGTAGGTTGTGCTGAGGTCGGGTGTAGAGCTCCCTACGGAGCTCTGTGGGCTATTGGGTTCTGACCAACCCGAATAAGCTGATTAACTTGTAGCTGTTTGCAGCTTCTTTTATATCAAAAAAAAAAAAAACCTTAGTAAAATTGATATATATATATATATATTTCATTTGGCCAAATCAAAGTCTTTCACACAGACAAGGACCATTGGGAAAATTTAGCAGATATCCAGGCCGTATGTGTCAAAAAGAATAAATGTGGAGGTGATTGCTAGGTACTAAGATATGCAATATCTTAATCTTCATTTTAAGCTTTGATAGGAGTAGAGTAGTTCTCTAATTACAAGCTTCTTAGTGAAATAGTCTTTGAAAGCTAATTACTATTTTAAAAAATGGCCTTACAATTGAAAGAAAATAAAAAGAAATTGATTGAAAATACCTCGATGTTTTGCTTTTAGTATTATTCTCACTCTATCTTATCAGTATTTATTATTTGACCACTATATTATAAAAACGAAGTATATTCCATAGATTTTCAAAAATAAAAAATTAGATACCTATGATATTCCTCATCAAAAATATATTGAGTAACGCCTGTTTGGACTTGGAAAAAAAAAATTAAAGTTGAGATAGTTATGATAATTAAACTTAAAAAGCAAGATTAAAGTAAAACGCAGAGTGTATTTGATCCATTTTTCAAATTTTCAAATAAAAGAAGAAAAGAAATTAAAGACATGGCTAAAATTTAGGACAAGGTTTGCATCAAAAGAAGGAAATGGGAGAGCGAATCACAGCTCTAAGAGGGACCATCCCAAGTTGTCCTTAGCTTGAAAGGTATCTTTCATAGTTTCCATCTTTAACCTCATCCATGCAACTTGATCTTTCTCCTGGTAGGTGTCAACTAAAAGTCTACAAGCCATACTATCTTTCTCTATCACTCTGTGTATGTCTTCTTGCCTCCTCTACTATAATTCTAGTAGTTGCACCAGTCCTTATGTCCATGGAGATTGAAGCAGCCGTGAGAGAAAGAGATGCGCATGAGCACGACGTCGTCATGCCCGGTTTCCGTTTCCACCCCACCGAGGAGGAGCTCGTGGCGTTCTACCTCCGTCGTAAAGTTCAAGGCAAGAGCTTCAACGTCGAGCTCATCACCGTCGTCGACCTCTATCGCTATGAGCCTTGGGAGCTTCCTGGTCTCTCACACTTACTCTATCCCCCTTATGTATTATTATTCTAAAAGCTTAAGCTAACAGAGAACGATACATAGTTTTTACGACCTATTCTTTTATGTTTTACAGCAATGGCGGTGATAGGGGAGAAAGAATGGTTCTTTTATGTTCCTAGGGATCGAAAATACCGAAATGGCGATCGACCTAACCGAGTGACTGCTTCGGGATACTGGAAGGCGACCGGGGCCAGCCGCATGATCCGGTCGGAAAATTCACAGCCCATCGGAGTAAAGAAGACGCTTGTTTTTTACACCGGCAAGGCTCCTAAAGGCGTCAGGACTAGTTGGATCATGAACGAGTACAGGTTACCTCCTAGTGAGACAGATCAGTATCAGAAGGTAAGTTTTGGAACATCTAGTTAGTATTGCGTATGTTATGGTAGTAGCTCATAATTCTTTGATCTCTTTTTAGCTAAAATATTATGAAAATGAACTAATTAAGATTCATATTTTGGCAGGTTGAGCTCTCGATTTGTCGAGTATATAAGCGAGGAAAGATCGAAGACCATCGTCGTCACGCTCTCTCTTCTAATCAATCTCCTTCAAGAGAGACTGTATCCGATAACAAGAAGAAGAAGATCCATGAAAGATCCTCCATTAATGGAACCTTTGCAGAAGAGTCCTCCTCATCACCAGAGTTGGAGGTGGTCAAAGATCAAGTGGTGCAGTTAACTACTCCTTCCAAAGCATTAGCCTCACTTGAACAAAATTCACTCGAACTCAATGACATAGTAGGCGACAAGGAAACCTACTTGAATCTACCAAGTTCTTTAACATCAATCATGGATAAGATCTGGGAATGGAATCCACTGCACTAGGGCAAATGTTGTTGTCATTTAAGTTCAGATAGATATATAGATGAGGGTTCTTTTGCCTTCTTGATTCCTTTGTGTTTGAGAGGGGGAGAGTTAAGAGGTATGGATATTTTGGATTCTCTCTTGTTTGATGGATTTTAGTTTCAGACATCCAATAATAATGTCAGAAGACTTGCAGGGGAAAGTGCCTGGGAATAACAACTACTGCAAGCAGGTAGTGAGTACTATTAGTAATAACTATGTGGTTGGCTATTTCTGCAGTGAAAGATATGATAAGACTTAGAAATCTCATCACCATAATGTTAAAAAGATAAACTTGCAAGGTGTATAAGTGTGAAAGTTTCCAAAACCTATTGACTCCTTTTGTAGAAGCTAAAAGTAAAATTGTTGGCTAAACCTGGTCTGAATTATAGATATATTTTACCTCCTTATGGCCTCAAGCAAAATTTAAAGTGTTTTTGCTAGCTAACTTTCATTTGGGTGTTCAATGGGACTTTGCCCTATTGATCAATGCATTTGGTATCTCTCTGCAGGTTTTGATATTCTAAGAATTAGAATTAGGCTGGCCTTAGACTACTGGATTTGGTGGTCTTATCTTATGGGGCCTGGGCTCACTTCGGATTTAGGTGGATCTGAATAGATAGGGATGTTTCTTTTAGCCTAATTGTGGCTATTGGTATTTGGATGATATGGAATGTCCAAAATTGGCTCTATTTCAAAAGTGAGAGATGCACAGCTCTCACTAGAGCTTAGGAGTACTATGAGATGAGAACTAGTTAGTGCTCACTCTAGGGGTGAGGTATGACTTGCTATTGCCAACTGGGAGAAAGCTTGATCCCAGTAATCAAACTGTTAGAGTTGGACTAGTAGCGAGAGCCCACTTAGGTACTCTGAGGTTTGCTAGTGTGCAACCCATAAAATGCAACTCCCTGCTCAAAGCTAAGACGTGACTGCAATGGATAATGGATAGACAACTTTCAGGCTTATGAATGTCATGCATTATCAGAAAAGCATCTATCATGCATTTATTCTGTCAATTATCTACTTTGATATCGTGCTGGTTTCTGATAGGATCTCCAAACTTATCTCATAGAATTAAGCACTCTCTATCTCTCTCTCTCTCCAGTGCATAAGTAAAAATCAAGCTAAAGTAAATGATCATCGATGCGGTCAATCTGTTTGAAGATATTCCTCAGTGCATCAAAAACATCATTATGTTCCTGAGAGAGCTTGACTAGACTCAAATTCTACTAAAAGAGGCCTCCTCAGCTTGAGAGGCATTCAAGTCGATCAAAATCTCCTTCAGCATGAGCAGAGTCCGAGCCCAATGTTCGTCCAATTCCAGTTATTTTTTGACCCAAATGTGGTCTGACTAACCTGTACTGTAATATTGTATCCACGATGCCTGATGATGAGCTATGACATAAGTCTTCCCACCACCAAGCCAAAGCCTTGCACAACCCTACTTTGGGTCCTAAACCACATGCTTTGGACCATGTAGGGGCCGCTAAGTCGGGTCGGATCCAGTCATTTAAACCCGGTTCACAAACAGTTGGGTCGGATTCCAACGTCACCCTTCCAGTAGCCAAAATCTCTCCCAGTCGGTTTCGGATGGGTTTTTATTCGGAGCTCCGTTATATCGCTCCAATTTATGGAGGAGGTGTAGCTATGCGTGTGGAGAAAGAGAAAGAGAAGCAAAGGGAGAGAAAGAAGGGGGGCGTCTTTGTTTATCTATCTCCTCGTCTCTCTTAGCTTTCTCCTCTCTGCCGCTCGCCGCCATCGCCGTCGTCGATACCGCGTTGCCGATCTCGCCGCCGCTGCCGCCGCCGCCTCTTCGTAAGATTACCCCCTCGATCCCTTCCCCTCTCACCCTCTCTCCTGGAGCCTTATCGGAATCATCTCTCTCGAGCTCGATTTCGTTTTCTTTCCTTTTCTTGGTTCTGAAACCCTAATAGTTCTCGATCTTTTCGCGTTATTTCTTGTTGTCAGGTGGGGTATCAAGAGAGGAGGCAGCAATCTCACCAAGTGGATGTTTCTTGGTACGTTTTCTTTCGGTTTCGTTTCGACTTGCGTTGTAACCTATCTCGATCTGGTTTTCTATTTAATTATTGAAGAACGTCGATATTTTGGGCGATTCTATAGTTTGGTTCCGAATCCTTTTTTCAAGCTTCTTACTAGATTGTGGTAATCTAATTTATGCCTTCTGGTTTAGTATGGATTTAATGTCCATATTTTATTAAGTAGACTATAGTCATTCATGAATGGATGTTAGTTTCTTAGTTAGTTTCGATCAATTGCATGTTAATGTAATTTCCGATCTTACTTACAAATAAAAGATAATGCCATTCTTATTGTAAGACCAATTCAACAAATGAGGAAGAAAACATTTGGGTGTAACGAAGTTGATAGTTATTTGTCAAATCCTCTGCTACAAATTGTTTTAGGAGCAAGAGATGGACTATAATATGTGTAAGAGCACATAACTATTATTTTCAATTATTTATAGTAGCATAGTTACATCACTGGTTGCGTATATGCAGAAGAGAATCATTTGGTGTTGGCGAAATTTTCGTAACTCGGATTTACAGTCTTTGTACTCATTTTCAACATAAATAGGATGAAAGAACAGCCATTTTATTATGCTTTCCTTTTGACATGTTTTATCCGGATACAAGAACAGCCATTTTAAAGAGCACAAGAGTTAGAACAACAAACGAATGGAGAAGGTGCATGATTCAAGAACTGTTGAGAGTATTAGTTGCAGTCAGTTGTGTTCCTTAGGATCTAAATCTAATATAGCTTAATGACTTCAGGGCTACAGAAAGTCTAATTTATCATTGTGTTTAGTTAATGATAGCGGATGATTTGAGCTCAGATCCGTAGAAGCAAAGAGAAGGGTTCCTTCTATGGTATAGATGAGGAAACAAGCACCTTCTTTGATCTTCAGTAAGGTACGGATTTATGATAGGCAACAGATGACTTCAGAGAAAAGAACAGGAAAGAAGAAGATGAAAGCGGAAGAGATAAGTTGCTAATGAATGAATTAGTCATTCATTATCTTACATATTAAGATAGCTGTTACTGTTTATGTTCCTTATTTATCATAAAATCCTAAGCTAAGAATACCCTTTTTGGATCTTTGCACTCCTAGGGATCCTACAGGAACTATGAGGGATTTGGACCTCTATATTGAGTATTGCTCCCTTCTATTGCTAGATTTACTTGTTGTGACATGCTTACTTGCTGGTTGGCCATCTACATGATCAGCATAGCCCTCATATAGCAGCCATTTCTAGTGCTAGCCCTGCCCAGCGCAAACACAATACACTAGACCTGACATACCTATGGAATGGCAACCCTTTCTTGTTCTTATCTACCTGTTTGGACCTATTCACTATTCACTAAAAGAGATGTATGCCAATTGACATACCGTCAAATGATTCAAAACATGATCTTCCTACTCTCTGTTATTTGATTAAATCACAACCTCACATTAGTTTTAGCTAAACAAATTAACATAAATTTAAATCCACTTAAGAAAATTATAATCTCCATCTCCCTGATGTTCTGAATACTAGAATCACTTTACACCATTGGATTGCAATGTGAGAACTGAGAACAACAGATTGATGATGGTGCCACCCACCTGAGTTCCGTTACTCACTTGATTATCAATGCGAACAGGCTTACTTGATTGGCTGCAATCATTTTTGACATGCTAATGGCTATCCATCTCTAATAGTCAATTTGAAACTTCAGTATAAGCTGAAAGATCTCTAGGTTCTTGGTTTTATGGACATTGTTCCTGATTTTGTTGGAGTAAGACAAACTAAAATTATGTAGGAAAAGTACTACACGTGACAAATTCCTCATGCTGCACTGCGCACCTTCATATTTTAGCCCTTCATATAATTCTACATCATTGCAATTTTCTTGTGCCTTGTGAGAACTTACAAACAATTCATGATTATTTTATCCAAAAGAGTTGATTCAAAGGCTTCTCGTTTTCAACCATCCAATCAAGTAAACTGCATTATCTTTTCTTGGCACCTGATTTTGGTAATAAAAATATTATTTCTCCAATCCAGGTTTTAATCTTTCAGTTTATTTCCCCATATTACCTTGTGGATATAGAATCTTAATGGACTTCTAGCCTTCTCCACTTCTATATCCATTTCTTTTCCTTTTCTGTCCACTCAAGCATGACCTCTAGAAATCCCCATGTCTTTTGGAACATTAACTTCCAGTTCAGTACAAACAGAATACCTAATCCTCCTTGTGTGGCATTGCAGTTTGTAATTATATTATGTTGTTTCCATGCTACTCTTTGGTCTAGTTATAAGGCTCAATGACTTGTCACTTATATTTTGATGATTGCTTTCCTTGTCTTCAATTGGAAGGCAATCAGGTAAAATCTAATTAGAATCCAGACAGACATTTAAAATTATTTTTATTGCTAACATGCTTTCTCCACTTTGAGTTGCATTGTAAGTAGAAGCATTGCATATTTTTGTTCACACTCATAAGTACAAATGGTATTTGCAGGTTTGATGTGATTCATGATTGACTGACAGTGGAGGAGAAAATGGCTCTTGATGGTTGCATCAATCCAGTTCTTTATGATAATGGTGAAGATGATGATGGTCCTATTACCTTTAAAAGGACAAATGTGTCCAAACATGGACAGTTGAACTCAGCTTCAAGTAAATCAGCTTCTCAAAAACGCGAGGTGTCATTCGGAAAAGTTACAGCCCCTGATCAAAGTTCTCCTACTGCTGAGAACACAAACTTGCAAAGGAATAAGGTGACTTCTAATGTAAAGGTAGCGAGTGAGAAATCTAATTCAGCAAGCTTGGTATCTCAGGCTTCATTACCTGGTCAATCCAACCATTCATCTGGGCATAAAAGTACAGCTATTAGCTTGGATAACACTAGTTTAAAGAGGTCTTCTGCTCAAGCTGAGATTTCAGATGATTCAGACGATGATAAACCATTAAGTCATAGACTGAATCCAGCTTCAGTGGCAGTCCGGAGGAACAATTCCATGCCTGCAGAAAAAATAATTAAAAGTTCTCCACAACATAGATTAGAAACTAAGAGCTTGGATAAGACCAGTAAAATTGAGCCTTCTGATGATTCTGATGATGATAAGCCATTGAGCTCTAAATTTTCCTCGGCTACAGTTGAGAAAGGAAGCTCCTCTCGAGTGAATATGATTGCTTCATCTTCATCACATAAGATAAATACAAGCAGTAAGGACTATTCTGATGATTCAGAAGATGAGAAGCCATTGCTTTCTAGGTTTTCATTGAAGTCCAATAATGTTGCATCTACAAAAAATTCCGAATCTGGAGAGAAAGCTTCAGCTTCTAAGATTAAGCAAAATGCTAAAGAAGCAAATAACAGTTTGGGGTCCCCAAAAATTTCAAACAAGCGGCCTCTTGGTGATCTGAGTAATTCAGATTCTTCAGTTAAGAGGGCAAAAGTTTCGGATTCCTCTGCTTCTGTTAAGGTTAAGCATGAAGCAATCACGAAAAAGGAGATAAAAACAGATGATGCTGACCACATACCTCTTGCACAAAAGATGAAAATGTCAGGGTCCTCAGATGGCAAACAAACTGCAAAGAAGATTATAAATAAAACTACATCGTTTAAGAAGGATAACAAGAAAATGAAGAAAACAATGAAAAATTCGAAATTCTCCAAGTCATTAAAGGTTCCACCTGGATCTGGTGGAGGGAAGAAATGGACTACCTTGGTTCACAATGGTGTCATTTTTCCTCCTCCTTACAAGCCTCATGGGATCAAAATGCTATATAATGGACAGCCGGTTGATTTAACTCCAGAACAAGAGGAGGTTACTTCTGAAAGCTCTTTAGTCTGCATTCTTTATGATAAATCCTTTGTCTTGCTTTTTATCTTTCACTAATTAACATTTACTATCATTGTGTTAGATTTATCAAATTTTGCATTCATCGTCTGTTCTAAAACTCTTGAACTGCAGGTTGCGACAATGTTTGCAGTGATGAAGGACACAGATTATGCGACCAAGACAAAATTTATTGAGAACTTTATGCATGATTGGAGACAGATTCTTGGTAGAAACCATGTTATTAAAAAATTTGAGCTCTGCGATTTTACTCCAATATATGAATGGCATCTTGGGGAGAAGGAGAAAAAGAAGCAGATGACTACAGAGGTAATCACTATACATCCAGCCGTAAAATCAACTCCCTTATGGTGTCTAATTATCTAACGCAATGATTCGACTCTTCTCTTGCATGCAAATATAGTTATATCAAAATATATCTGAAATTCCCTTCTAGAAAGACATTTACATTTGTTCACTACATGTTATGACATGTTGACATTTTTAGTCAGTTTTTGGCTTTGCTATGGGCATTGTGGATTGTTTCTGTCCATGTTATTTGGCTTTCAAACTAGTTTTGTTCTTTTGGAGATGCCGACTGTATGACTATTTCTTGATGGAACAAAAATAACTTGCTAGGTTAATTGAAAGCCCTAAGAACTGTAACAGAACAGCAACATATATTCAAACTTCATAAAACCTTTATTTGACAGCACTTCTATACACTGGTTATTTGTATATATACTGAAATGTAATGACCCTTTTCAGTTTCTGTTTTTGTTAGTCAATAAGCAAGTGTGCCACATGAGGCGATTCAGGAGAGAGAACTTTGGTGCTGTCTGAGGAGTGTTTAGCACTTGGATAGTTGAACAACTATTGTTAGTTCTTTTTCATGGCATCCCAAAAGGTTGTACCAACTGGCAGCAGTTCTAGGTAGTATATTCATAAAGCTCGTCAGTGTGGCAGGAAGTGTCATCCCGTGTGTCGTTATCATCCTGAGCATCTAGAAATTAGAATGTAGAGTTTTGACACTGTGTGGGGCCAAAAAATCTGCAATTTCTTGGTATTCGTGGATTCAATAGATTGGACTAAATGAGGGTAAGACTTCATTCATGTTCTCTGCTGATACCTTGCATTGATGCAAGCCTCATCACACTAGGATGCCCGGTAGATTGGACAAGAGCATGCATTCTTATATGATTTATTTTTGGGTGGAGAAAACCTTTCTGCTCGAGCACTTAAGCGTCTCTTGTCATTTTTTGATATCTAATCACTCTGAAAGTGATGATGGATTGGAAGGTGATATCTAGTTCCTTTTTCTTGTTATCCATCTTTAATTGATGACATATGAACCTTCCTTTTATTGCAGTGATCCCAACAACATTGTAAGATTATTTTGCTCTTCTGTGAGAATGCTACAGCAGTTTATTTTCAATCTCTGTGCTTTAACTTAGTTTTTGTATTAGTCAAAATATCAAGGTTTTAATGCCCCCCTCCCACCCATCCACCCCCTCTCCCTCCCGGCCCCCAAGCCCCCCACCTCGCGGTCATATTATTCACTTGCTCTATAATTTATAAAAAAGGGTGTCCGCACGAGGCTTCTCTCTATGTGGGGTCTTGAGATGTTCGCAATCTTACACTCATTTTCAATTTTTACACTTGTTTCCAAGACTTGGACCCATGACCTCTTGGATGCAAGGGGCAAGACTTAGTGACACCTTCCATGTGACTTTTGCTCTAAATTATACCAAATGTCATTTATTTAGGCTGTTTAAGTTTTTTTTTTATAGGGGAGAAGCACCTTGCTCTAGTGATTGTCGGTCAATGCCGACTAATATTTATAATTCATCACTTTCTTCCTAATCTGTATAGTTTAGTAGACTATACATAATGACTTTGAATATTCTTTTTCTACAGGAGAAGAAAATTGTAAAAGAAGAGAAACTGAAGCAGGAGGAGAAGTACATGTGGGCTATTGTTGATGGTGTGAAAGAAAAGGTTATTTATCACTTATTGTTGAATAACTAGTTCTAATTATTGTTGTTTGCCTATCTGCTTCAATTTAGTTTAATAACACAAATGTATCTAGTCTATGTTCACATTGGATTCTTGTTATTTCATTATATTCATGTGATACATTAGTTCTTAACTTCTTTTGGTTTAATGTCTAGAAGCTATGCAGTTGATGCCATTGATTAATTAATATAATTGGTTTCATGTGTCAATTAGAGTCTCAATCCCTGTGTGGTGATGTTTACAAACATGTACCATGGTCTTCTTTGATATGATATATATGTTTGGCTTATGTAATGGCCAAAGTGATCAAATTAGGGTCTTCTCTGTCGTTTCTTTTGCATCCATCACTAATCTTCTTCAGTATGATATCTATGTTGTGGTTTATGCAATGATCAAGTGAATGTTTTTTCTAGCCTTCTTTCTTCCTTCTGCCATATCCATTATGCTTAATACTGAATGCCTACATTCTTTTCAGGTTGGTAATTTCAGAGTTGAACCACCAGGTTTATTCCGAGGCCGTGGAGAGCATCCCAAGGTCTAAACTGCAATAAACTGTACCTTGCAGGAAACAATTTTTGTTCTGTTCTCATAATTCATATATTCTGCGAAGTTTTGTTGAAACATTTGGTGGAATTATATTGTCAGATGGGAAAACTGAAACGGCGCATTCGACCAAGGGATATCACAATTAATATTGGAAAAGGTGCTCCAGTTCCTGAGTGTCCTATCCCTGGTGAAAGGTACTGACGAACTAAAGAAAAATGTTAAGGTGGAATAGAAAGATATGAAGTACTGGCAGATACTGGATTTATAGGCCTTTAACGTTGGTGGTATCTTTGCAGGTGGAAAGAAGTGAAACACGACAACTCGGTGACATGGCTAGCATTCTGGAATGATCCCATAAATCCGAAAGAGTTCAAGTATGTATTTTTGGCAGCAAGCAGCTCGTTGAAAGGGCAAAGTGACAAAGAGAAATACGAGAAGTCTAGGCTATTAAAGGTAACAAACTGAGTTACCCTCTTTCTTATTGATTCCAAGTACTTATAGTCTTTGTTTGTAATTGATATCTTCTTGCAGGATTATATACATAACATTCGTGTAAATTATACAAGGGATTTTACTAGCAAAGATGCTACGAAGAGGCAAATAGCGGTGGCAACTTACCTCATAGATAAGCTAGCACTTAGGGCAGGCAATGAAAAGGTATTGTATTGTCTACTTCTGGTTGTGGTTGTTGCTTCACTATTATTCCTTTTTCTTCCATTCTAGGATGTGACATCCTATATTCCAAATTATTCAGGTTATTTGCTTGATTATAGTACCTTAGTTTACTGGAAATGCCAGTCCATTGCCTGTTGCCCAAGCATATGTCATGTAGATTTTTTCTTGCATTTGTAATTGTTGGTTATATCCTAGTGTTACAAACATTTGTTAGGGAAAAGAGAACTGTGCAAGTTATTCAACTAATTTGCCTATTACTTTTGTGTTCTTGTATCCTTATGACAAAATTCTGTTTTGAATATAAGCACTAGATGGATCTCAAGACTCCCAGAAAGGGCTTGTTGGTTCTCAACTTTGCAATTCTTTGTGCAATTGAACACAAACTTGTTCTCATCAAGATATCCTCTTGTCTCATTTGAATTTCAGATCTATGTAATCTAATCTTCAGATCAGATTTTGATGGGCTTTATTTTGCTCACTTATTGGCCTGTTCTCACCACTCCACAGTGTGTATCTTTCATGTCCTGTGCAACTGTGTCACAAAGACCATCACGATCTTGTATCTGCTTTACTATGCTAATTCATTCCAGTACGTCTCCATATCATACATGCATACTCACTGATTACTTGTTCCCACCACCTGACAGGGCGTTTATCTCTGATGCCCTGTGCAACTGTGTCAAAAAGGCCATTGTGATCTTACATCTGCTTTACTATGCTAATGTGATTGCACTAATCAATTGCAGTACTTCTACATAGCATTCATGCATATTCATGATTTTTGGTAACAAACCAACTTCTTTTCTTGAGTGATTTCATGTATGTTTGACATTCAAGAAAGCACTCTATTTCATTCCTGATGTTGTTCTTGCTTCCTCTATGATTATTTCTAAATTATAGTTTCAAATTACTGCCCCCTTATTGTGAACTGTTATTCTTCAATTCTTTATTGGAAAAGCTTAATGTTATTCTTTTTTTTTTTCAAGCTGCTAATAAAAATGCCATCTTTCACAACAGTATTTATTTTCTGCTTCACCTCCAGCTTCTTCTTGATTCTCATGGCTGATCCATCAGGCTTAGGTGTTAGTTCCTTTTTTCTTTTCTTTTTTCTTTTCTGTTGGTTTAGTTGCTTTTGTCATTCTATCCCTTGTTTGCAGCTTCGCTATGTTGTAATATCCTCCTGACTTTGTAATACACAGTACTGAAAATATTTGTTTATCCTGTTATTTTCACAATTCTGTAATGTTAATTATAAACATCTTTGATCTTTCCACTGAGTGGTGTTTAGAAATATCAATGATGCTTGTCAAATGAGTGGTGTTTATATGCCAAATTTCTTTCTTTATTTGGTAATTCAAATGTTAAACCTTCTGGTTTGTGATAATGATGGTCTCTAGTCAAAGGAGAGTGCAGAATGAAGAAAACTAAGACAGTGGTTATGTTTGTTTAACCATATTTTAATACTGGAAATAAGTCATTTGCTCATTGTTAATCCAATTATATTCAGAAGACTGGAGCTTGCCTTTATATATTCGATTATCTTTACTCATTGCTTTTTGTAAAATTTATATTATATTGAAGATACAAATTTTCTAAAGGAGAAAGTTGAATATATATATATATATATATATATTTGTTCTAATTATGTCTTCTGATTTTGTGATTTTGTCAACATGCATCAATTTAATTGTGCTAGTTTGCCTAGCATGTCCTCATATGGACGTTATGTGATTGTGGTCTTTTGAAGTACCTAAACTCTTTTTGCCGTCCAACATAACCTTTTTTTAATATCTTGTCTTGGATATTGCTGTCTAACCTATGCCTTTCTCCTTTTTCTGACATTTATATTGAACAGAAGCAGGCTATTATAGTTCATCAAAATTCATATGCTTAACATTCTACTCTTTGATCTTGGCTGAGTATTTCACAGGATGATGATGAGGCTGATACTGTTGGCTGCTGTACTTTGAAGGTAGAGAATGTTGTCTGTGTGCCTCCAAATAAGTTACAGGTAAAATAGATTCCCTGGATATGATATCTTGGACCACAGACTTGTCAATGTCTATTTGATTATCTTTCAATTTGTTTCCCCTTTTTCCAGTTTGACTTCCTCGGTAAAGATTCTATCAGATACTTTAATACAGTGGAGGTCGAACTGCCTGTATATAAAGCCATTGGGGAGTTCCAAACTGGTAATTATATTATTTCTTTCAATTGATTTTAAGCTGCTATACTTAGTTTCTGATTGTTGTTTGTGAATCTCTAGCTAAAAAAAGTGACGGAAAAAGAAAGACTGATGGAGATGATCTCTTTGACTTGCTTGATACAAGTAAACTTAATGCACATCTAAAAGAACTCATGCCTGGCCTGACTGCAAAAGTGTTTCGTACATATAATGCCTCTATTACCCTGGATGACATTGTAAGTATGAGTTGCAGCAGTCCTGCTTTATTTTTTGCTCCTCTCTGTGCTTTTTATTAAAAGCAGCAAATATGTGCAGGTGTGAAGTTTATCCATTATATTTATTTAATTTCATCGTCATTCTTATTATCTTTTCTATTGACTCATTATCATCCTGCTTTCGATACTTTCTGTTCAGTCAACTAATGCATAATATTGAGTTCGCCAATAGCAAACTGAACATTCCTTGCAAGTTAGACAATTTCTTTTTTTAAAGTTGATTATACTTTAGCTGTAACTCTTCTTTCATTTGTCTAGAACTCACTATTTCACTGTAATGACTTCTTAATGTCCATCTAATGATACTAAATACTATTGCCTTCATGTGTTGACCTGTGCTATGTCATGGCAGCTGAACAAAGAAACCAAGGAAGGCACCCTTCCAGAAAAAATCGCTGTCTATCAGCGGGCAAACAAGGAGGTAACAACTGATTAAGCCTTTATCCAGCTACTGGTTTCCTAGATGTGCATAAGGGTAATAAGTGATGGATTCTCTTCAAAACAGGTCGCTATCATTTGCAATCATCAGCGAAGCGTCTCAAAGTCCCATGAGTCCCAGATGTCAAGATTGAATGAAAAGATAGATGAATTGAAGGTTTTTTGTTGTTTAATTTCCTCATTGCGTCTTAATCTATGTTTTTTTTTTCTTTCCCTTATTAAATATTTCTGTCTTCTTTGATAATGCGCTACAGGCCCAGAGGGATGAATTGAGAGTGGATTTAAGTAGGGCCAGGAAAGGGAAGCCTCCACTTAAAGATAAGGAAGGAAAGACAAAGAAGAACTTGTCCCCTGAAGTGTAATGAACTTGACTGCAATATTCAGCTTTTACATTCAAGAATGGCATGTCATCTCATGCAAACCAAACTTGCAGGTTAGAGAAGAAGCTCACTCAAATTGATGGGAAGATAGAGAAAATGGAATTGGATAAAAAAATAAAAGAGGATTTGAAGACGGTAGCATTGGGAACATCTAAGATCAATTACCTTGATCCTAGAATATCTGTTGCATGGTGCAAACGCCATGAAGTTCCCATTGAGAAGGTATTGCAGCATTTACCATGATGCCTTGTTATTTTCGTGCAATCATTATGCTTTTGTCCATTTTAAGTTGCTTGTTGTCTTACAAGTAGATATATTTTCGACGTTTATATTCAATATCAACCACTTCCTATGTGTTCCTTTTTGTGGACAATATTGCCTTTTAAGTATGGTTCAAGAACTGACGGTTTGAACTCATCAGATCTTCAACAAATCACTTCTTGCAAAATTTGCATGGGCAATGGATGTCGACCCCAGCTACAGATTCTAAAGCATTGGTTCATTGGCATGCATTCATTATCGAAAGCAAGTGGGAGATGTTGCTAGCCTCTCAGCCTTTTCTTGAATCATATTTCAATTAGGAAAAGAAAGAAGTTCCTGTGTTGTAAGTTTCTGTTGCTTCGTTCTCATTACTTTGAGAAAGATACGCCCGGCATTAATTGTAGGAGGTTTTCTCATATGTTCAATTATTCAGATCAGCTGAGAAATCGAGGAGTTGTTAATGGATATCAAGTGTATAAACATTTAAGATATTTATACAAAAATGACTTGTTTAGTTATTTACTGATTCCATTATTATGGTTCATGAGCACTTCTAAGTGACTCGGATAATGCAAGCAAGTCAATCTGAGATGAAACATTCTATTTTCTTTTTCCTCATAATTGTATTGTACGATGACCGAGTTCCGATCCAAGGATTAGAAGGCCATCCTTTGAACTTTTGGTCAACTTCAAGGCAATTATGTTCCTACCATGTTACATTATCGATAAGATTTCTACTATCCACTTTTTCCATGTAGATATTTTTTTCATGCATTGTTGCTTGAGAGCATCGATGTTCTATCAGCAGCTAATCAGAAAAAGATAGCTCTTCATTATGTGTGATGTGATGTTCTATCAGCAGCTAATCAGAAAAAGATAGCTCTTCATTATGTGTGATGTAACTGTAGGACTAGGGCTGCCAAAATAAACAAGCGGCTCAGGCTCAGGCTCGGCTCAGCTGAAGCTCAAGTTCAGCTCGGCTGGTTAGAGATGAACAGAGCCTGAGCCGTCGAAACTGGCTCGAAATTAATAGCAAGCTGAGCCTAAGCTGGAGTCGGCTCGTTCAGGCTCGACTCGATAGGCTCGGTATAAAAGAGTTCTTACAGAACCCTATTCTCAAATGTCCAAATCTCACATCTGTCCCTAGCCTCCTCCTCCGGCGCAGGATTGGCGTTTCAGAGGGCGGTGATGCTGCGGCGTCGGCCACCTCCTCCTCAAGTTGTCGGCCGTCCTGTCCTCCTTCGCCAAACTTGAGGGAGACTCCGACGACAAAGGCAGCGTCAGTCGGGCCACGGTAGTAATGACGAGGATGCGAGAGCTCCTTGATTCGCTCGTTGAGATAGCTCTGTTTCGAATCGGCTCGTTGCCGAGGTGACCGGCTATAAAGGAGGAGGGGATCAAGGTGACTGGATTGGCGTTCCGGAGGGTGGTGATGCTGCGGTGCCGGCTGCCTCGTCCTTCTCAAGTTGCCTACTGCCTCGTCTTCCTCAAGTTGCTTGATAGGCCTAGAACAATTCTTTCAAGATCTAAATTTATTGTAGGAAACAGTCTGCGCAACCGAGAAAAAATACTCACCAAATATTCTCCTATAGTCAGAAAATTACGAAACAAAGTGGAATCGACCTGTAACGCCCTGATTTACGTTTTGCATATTTACACCATTCACAGTTTCGAACTACAACAGGGACGAAATTACGATTTAGTGCGGGTGATGGTGGTGGTGGCGGGTGGAGTGGATGTTAGGGTTATGAATGGTAATGGAGATAAATGTGGATGGTTGATATTGTTTAAATGATAAAGACGAAGAGAAATAAGTGGTCGAGATCTCAAAGAAGAGGGAGGACTTGATAGACGAGGGAGATTAGAAATTAGGAGAGACATTGCCAACAGTAGAGGTGGTAGGTTGATGAAGAGGGAGGAGAGAGATTAGAGTAGAGAGAATAAAGAGAAGACAAGAGGCAAGAAATCAATAATCCAATAGCATAATGATTTTGGCTGCTATCCATACCTTTATAGAAGCTAGCCAACAAACCAAAATACAATTATTAACCCTAATTCTGGAAGATTCCCGTCGATTACGTTCGAACACACAAAAGACGTTCTCTGTATGTGTAAACGTGCCCGACCATATTCGAACACATTTTGCGTTCTATGTTTTTGCAAACTTAATGCAGGCATTTGCAAGGGCGTTCAAATACGACCTATAAAAATTTTATTTTAATAAAAATAAACAACTAATAGAATAAGAAAATATCCTAACTAAATGTATCATTGCCGCGGTGCTCAGCTTGGCTCGATCTTGATCTGACTTGGCTTGAATGAAGCTCGATAATAGACTCATTTCAGGTTTGAACTCAGCTCAAAATTTATTTTGAGCTGATCTTAAGCCGGAGCTGGCTGTAGGACAGAATTAGATAATCTAGCTTGAAAATGCAAAAGAGATGCAAACCTCTAGAAAACTCTTCTCATATATGCAGTCTTTTGACATTTATTTAAAACCAGCGGCTAGCAAAGTAGATCATCGAAAGATGATTTCAGGAATGTTTAGAAGCACAATTGGCTTCCCCATTGTGATCAAGCAATAATTTCGAAGTGTGTACGGAGCTTCTACGTAATATCTAGTAATTGGAGTTGGGAATGTGAAGGAATAAAGCAGGGGATAATATCTTTGTCATTTAATTTCCAGCATTTTGTTTCTTGTTCGTAAGATGATGGATTCAGGATTGTGGAGTGCTTGCAATTTGGTCTCTCGGACGTTTAAAAAAGCCCGAAGTGTGATTTTTTTTTGGTTGAGATTTTGGTATTTTTGCATCTATTTTAGCAGTTGCATGAACTTGAGATCCTACGAGCAAGATGATGAATTAACCCAAAAGTTAAAAAGTTTCGTGTTCTCTCATGCATTAACAAGATTTAATAGATGGTAGGTAGAACACAAGGGCAGCTCATACCAAGAATAGCTATATATATATATAACACAGTTCTAAACCATTTACTTATCTTCATGTAACGAATCTCATTACAAAGGGGGCTACAACTGAAGCTGATAGAGTAGGATTTAATGGGGGAGATACCCAAACAAAAAAATGTGATGCTATGGATACATTAATCACTCTTCAGAACCTTTTAGGTTCTTGCCAAGAAAACCTAATGAGAGTAAGCATTGCCAGAAAAAGTTATCTTCCCTACCTGACTACTTTTACTCTATTCCAACAACTATTCCAACAAGTGGGATGAGGTGCTTTCAACATTGAACTAAAACTCTCTCTCTCTCTCTCTCTCTCTCTGGGCATTCAGCTAGGTCACATCACACTACCTTCCACTTACTCTTTTGAGACATGCCCAAACAAAAAGACATAATGCTATGAATGCATTGACTACTTTTGAAAGTTTATAGAGCTCTTAGGTATACTGAGATGTCTCTAGTCACCTGATGACCACATTTACCCATTTACTGCAAATGAGGTCAGGTATATGTAACAATTAACTGCTCCTGGACAATGAAATATAAAACTGGATGTTGAATGCCAGGTTTAAAAAAGAATATGTGAGGAGGCTGTATAAAAATGGTGAGAAGACCTGATCTCTATTTAACCTAAATCTAATATTTTTCTCTGATTTAAGGAACAATCCTTTTCATCTCTTAGTTATGTTTGAGATAAAGCATTGATTAATTTAGCACTTTATAACTTATGTAAAATATGCTTACTAAGTTTGATATCTTTTTCTTTTGCTGGGATGATACTCTTCTCTCTCTTTTCTCTCTCTCAGTTGGTCTCTGACAAAAAGCAAAGGACAAGAGTTTGGAGGAGTAGCACCAACTCTGGGGCATGCAGGCACTATAAAAGCCTTCTACTCTTCTAGAACAGCTGAAGTTGGACAAAAGATCCCATGTGGATGTGGTACTCACTCCTCCTTAATTGGCTCCTTACTAGTAGGACCCATGCCATTGCCTTCTTTCCTTTTTGTTTTCTGATTTTAAGACCAAATAGAGGAGACTGGTAATACAGATTAAATCACAAAATAGATAAAATATAAATTATTTATAACCTAATTTTTTTTTCTCAGAAGAAAAAGAAAAAATAAAAAGTGGTTCTTTCTCAACTTGATATAATCACTAATGTAGAGTAATTTCAACTATATGAAAAGAAAACATTGGTACTCTTAAGATATATCCTAAAATTGGACAAGATTTAAACAATGGAGAGTTCATTAATCTCTAGTCTATGTCCTGAAGGTTAATCTGCATGAAAGTATGGATGAAGTCAATGCCAATGACATCAACACAGCTGTCGAGTTTCATTTGGATATTTATTCACCTTGGCTGAACCCCATTGATTGATGTGCAAAGAGTTCCTCTAGTCTTAATGATCATATTAATTAAACCAAGATGAAGCCAAAACTAATTAATTCAGTCAATTTTCCTGGACTCATGGGCCTAAGGGAACCTTTTCCTAAAAGTAAGTGCAACCTTGGAATTCATGTGCACTTTAATAATCTAAACGTTAACGCCTATTATGAATCCTTTGTTGCTAGTAATCAAATATATGGAATTGTCTTTGGATAGATGATAAGATCATAAGAGAATTACATTCATAGCCATGCATGTGTCAATATATAGTTGCCATGTTAATTTATTACAATACAAATGAGGTAGATTTATTTTTGACCATGTAATCCCTTCCCTTCCAAGAATAAGACTATTTATATCATTTTATAACTAAAATATTGATGAAAAATAAATTAGAAGAGTATTCAAAAGACAAAGTATCTTAAATTTAGAGGCACATTTTGAGCAAATTCTAAACATTCAAATCAGGCCTGATTTAAAATCGAACTGAGCTTGAATATAATCAAACATGAATCCAATTAAAATCAAGTACGAACTGAACCTTAGCTGTGAGCATAGATACAAATGAGATTTTTTTAGAAATGATGTATATTAAGAAAACACAGAATAAAATTTCACTCTCATATTTGACACTCCCAAAGTTAAACATTTTAAATCTAAATATATTTAAATCTTTTTAATTAGTTTGATCTCATCATCCTTTCTTTGTCCTCACGATACCAAGTTGGTTTTCTATTTTATGTCTCATTGGAAAAGTAGGAACAATGCCAGTTGCTTGCGGCAAAACCAAGCCCAGAGATGGGATTTGTCACCATGCTAAAAGATGCCACAAGTTGAAGTATAACTATCTTTCTCCATTGGGCACCCTTTGTCACAATTAGTTCTTCTGCAGATATATTTTTATTTAATCGTATATCCTTGGAATTTAAATCCAAATTATTTATTTGTTTCATATGAGCTTCTTTAATTAATTAAAAAAATTCATCTAATTATCATATTCAATACAATTCTTCATGATTTCTCTTCTAGAAGAGCTTTTGCATCATCTCCCCCCCATCCCCATGTGGCTCTCATCATCCACTTGCCATGAATGATGCTTAATGCCCCAAATCCTAGATAGGGTTGGCTTTACCCATCCATAGACCATTATTATACTACTTACTCTAATCAATAGTAGTGGCACTTCATCATCATGGCCCTTGGACCTCCCTCACATACCATCATACATTCCTCATGAATCTATATGCCTCGCTCTCTCTCTCTCTCTCTCTCTCTCTCCTCATCATCATTCGAATTATTATTATAAAATTTTATCTCTTTTCTCACCATTGTAGAAAATCTATATAAATAGGCACATATTAGTGAAGGAGACATAACACACACAATGGCATCCATGCACATAAGAGATGCAGATATGGGAGGAGGAGAGGAAGAGGTCCTCATACCTGGGTTACCTGATGACGTGGGACTCGATTGCCTCGCACGTGTTCCGGTCCGCTGGCACGCGCGCCTCCGGCACGTGTGTGGACGATGGCGGGATCTGGTTACCGACCCGGTGTTCCAATGCCACCGCGAGCGGATCGGCGCGGTGGAGGACCTGATCTACCTCGTTCAAGCGATGGTCCCCCTGCCCCACGACGAGGCCGCTGGAGGAGGCGGCGAGCACAAGGCGGAGGATCGGATCCGGCCCCCGGAGTATGGGATCCATGTGTACAACGCGACTTCGGGGGAATGGTGGCGGGCTGCTGCGCCGGCGCCGGCGTTTGCGCAGGTCGCGGCGGCTGGGCGGGAGGTGGTGGTCGTCGGAGGGTGGGATCCGGCGACCCTGGATCCCGCGGCGGAGGTCCGGATCCACGATCCCGCCACCGGCACGTGGCGGCGGGGGCAAGCAATGCCTGCGCCGGCGAGGTCCTTCTTCGCTTGCGCCGGCGACCCCGCGCCGACGAGGCGGCGCGTTTACGTTTCCGGCGGCCACGACGCCAACAAGAACGCACTCAGATCGGCGGCGGCGTACGACGTGGCGGCCGACGAGTGGTCGCCGATGGCGGAGATGGGGGACGAGAGGGACGAGAGCCAAGGGGTTGTGGTCACCGGGTGTGGGTTCTGGGCGGTGAGTGGATACGGGACAGAGGGGCAAGGAAGGTTCGAGAACGGGGCGGAGTGGTACGACGACGAGGCAAAGGAGTGGAGGAAAGAAGAAGGGATTTTCCCGGCGGCCGAGGGCGGCGCCGCCGCCGCGTGTTTCGTCGGAGTGAAAGGAAGAATTTGGAGTGTGGAGTGCGGGAGAGGGGTGAGGGAGTACGAAGGGAGAGGGAAGGGTTGGAGGGTGGTGGCGGCTACGCCGGAAGGGTTAAAATCGAGCCCAAGGGCGGTGGCGATCGGCGAGGCGGAGAAGCTTTTTGTTATCGGGGCGACGGAGGACGGGAGGTGTAAGGGGTGGGTTTTGGAGGCGGCGTCCGGGAGGTGGACGCCGGCGGAGACCCCGGCGGAGTTCTCGGGTTTCGTGTACTCCGCCGCCGCGATACGACGATAAAAGTAAGCAAACGTTCCACTTTAAGGAAGCAAGCAATAAGCAATACATAATCTAACTCACTTAGAACTCAGTACTAAATTTTTGGAATCACAGTGGAAGAGTAAGTGAAGTCTATATATCCTACTAACTATTAATACTAATTATTGTCTTTCCATGTTGTCTTTTATCTTTAGATCTCGTTTATTCTGTGCATAATTTTTTTTAATACTAATACTTATATTTTATTATTTAGTTATAAAACGTGATAATTATCTTGAGTAAATTTATACAAAAATTTATATTTAATCACTAACTATGAATAAGTAAATTAATTATACTTAAAGTTTTGCTATATAAAATTTGACCAACTCATAGTATTATAATAATTATGAATATACATAGGTGTTTGATCACAGATTATATTTAAGAGAATCATAATGGGAATCAGCAAAGCAAAGGCTAACTATTGATAGTAATAATTCTAAAGATCTTTTAACTTTTTAAGGAGAAGATCCATCCTTGCAGGATTTAACTCCAACAAGGTACTTCTATTCAATCATCATAAATTTGGCTAATGGGAGGCTGATCCACTATTATCCTTAAGAACTCATTGGTTAATTGCTCATGTAGTCATTTCTTCCTCTCAGAACTGACACTGCTGCAAAGAGTGAAGATGAGTCCAGTTATGGAGGGGCAGTTAGCTGATCAATTCTCCTATAGAAAACCCCTTTGGTATCTCTCTCTTATATAAAACTGGAAGAGTGATTTCTCTATGCTGATTGCCAGTCACCACCACTCGTGTTCTCAGAATTTTTCATCACATTCACTATTGGTTCAAGATTCCAGGCTTAAATCTTTGCAAAGATTGCAAGAAATGTAAGAACAACAATGGTTATGTATCCAGTTTGCATGGTTCTCATGTTCAAAATAGAATTATGATGCATGATCAGAGCCACCGGTTCCCTTTACTGCCTCGTATACCGCTGAAAAATCCAAGTCGCCGAGCCCAAGGCTCCTGGCCTTCTTGAATGCCTACAGAAGAACAGAAACTCCATAAATTATAGGCGATAAAGAGATTCACACCTATTCCATCAGATAGTTTATACTTTGAAGACATCGATTCCTCCTCCAATAATTTTGAAAAATAAACATAATTCGCGGAAGAAGTCCGAGAGGGAGAGAGATATACCTCGTTTGCTGATGCAGCAACTGGCATAGATACAGCATTTTCATCTCCAAGTGAGAGAGCCAACCTCATATCCTTCTGCTGGTGCTTGAGAGGGAATGCAGGTGGGTAATTGCTCTTTATCATTGCAGGCCCTTTCAACTTGAACATAGGATTTGCAACTGCGCCAAGTTCCTTTAGGCAAAGCATAATTATTAGCTTCGAGAAATAAAAGAGTTTTAGCCATATTCGAGTTACCATATATCATACCAGAACATCCAGAAGGGTCTGCTGGCTCAACCCACTTCTATCAGCTAAACACAATCCTTCAGATAATGCATTCATCATACTGTAGAAAGTAGAGATTAGCAGGTAAGGCTTGTGAACAATCAGCCACAGTAACCATGAGTTCATACAGTTGAAGCTAATCTTTTCTTACCAGAGGCATAAGCAAATTCATACTTACAAGGAACTATAAAAGATTGCATTGTGATTCTGCATGCATAATTAGCATTCTTAAGAAAGTAACAAAGGTGGATAGATATGCTTCTTCAATCTTGTAATGTAGTTTGGATTGAAAGCTGTAAAGAGTTTTTCAGGAAACTATAAATGGATAAACTTAGTAAACTAGCAACGAAAACATCAAACATGAAAAGATCTGCAGAGTAGAGTTGATACTCTGATGGATCCGTCATCATCAGGACAAAAAAGTACAATGAGCAGCATAAATTGGTAAAGTTAGAATTAGCATTATTTTTTTTAAACGAGATCAAGATAATAGTTGCAGTACAGGATTATAGATTAAAATTCTGAGGAAGAATACAAAGGACTCAAGTAACTAAATTTCAAAAGAAGCACAAAACAAGTTTCAAAAGTTGATACTAAATTGTATTTCAGGCACAAACCACAAAGCTACTCAAAAAGTTGGCACCAACTTAAAGTTGAAATTAGATGTACACAGGCAGAAAAAATATTAATTCAGAAATAAGAGCTGGTAATCATTTCACACTTCTGCTTCGTAACTTCTTTCTTTTTTGCAACTAATCCTTATGACATCAGCAATCCATCTGTCTTTCTCAATCATATTTCTTTCTGAGTTCTAAGTCTGTAAAACTGTAAATATCCTGGTCTGCTATTTTAAGAAACAACATTTCAAGGTTAAAATTGTGAATATGATGCAACTATAACAGAAGCATAGTCACCTTCCCATGATCATGTTGACTACCAGTTTCATCTTTGCTCCATTTCCAACCTCTCCCAAAAAGAACGACTTTTTTCCTAGCACACTGAATACAGGGATCACTTCTTCATACAATGCCTGCATTTATAACAATGATGAAAGTTATCATATTATGTTAAAGAATATAGCAAAAAATGTGGACAAAGATGGAAACTTGCAAGCATTTCTTCACCTTTTATGGGCAAAAATAATAATATTCCCAGTAAAGGTCAAAATATGGAGAAAAATGGTGCCAATATCTCTCTCATGACTATGAGAAGTGAAATATATATTGAACAAAACACTGCGCCAAAGGAGAAGATAACAAAGATGGCTTATGTTTCCATTTTCATACCAAACAACATGAATGTGAATCACTGAAATGCTGATCACATTAAATGCAGCCTGTAATGGAAAATGGAAAAATGGTCCATACCACCTACTATGACAAGAAAGATTGGGCATGCCCTCCATTTTAAGAAATAAATTGGTCTCCAAGAAAGACGATAGGCCATCAGAAACAGTATATCAGTACTCAGTATGTATACTGATGCAATAGATTACCTTGTCCCCAGCAGCAAGTATGACCAACTGACCATCTTCAGCAGGCTTCTTGCTACCTGAGACTGGAGCTTCAAGGAAACATCCACCTCTTTTAGTAACTACCTGCAGGAATTAGGTTCAAATATTTGACAAAATGCAATTTGTTGCAAGCAGCTTTAAATGGAAAGGTGCATAAGTAGCATAAGTAATGCAACCAACTCAATATCAGTTAATGATATTGATATCCTAGGAAACACGAATACTTCTATGTTCTTGTTGTATTCATATCAATTATCAAATACTGTGTTGCACACGGTACTCATTGGATACTTGTGGATACTTTATATATCAAACTTCTCAAAACTAAAATTATAAAGCAGCTACTCTTGGATGCTTCCAGAATACTTCTTGGCTACTTTTAAGAGTGGAAAATAAGTATAAGGCAAAGACTTTGGTACATGTAGGTCTCTGCATGCCAGGTAAAGACTGAGAACTTTACAGTATATAACATATATAAAGGGGCAAATAAAGTCTAGCTTGTGACTACTATGTTTACCACGAGAGATTAAGATAATTCCAGCATATTTAAGCAATCTGTCAAGCACTTTCTACAATTATGAAGAACTTATTCTTGCTATTCTACCTTTATTTCAGTAGATGGCTTAATTCTTTCTAATGATAGTATTTAATGCTGCAATAATGTTCCTTAATAATGCAGTCACACCAAATAAGATGGTATACTCGGTAAATGTGGTCTGATAAGTGAAACTCCCGACAACATTATCCTTCCATCTGCTCTTTCATAGTACTATTATGCATGATAAATCAATATCACAGGCTAAAAGGTTACAAGAAGCTGATTGAAGAATATTGGAAGCAGCCTTAGATGATATATTGCTATACTTGATTCTCTTGATGTTTCTCTCTAAGTTGTAATATGCAAATTTGTTCATGAGGAAAAATATTATGGACATACATATAAAAAAACATGCTCATATAACTACCATTTAATTGAGTAACTAATGTCCTTGACATTAAATTATAGAATGAAGTCAATGAACTACTTAATTGTGATAAAAGTTCCAAGTTTAAAGGCTAAAATTTTATTTGACGTCACTTGTACATGAAACCTGTACATAATGATACATTCATCCATGAAGCCCTTCCAAAGGGAGTAGAAATTAATAAAGTTTCTATAATAGATCAAATCTTATAGATAAGACAAATGGCAACATGGTACTGCCACCTTCATCAGTATCCCTAATGTATTATTTACAACTAAAAGGAAAATTAAAATAACTCAAAATACTGTGATGCAATTTTGAGATCAGGCCCACACAGATATTATTCTGTTGATATAGAAGTAGTTTCTTTATGATCAACTTGGTCACCCACTGTAAGCAAGATCGTCTGTCCCAACCTATGGTTATGCAAGTAACAGCTTACATCTTAAATACATTTAGAGCTTAAGTACAAAAATAAGAAACAACCAAGTGACCGACTAGTTAAAACCATATAAAGAAAACGTAAATGGCACCTCACTGATCTTAGATGAAGTATCAGAATCAACTGTCGACATGTCAATATAAGCTTTTCCATTCCCTATTTGCTCAAGCACCCCATCTTTGTCAAAAACCACCTGCACAAATCCCAAAATTAAAGGAAAAGATTTAACAGTTAATAGAAAAAATCATTTTCTGGTTTCTAACCGAGAGAGCAGCACTAGGATCAGATAGCATTGCTATGGTGTACTTGCACTTTTTAATTACTGATGCTGGAGTTTCTCCAATAGAAGCACCTTTTTCCAGTAGCTCATCGCACTGTCATTGTGAGTTAAAATTTTGGTCAATCACTAATCAGTTTGATGGAGTCAAATATAATTCACTTGCAAAATTAAACTGCTATAATGGTATAGCCTAACGAAATCAATCAAACAAGCCAACAACATATGGAAATTATATTCCAAAGGAGTTTCCTACAACCAATATAGTAAATTTATTAACATAGTTGCAACAGTAACAGTCAGATGTATGATTGAACACAATGTGGTATGGCAAAAACAATAGTGCAAAAGAAGCCCCTAGTCCATTAAAACATAAGGATTGATTCAAGTCCCAACGCCACAAACTTAGTCAATGACACAGCAAAGTAGTTCCTAGCATAGCACATATCCAAGTTTGGGCATAATTTGCCATGATGAAGCCATCTGATGGACGAGTTAATGTTACGAATAATTGTCCCCAGAATATCTGAGTAAGTTGATATATTGAAAGTTCTAAAGTTTTCATCTACCTTTCAAGTAAAGAGTATAAATTTATTAGGAAAAAAAAATGGAACAATGGAGTTTTAGATTGATAGGAAATTGCATTTTATCTTTAACTTCAAAACTGTCCAGGTACCAAAATACTATCATAGGTAAGGTTAGAGCATGGCTAGAATCAATAAGCTTCATTTATTTTCCTTTTACCCTTTTTTGTTGTATATATATAGTAGACCTGAAGAATAAGGGGGCCTATACATAATCAATATTAATAACAGCAATTTTAAATGAATGCTTCCTTTAACCTGGATTCACATATCTCCTCTGTCTTCTGCTACTGTTTTCTCATCTTTCCTATCTAGGTTGTTGTAAATTGTAATTAATTTGGCAGTGATAATTCCTCCTTTTGCCATATGGGTTAAAGCTTGATATATTCAGATCAGAAAATTTGACTTTTAGATCCAGGCATAGAGTTTACACTATAAACCAATATGGAACACATTATTGAGGTTGATTTTCTTTGTTCATGCTAACCCACATTCACAATTTTTGTTCAAGAATCAGAATATCCTTTTCATTATGCGCATAGGGTAAGGGTTATGAAAATAGTGCTATATGATTTAATTATTATCATGAAAAAATTGTTTAATCATCATGTAACAGTCTAACAGAGAATTTCCTAATCCTAGAACAAAGTGCAATAGCTTATTCCCCTAGAATTATGCAACTTGATTCCAATCTTACAACCTAAACAAGGCATCAAAGCTACTAATCATTCATGGCTCCCTCTAACATTTAGTTGTTCAACAAAATCAAGGAACATGTGGCTCAAAGATTATGTCTGCAAAGAATTTCATTCGCTTCATGATTTAACGATAAAGTCCTAAACTTGTAATGTTATTCAACTTACTTTCAAGTTCAAATAAGGTAATACACATAACTAGGCACGCTTCAAAAATAAATTAAGATAGTGTATACATCTTGACCTTAAATAAAATTACAACTATGAAGGTAAATTGCAGGAACAAAAAATAAAGTTTCACTCAACTAACAACCTAACTAATAAATAAGATAATTTTACATCTATCGCAGATATTCCTTCCCAAAAAATTTAAATAAAAGCAGGGAATAATACATCAAGTCTATCCTTTGGTAAAGAAACAAACTTGACTGGGCCAGACGTATAAATACATTATTAGAGATTGGTAATCACAGAAATGGCTAATTAATAGAGAAATTAAATGGGTGCCCATTAATTGGATCAAGCAAGAAAGATCTGACAAAGAGCACACCAATGGATCCATCAAGAAATCAATGGGAAGGAGAAGGAGAGGACCTTTGAGAGGGTTCGGTTCCAGACCGTGACCCGAAACCCGTTACGGAGGAGGTTCTCGGCCATCGCCTTCCCCATGATGCCCAACCCCAAGAAACCCACCTCCATTTCTTCTTCTTCTTCTCCTCCTCCTCCTCACTCTCCCTCTCTTTCGGCTTTCTCTCTCTACTTTCTCTCTCTAGACGCCAATGGGAGGGCAGCACAGTGATCACTCTTTTCTTCTTTGGTTGTATTTGATCCAGTGATCGGAAGTGGAGGGGTGCAAAGTCCTTTTTTCGTGGATATTGAGCCATTGGATTTCAGACACGTGTCTCGTCAATCCTATGGCTGAGGGTTCTCTGCATTTCGAGTCCAGGAATAACTACAGCTGCGTACTTGGCAGCGGTTACAAGTTAAGGGATACATGAGGGTATGTGGAAAATTCCTGCAACTGTGTATGCAGAAGATCTACTTCATTCTTGACCTGTCCAACTGTTGTGTTCCATGTGTCCAGTTCCTGGCTCAGGATGCTCCAACTAGCCGGCAGATATCGGCTTCGTTATCACCGTTAGTTATACGAAACAGGATACGGCATGCTGAGATAACATACGACCGACTCGTAAGCCCCCACCAACTGTAGGTCATTTTCACTATCACCCCCCTCCCCTTTCCTAAGCCATATAGGCTTAGACTGAGAGCTAGTGGACCATCAGAAATTCCTCATTATTGTCGTTGACCTCTTGATTAGTGACTTGGGATAAACAGTAGTAGCCATGAAGTAGACCGGTATTGAGCTTATTACGGTCGTTAACCTCTTGATTAGTGACCTAGGATAACCGGTAGTAGCCATGAAGTAGACTGGAATTGAGATTAGAACAGACTTAATGAGCACCAACTTGCCTGATCTAAAGAACATCTTGGATTTCCATCCAGCTAGTTTAGCTTACATTTTTTCAGCTACAAATTGGAAGGCAAGGTGTTTGGAGCGCTGACACTATAAGGAGTTTCCCAGATGTTCATCACCTATCTTGAGAGGCTGGACATGGAGGACATATGTGACTTGCTTGCGATTATGTAGAGTATCTGTTAACTTATTTAGGTTTATCTCTTGGCTAGAGATTGAACCATAAGTGCCAAGGATATGGCGAAGATAACTTGCTTCTTGCAATGTGGCTTTCTGGATGATTAAAAGATCATCAACAAAGAGAATATGAGAGAGAGTGGGGGCACCTCTTGTTGGCCTGATTCCCTTGTAAAGCTTCAAACTAGTGGCTTCATTGAACATGAGAGACGGCATGTCATATTCAATAATAAAGAGAAATGGAGAAAGAGGGCAACCTTGACAGGGTCCTCTAGATGGTAGAAAAGGTTCATTAGCCTTTCCATTGACAATCATATTATATAGGAGATAGATCATAGAAGAGATACAACTCTGAATGAGCTTTAGTAAGCCATCTGGTAACCCATGAAGTTTTAGACTGTCATAGATATAATTTCATTCCATTTTGTTGGAGGCTTTCGAGATATTTGCTTTGAGAATGAAGGAGCCAATCTTACTTCTAAAAGCTTTAAGAAAAGCCATTAGTTCTTGAACAATTATCAGATTATCCACAATATAGCAGCCCAAAATGAAAGCTAATTGGTAGCTAGAGATGATGTCAGGGAGTAGCACCTTTAGTCTATTTGCCAGAATCTTAACCAAAATTTTATAGATAACATTACAAAGACTAATAGGTTTGAAGTCGCTGATGGTAATGGCTTCGGCCTTCTTTGCAATGAGAACGATGATGGTGCTATTCACTCCTTCCATAATGATTGAGGTGAAAAAATTTCTGGCAAAGTTACCGATAGTACTCTTCATGGTATCCTAGAAAGTATGAAAGAAACTTGTATTGAAACCGTCTAGCCTCGGGGTTATATTCAGGCTTAGGCACTTGATGGCAGCTTCAATTTCTTCACTAGAGGGATAGGTTAAGATTGAATCTGCATTCTCAAGGTGAATTTGAGGAATTTCACCCAAGAAATTAGCTGTAGCACCATTCAGAGACGAGGGATTTGAAAACTTGTAAATATCTTTAAAATGAGTTACAATGGCGCTGCTGATTTCTTCCAAGTCATAGGACCAAGTGCTGGAGTCAAGTCTAAGGCAAGAGACGTTGTTTTGTCTATTGCGAGATGAAGCTGAGGTGTGGAAGTATTTAGTATTTCTATCTCCAGAGCTAATCCAATCCATTCTAGATCATTATTTCCAATAGATTTCTTTTTTATAAGTTTTCCAAAGAATATCTTAAGAGGTTTTCTCTATTCCAATCAAAATCATACGAGGCAGTCGCTTGGATCTTGGCGAGCTCCTTCGTTAGCCGGTTAATTTGATAGGTAAGGTTGCCAGCATCATACTTTTCCCATCTTTTAATCTGGTTTGCCAGAGTTAAGAAATTGTAGGTTGGTGATTTGAGAGGGTTAAGGGTATTGCACCAAGAGTCCTTGCAGAAGACTACGTAGGACTCGACCTTTAGCCACCAGTTTTCAGTTCTGAATCATTTCAGAGTAGATCTAAAAACAAGGAGGGTCTTAAGTAGGATTGGGTTGTTGTCTGAAGAGATCGTGGGCAGATGAAGGATTCTCGTTGCATGGTAGATTCTACACCAGGGCAGGGAGGCAAGGGCTATGTCTAGTCGCTCTCTGATTAGGTAGTGGCTTAGTCTTCTGTTCATCTAGGTGTAAGCTAGATCAGAGAACGTAAGGTCAAGGAGACAAGCATTGCTAATATGAGAGTAGAACTTGGATATCTAAAAGATGTGAATGAGGTTGCCACCTTCCTTCTCTGAGGAGTTGTAGATACTATTGAAGTCACCAAGGTAGTAGAAGGGAGTGCTGCTCTTAGAATAGGTTTCAATCTTGGACCAATGACCTCGGTCATCTTTGCTATGACGGTTGTCATAAACACCTCCAAGGATCCAATGAAGATTACTAGTGGAATTTGTAACATCAACAAAGATGAAGTTGGTAGAGAAGTCTACCACTCCCTCGATGTTCCAAGCCAAAATCTTCATTCTGAGTTCTACAACGAGTCTTGATCAGCCACGATTTGAACAGAGGAGGAAGGGGCCTTCAGTTTTGGGTAGATGGTTTTCTTTTGTTGGGAGAGTTGTGTTGAAAGGTTGGTACCTTTGATTGAGAAAGTGAAAAGAGATGGGGTGTGAGAGGTTTTGTTTAGAGAGAGAGTACGTGGAGGTGAGGTAGTAGAGTGGTTAGAGAATAAACTTATGTTTGCAAGGATAGATAATGTGCCTTTAGGTATGTAGATTTGGGGATAGGTCTTATAAGGCCAGATTGGAGAGGATGAGCTACCAGTAGGATTGAGAGGGAAGTGGTGGTCTATGTTGGGCTTTGGCCAAGAGGTTGACAAGTGGATTGGGGAGTTATGATGACTGTCAGTAAAGAAAGAGTATGTCCCATTATGACGACTGTCAATAAAGAAGGGAGTATGTCCTATTGTGATGGGAACGTTAACCATTTCTTCCTCCAAAAAGAGGTTATTTTTATCCTCGGAGCCCTTTAATATTTCTCCAACCTCACTCTCAGCATACAACGGCCTGGCGGGAAAGAGCGAGTGATCGATAGCTCGCTTAGGAGCATTAATTGCATCATCAGAGAGGGGTGTGCTATCTAGAGTAGTACCATTGTCAGACATGGCATTCGACTGGTGATAACTCTACCCTGGGCGAGGAGGATTTGACAAGAGAGGTGGGCGATGCAAAGCTCTGGCAACCATGTGCCAATTTAGCAAAGGAGGCCTTTTAAGGGCTAAAGCTAGATTAGTTTCATCATAATAAATCAAGAGAGCCGTCTGAGGCATTGAGGCTTGTGAATTTAGAGTTGAGAACTTTAGGAGAGATGAGAACTTTAGGAGCAATGCTTCATCCACCATTCTCAAATACAAGCTTAAACAGACAGAAGAGCAGGTTGAGATAGAGGAAGAGAGGGGAGGAGTCGGGAGAGATAGGATAAGAGGAGGGAGCTGTTTAGGAGACATTAAAGAGTGGAGGGCCAAGGTAAGAGTGAGCAAAATCTAGTGAGGAAGATGTTGTAGGGAGAGAAGAGAGGAGAATCACAAGCTTATGGGAGAAGACTAGAGACAGACTCTTTCTAGGAGAAAAAGAAGAGGACTACTCGTCGTCTTCACAGACCAAAATCTAGGTGCTCTAAAAGTACCATTAAAACGCGTGTGTGTATATATATATATATTCTTTATGCAAGTTTGTCGAAGAAAACTTCTTCCCTTTGCACTATTAATACATACATATTTATATAGAGCAATGATCAGCAGCGATATTGGAGGAGGAGGCTCAGAGATAAAGTTCGAATACTCCCCAATTACTTGTACAATTGGCATGCAAGTAGACTATCAAGAGGAATAACGAAATTAGCCATGATATCTTTTTCTCTATTGTAAGTAAGAGCAAAATCTGGTTGAAGATTGATCCGGAGAGTATTCAGGTAAAAGATTTCTATCTTAGAATACGGATATATATAAAAATAATTATAAATTCAGATATGAGTAAATTTTTTATATGACTGCCCAAGGGCCCATGGGCCCAGCTTCTCAATATCTCGCTCACAAGGCGTTTTGACTTTTTAACTTGGTGCACGCCTCTTTTAGAGTGTTGATATGTTCTGCATCATTTTCTCTGCACACCACCTGTTCGACTAAATGCTTCATATATCGCCTAAGCAAAATTTATGGCTGGAACCTTCTTGTTAAGACTTCTTGTCTAAACCTGATATAGATAATGCGATGCAGTTGGCTGCATGCATGAGAGGATGTAACACTGCATGCCATTTGCTTCGAAGAGTTAATGTCATCTCTGACTCGTTGGCAATCTTTATAGGTATGAGTCACAATTGTTTGCTACTCCTTACCTTTTGTCTCAGTTTTAACTTTGAAAGCGTTGTTTAGTTCAGATGTTGTGTTTGCGTCGATATTAGCAGGAAGACGTTATGAATTATTTCGCTCGTACAAAACACATTTCTTGCTCGAGGAAATGCAAGAAGTTGGAGAGAGCATCAGGAGCGTGCAACAAAAAAGCTCAAAGAGTAGAAAGAAAGAGTATTCGACATCCCTTTCTCCAATCTCCAGTTCCCACCTTAATCCTCCTTCCCCAACCACCAAGATAACCTTCTCTCACATATTTCAACATTGCTCCGCAAATCGAGATCATGCCACAGGCCGAGCAGGACATGCACGAATGGTTGTTTCTGGATTTGTGCCAACCACTTTCGTTGCCAATTGCCTGCTCCATATGTATATCAAATGTTCGAATTTGTGCTTTGCCCTCATGTTCTTCGAAAAAATGTTGCAAAGGGACACTGTCTCTTGGAATGCTATGATCGCGGGTTATTGCCAGAATGGCTCAATGGGCATTGCACAATCATTGTTCGAAGTGATGCCTAACCATGATGTTATCTCGTGGAATTCCCTCATATCTGGGTACTGTCAAAATGGTGATTTATGTGAATGTATTTATCTTTTCTCACAAATGCGTCAAGGTGGGTTTGTTCCAGATCGGACCACCTTTGCTGTTCTCCTCAAATCATGTGCTGCGTCAGAGAATTTTGAGAATGGCATTCAGATTCATGTGGTGGTGGTAAAATTGGGTTTGGATTTTGATGTTATGACGGGGAGTGCTCTTGTCGATATGTATGCAAAATGCAGGAGTCTGGATAACTCGCTTTATTTCTTCCATGACATGCCTGAGAGAAACTGGGTCTCGTGGAGTGCTATCATTGCAGGATGTGTTCAGAATGAGAATTATGCTTATGGACTGGAGTTGTTCATAGAGATGCAACGATCAGGGGTTGGGGTGAGCCAGTCAGCTTATGCCAGTGTGTTTAGAGGTTGTGCTGGGTTATCCTCCAGAAGAATAGGTGATCAATTTCATGGGCATGCTTTGAAGAACAATTTTAGCTCTGACATTGTAGTTGGAACTGCCATCATGGACATGTATGCAAAAGGTAATAGGTTGGATGATGCTATGAGAGTATTTCAGTGGTTACCCACTCTTACCTTGCAGTCATGGAATGCTATGATTGTTGGCTTCACACGCAATGAACAAGGTTTTGAGGCTCTGGAGCTATTTCAGATCATGAACAGGTCTGGTGTTGGTTTTGATGAGATTAGCTTATCAGGTGTTTTCAGTGCTTGTGCGGAGATTCAAGGATATCTACAAGGCTTGCAAGTTCATTGCCTAGCTTTTAAAACTGGGTTTTATTCAGACATCTGTGTTAGGAACTCAATTTTGGATATGTATGGGAAGTGCAAAGCTTCGTCAGAAGCTTTCTTTGTTTTTGGGGAGATGAACCAGAGAGATGCAGTCTCTTGGAATGCTATTATTGCTGCTTTTGAACAGAATGGACAGTACGAAGCTACCTTGTCTCATTTTAATCAGATGTTACAGTGTGGCATGGAACCAGATGAATTCACCTTTGGCAGTGTCATTAAAGCTTGTGCAGGATTGCAGTCTTTGTGCTACGGAATGAAGATTCACAACAAGATTATCAAGTCAGGTCTTGGCCTGGATTGTTTCATAGGTAGTGCTCTTATTGACATGTATTGTAAGTGTGGGATGATGGTAGAGGCACTACATCTTCATAATAGAATAGAGAGACAAGTGCCTGTGTCATGGAATGCTATCATATCAGGGTTTTCACTCCAGAATCAAAGTGAGGAAGCACAAAATTTATTTTCTAAGATGTTGGATATAGGCATAACACCCGATAACTTCACATATGCCACAATCCTTGATATTTGTGCAAATCTGGCCACCATTGGGCTTGGAAAGCAAATCCATGCTCAGATCATCAAGAAGGATCTGCACAAAGATGTTTTCATATCCAGCACCATTGTGGACATGTATTCCAAGTGTGGGAGCATGAAAGATTCCCTGTTGGCATTTGAGAAGATGCATGAACGAGACTTTGTTTCATGGAATGCCATCATATGTGGTTATGCTCAGCATGGCTATGGAGTAGAAGCACTAAGAATGTTTGAAAGGATGCAATCACAGAATGTGCGACCAAATCATGCAACATTTATAGCAGTTCTTCGGGCATGTGGGCATGTTGGATTGGCTGATGAGGGGATGCATCTTTTCCAATTGATGACCCACCATTATAAACTGGAACCACAGCTGGAGCATTTTGCCTGCATGGTGGATATTGTAGGCCGCTCAAAGGGCCCTCACGAGGCTTTAGAGCTTATCAACAACATGCCATTTGAAGCAGATGCAGTGATATGGAGAACTCTTCTGGGTGTTTGTAAGCTCCATAGGAATGTGGAGGTGGCGGAACTGGCAGCCAGCAACATACTGCTAACTGATCCGAATGATTCTGCAGCGTATGTTCTTCTATCAAATGTCTATGCAGAATCAGGAAGATGGGGGGAAGTTTCAAAGATGAGGAGGATAATGAGGCAGAGTAGGCTGAAGAAGGAGCCTGGATGTAGCTGGATTGACGTGAAGAATGAGATGCACATGTTCCTTGTGGGGGACAAGGCTCACCCTAGATGCAGAGAGCTATATGAGAGGTTGAATGAGCTTATTGGTGAGATGAAGTGGGCAGGCTATGTGCCTATATTAGATTCTTTTATCCTGGGCGAGGAAGAGGAGAGCGCAGATCAGCAGGAGTTGGTAGAAATCAGCAATGGTTGAACTGCCAGGGAACCAAAGATGTTGTTTTACAAAAATTAAGTAAAAGGTATGGCGTGATTTGCATATACTAAAAAAATACATGATTGCAGTGTTATGCAAATTTAGGTTTGCAAGTGTTAAATGGAAATCTGACTTATTGACAATCCCTTGCATAAACTGAAAAGCTAAGATAGCTGTTCCCATGTATCAATACATACTAAACTTTTACATTCTAATATTATCAAACTCTGGATTGTAGAGAATCTGCCTGACACAAAAGGTCCTATATCTAATGTGGCAAGTGCCAATTTCCATAAAATGAAATACATACAGTATGAAGTTTAAAATAATTGTAAAGCAGAAGTTCGTGTGTTAGCAAATGGAATATCGTCATGGCACACCTGATTTCATGATAAAGCAAGTCTGCACTTCTATTAATAGGTTTTTTATAGCACTTTAACACAAGTTTATTGCTGGCTAGAGGCTTCTTCCACTTTTATGGAGTTCCCTTTTGTAGCTTGAGTTAAGTTTTGATTTTTCTGTTTTGCAATTTGTATTATTTTGACATCCTTCAGGCACTAAATTGACATCATTTCACTAATCCTGATTCCCATGAACTTGTTTGGTTCTTGATGTTCTTTCTAAATACAGATTACAGAAACTTTTTTTATTATTAAATGGTAAACTTTAGCTAATCAAGATGCTGTTTTAATGCTTATGGTTAGGTACATGAAATATGCAAGGGCACAAGGCCAGAAGTTGTTCAAGAACTATAATATATTATCTCTAATTTTCAATTTGACAGGATCTATGCAACTCAAGGTCAACTGTTGGAAGATGTCGATTTATTATAGTATGCACCAATTATTCTTTCTTATTTTTTGAACAATCAAGTCTTTTCTTCAATTATTCCAACTATTCTCCATGGTTTAAGAAGTTTAGGTTAGTGGTCTTGCAAATATTGAAGCAAAGAAGAAATTTGAGTTTTTGGAGCCTGTAAGTGCAGTAATAGATTCTCATATGAGGTATTTTAAGAAGATAGGTTCTTTTCTTCATCAAAAATCTCCATCAGTGTTTCAGCCAATCTGATGCCCTCAATGACTGAGTTTTCTTTTCTTGTTATAGGATATGAACTGTTTTAGTCAGATGGCATCATTCTCTCACCAGGTAGACTGTGTTATATGGTATGCTATACTGTGAAAGATGTTATCTTCCCAGGATCATTTCTTACTAAATTTCTTCATTTAGGCTTTAACATGTGCATAAGAATCAAAATAAATTGCTAATAGTCAAGAAGACAAACTTGAGAATCCAACAGTTCCAGACACAGGTTGAATTTGCAAGCTTAAGATAATTAAGTAATGCAGACAACCTCAACTTGCAGTGGTGGTATGTATGTAGTGGGTGCTCATTCCTCCTATAAGAAAATATAATTCAAATGGGAAGTTACCCTCTGTAATTGACCAGTTACACCTCTGTTGAGAAACTCATCTTTGTTCCATGTTCGTAATGCAGGTAACTTCTTGTTTAATTGATGATATCCTTTTAGTCACTCTGAATATGTCTTTCATCTCTACAATTTCACAGATATAATGGTTTGATTGTCCCAAATGGCGCTTCTTCTACATGTCTGAGCTCAGTTAGCTATACCTAATTGTGTATCTTTGTTCCAACTATGTTTTTGGATGGAATTTTCATCCTTTAACACTATGCTACTTGTTGTCTAACTATAAATTTTCTTTCAGGTTCAAGTAATAAAGCACGGTTAACTTTTAAAGCACTTGTGAAGTTTAAGAGGAGACTGGAAAAGCAGGTTCTTTGTATTTGATAATGATGGAATTTTTGTACTACTACAGAAATAAATCGAGTAAGCGAAGGTATCCAATCTCATCTGCTTTAATTTTCCATTTGACAATTATGATCTGAACATAAAAAGTGTTCTTTTCATCTGATGCTGTCTTTGCATGTGTTAGTGGCATGGTTTGCTAGATTTGTCGAACCAGGCCTGATCCTCTCTCTCTCTCTCTCTCTCTCTCTCTCTCTCTCTCTTCTCACTCTCTCTCTTACTCTCTTTTTCTCTTTCTTTCTTTTTTTCTCTTCTTACTATATAACTATTGTTTTTCTTACGGAGAGATCTAGCTTCGGCAAACTCCAGGGAACTCCGACGAACTCCAATATAATTTTTTAATTAATTTCTTTATTTCTCTCTCAGTTTTTTTCATTTCTTTCACTCTCTCCCTCTTTTTCTTCACTTTTCTTCTTCTTCTTCTTCTTCTTCTTCTTCTTCTTCTTCTTCTTCACTACACCATGATTTTTCTTTCTTTTGTTTGATTTTCTTCCACTCTCTCGCTTTATAATCTTGTATTCTTTTTAATTTTTATTGCAACATAGTTTTTCTTTCTTTATTTTCTTATTTTTGATAAAATATTTTCTAAATTTTTATAAGTTTTTCTCTATTTTTAAATAATATTTAGAATTTTACGTAATTAAAAAGTTTGATCCAATCAAGGCAATCGATATAGCCAATATGGCCGATCCGGTCGATACGTATCATTTTTCCGAAAGGCCGATCCCGATCCTAATTTTTCGATTCTTGGTTAGTGGCACTACATATTACTTGTGCATATGAAGGATCATTCTCACTCTTTGCTTTTTTGCTTGTGTTATTTAGCATATAAGGCTCCCCCCTAGATATGGTAGTTGTCTCTTACCTATTAAAAGTTTCACTTTATTATCTAAGTTTAAGGTATTGTTAAAAGTTGGGCAGAATTTGCATTACCTAGGTTTTGGTGTTTGTGTTAAAGTAGAGAGAAGCTGAGCCCTTTTTGATTTTTGTTTGCTTTGCTCATTAACCATCACCTTTTGAGACATGAACTTATATAAGTATTATTATTAAATGGAAATTATGAAGCTCTTTTATTATAAGGCTAAAACCCTAAAACTACGAAGGTCTCTATTTTCTACTTTCTAATTATTAGGTGGTTCAATGAAATTTGCACCAGATAGGTAATATGTGCTATCCTATTCTTGAAATTATTTGTTTGTCAGTAAATAATTTCTTAGCCAATTATTTGTTTGATGTCTAAGGACTTCAAACGTTTAGAAAGGCATTCGAATGAGATTTTCGAGAAAGCTGATTATATCCAACATGAGAAAGGAGAAAGGCATTTGAACAGACGTCTAAGCACTTCAGCACTTCAAACGTTGGAAGATCGTAGAGTACTGACTATGTCCAACGTGGGAAAGGCGTTCAAATAGATGGCTTGAAGACTTTGAACGTGGGATACTCATTTGAACGGGATTTTCGGAACGCCATTGGCTGGAACTAAAACCGTTCGAACACGCGGGATCTCGTTCGAACGGGCATTACAATTGAAGGGTAATATTTTTTTTTTCACCCTACCCTCTTCTTCATAAAATGGCAACTTCCTAGAAAATGGTTTCCTTGTGCGACAATAGCCACTAAGGTGACAACAGTTGATTTGATGCAGGTTTGGCCTCCTTATTTTTGGTTTTCTCCCTCTCTCCCTCTTGATCTTCACTAGATGGTCAGTGCCAGACGGGCACTGTGCAATGTACATGCCGCTCAAAATGCACTTCTGGCTGCACTTGAGTCCTTATTGGGAACTCTATAATATATGCTTATGGCATTGCATCTTAAATTAATGGTATCCTTCAACCCATTTCTTTTCATGAATTAGTTAGTCTTTCGATGTTGGTAAAGTTTTCAGAAAGTTTAAAAAGTCTCTCGTCTTATGCCTTAATGCCATCATCTTCTCTCATTGTGACCGTGAACATCTGTCTGGCTTTCTTCTTCTATATTATTGATATCCATTGTTGTGCATATTGAGTCTGTTTAATCACTCATGGAAAGCAGATAACTTCAGAATTTTGTCTTCATCATTGTTCATTACTGTAGCAACTTCAAAAGTCTGAACATTCTCAGTAGTATTTTTGCAATCTGTCATTTTGTTGAGTAATTGATGCATGTTATTGGCAAACATTTATGTTGCAGTATGAGGACAAGTTTTATTATCATAGAAACAATCTAGATCTCATGTTTTATACTTTTATGATTTAGCATATGGGACGCCGTCAAAGTTAATGATATACAAATTTTAAATTGGATGCTTGTGGTGTCAGATACTACAAATATCAAATATGATAACCTAACAATGACTTCCATCATACATTAGATACACCAAGATTGAAACTTATAGAAGGGAGGCATCCTGCAATGTGTCGAAAGATTAAGGATTTTGGTGAGCAGGAAAGTTGTCTACAAGGTTGTTCCTTATTGCATTTAACTTGTCATTTTGGTGATCCTACAATGCTGGAGAGGTTGCTACAGTTGCTGCAGTTGCTGCATATATCGATCTACAGGGCTTCCAATGTAGGATACCTTTTACCACTGTGTCTTCAAAAAAAAAAAAAAAATGACACCCTTGCCAAGTATCTTCTTACGCGGTAGGTCTTAACATGCCATGAAAGTTTTGCTTCTCTATATGATTATAATTCTATCTCCAAGCTAGAAAATGTAGAACCTAAAACTATAGACTACAGATAGTATTTTGCCAAGTGCTGACTTGTCAGGATCGACATTTATAGGAATTTCATTCCTAAAATCTGATTTGTCATTTTCATGGGTGACCGTGTAATAACAGAAAAAAAAAAAAATCGTGCATGTGCGCTACCCTTCACCTCTCGCCCATTACATGACGAGGTGGCTGTAGAATTACGCCAAATCTGATTCGGTTTCTAGATAAAATCCAAAAACCTACATATAAATAAAAACCCTAAATCCTCTCTTATTTGCCCACCCCAGCCCCTTTCTTTCCTCTTCTTCTTCTTCTTCTTCTTCTTCTTTCTTTATAGTTAAAGTCATGTTGTGGGATTGGACCACCGAAGCAATCGAAGACCACTACTCGACTCGCAAGTCAGCCCTCCCCCACCCGTCAAATTTAATTTAAGTTTAATGGGTTAAAATAGAAATACCTAATTTCGGTGTTGCGGCCTCGTTGGTGAACCACACCGGCTGGTAGCTTCGAGTTGTTGCCGCTCCGTCACTGAAAGCTTGGTGCTTTAAGCCTTGATACCTTCTAGGGAAGTCCTTATGGCTCGGGTCGTGGTCGGCCATAGGTAGAAAGTCTTCCACCGCTGGTCGCCATAACCGATCTTCCCTCCCTCGTTTAGGTTGTCGAGGTCGCGAGGAGGGCATTGGTGAGGTTGGCGAACTGCTGGCGACAGTGATTGTCGATGATTTGCTTTCTCCATCCCCCTTCCTCTCTTCTTCTTTTCTCCCTCATCGCTCTCACCTGAGCCTAACCTTTTCTTCTTTCGGGTTTGGATCTGGATTCCGGACCCAAGGACTCGATCTGACCCGGCCCTTAATAGTCAGTTGGGGGATGCGGGTTCAGTTGGTTTTTGGTTGGCCCAATTATTATGAAAAGAAAAGGTGGGTTGCAGGCAAGCCGCAGCCAGCCCAACATAATGGGTTTAAATCAATTCAATTTAGCTATTTATTTAGTTTTAGAATTTAGAAATTATATTTTAAAAATAATTATAGTTTATTTTCTCAAATTATTTACACTATTTTTCTATAATTTTTATTTTAATTCTATGGTTCTTATTATATGAGGACATAATATTTATAATATAAATATTTGAGTATTTTGAAAGAGAGGAGAGAGAGGATAAAAGAGATAAGAGATAAGATTGACAAGACATTAAACTGATAGATGTAAGTCATATCAAGGGTAAAATTGAAATCAAATTGAAAAAATAATAAAATTTATATATTATTATTTAATTATTTATTAGGGACTAAACTTGATTAAGGAAAATAAAGTTATTTTAGTGTTTGGTTAAACAAAAGGAGCTTATTATTTAAATGTATTGATTTTTAGCATGTGGATTAGAAATTAGAGATTTCAGTTGTTTTACCTAGACACAAGTGAGTGGGTCATTCGCATATTTATTTGTATTGTATTTCGTATTTTTTATCAGACCACGTATTTCTCTGTGTGCAAATTTATTATTATATTTTTATGTGAAAATATATGATTCAGTGTATTGCTATACTCTGTACAAATAGCAATTTTTAATAAATAAGAATATTAGTGTAGATCGTAATTTTTGATTTCCAAAGCGGAATTAGATGTGTAAATAGTCAAAATCTATGAGAAGAACGAAGCGAAGGTGGTGGTGGTTTGGTGAAAAGAGATGATTTGATAGATGAAAACTGGGGATAGATGTTACGTGGTTAAGATGGCAGATTGTGAAAGATGTGCATATAAATATAATGGATTGTTATGATGGGGAATGAACGAAGATGGAGAAGTGGACTGGCCTCAGGGACGAGGGGAACAACTAGACGAAGGAGATTTAGAAGTTAGACGAGAGAATTAGTGGAGAATAGAGCTTTAGAGGGTTGGAGGAATATAGAGACTTGAGAGATAGGTTTTCAACTAAAATAATTCATGCATTCCTTTTTTTAATTAGGGTTGCACTCCACATATATATATATATATAGAGCTTACATTAGAGACAAATATTAAGTAGAGATAAACATAATTTAACTAAATTAGTCTTTCTTGTCTAGCTAGGATTAATTCTTCGTTCTGCCACAAATAGAGTTCGAATCTGAGGGAGCACCGAATATGAAATTTTTGGATCTGGACATCACCGATCTTCTCTAACTAATTTCATAATATTCGGATATCGAACGAATATCTTCTGAATTTTTTTTTGAAACTGCGTAAAGGTTAACTGAATTGAACTTAGCTAATTAAACAAACTCTAACTTATTAAGACTTTAACTAAACCAAATAAGAAGATAAAATAACTAGATTTGATCCATCGAGCCCATTGTCCCTATGATGTGATTCGATCTGACTCAGATTACATCAAAATAGGAATTTTGCAATTCTCCTATAATATGATATGGATAGTGAATATGCACGAGAATAACTAGCATCGACATCGACACCGGCACAAGCACACAATAAGTATATGCATATTATGGATATAGAGTATAATAAGAGTATTGTGACTCTAGTAGGTGTGATTGATATGATGGTAATGATGATGAACTCATATCATCCTGTGGGCGCATCTTCCCTAATGTTATGCTATCTATAGACTCAAGTCATTTCCTCAATTGGCTGTAATCATGTTAAGTTTGAGATAGTCCATTTTATTTCTTCTGTCTCTAATAAATTTTGCCTTATGATTGTCAAGGTCTAGACTTGTGGTCTTAATCTTGAGTGTCATGTGTGATATTTTCATCCTCTATAAAAATAATATTTCTCGGAGAAAGTTGTATAGCAGGGACGCATGTCTCATATTTATCAAGGATGTCTCATCTTCATCATCATTGCTACTAGATTGAGTCTCATCATCATCACCATCACCATCACCATCACCATCACCATCACCATCACCATCACCATCACCATTATTATCTCTAGTCTCATCATTATTAAATTTATCTAAGCCTTCTAATAAATTAATTGATTGTGAAGATCTAACTTGACAAATAACTAGTCATGAAGATCTAGCTTGACGAGTAGTTAATTTATAATAATTGATGGAAATAAGAAAATTTTAAAAAATAGGCTCTATATGTCATATCATATTTTTTAGGAAAATAACTAAAATTGATTTGATTATGATTGATGAAAATAAAAGAAATTTATAAAAAGGATGCCACATCGATACAATGACCGTCATGGCTCGGCATAGGGGTGTGCTACTTGGCACACCCCGTGGCAAGTGCCATGCCACTACTGGCACGGAAAGTGCTAGTCGGCATGGCAAATGGTAACCGGCACAGCCATTCTTGATTTAACCTAATGGTGAGAGCCCTCATAATTTTAAAAGTGTTTCACTGCAGCTGGTACCTTTGACTATTTGTGATGATTTTTTTTGTTGCTGAACGTTGAAGGTATGATATGGTTCAACTGTGTCCATGTTTTAGCAAAAGTAACAGTACTTCTGTCAGCTTGTTTTGCTGATATTTCCTAATTCACTCACATATTTTGTAATCTATTACCTGAGAGTACTACTTGATGCAGGATGGCATGCATATTTTTGGATATTATATATTCCTTTAGCTGTAAGTATGCATTGCTTCTATTCATACCTGCAATATTGCAAATCGAAATGTTGGTTGTACTATGATACTTCTCAGACCTCATCTGGTTGAATTTATATGTCGATAATTGATTCGTTTAATCTTTAATTAGACATTCAATTTCTGCAGCTTCTTCTTAAGGTTGGAGCGAAATTGGAGCACATCATCACCCAGTTGACTCATGAGGTTGCAGGAAACTATTCCACCATCGGAGGAGATCTAGTAGTAACTCCTTCAGATGGCCTCTTCTGGTTTCAGAACCCTAAAATATAAAAATAGTCCTCTTCATAATCCACTTCATCCTTTTCCAAAATGCATTTGAGATTGCATTGTTCTTCTCAATACTGGTGAGTAATACAGGTTACACCACTTTGTACGTGTGAATAAAATTTTTTGTTTGAACTAATTGAGCTATTAAGTGAACTCTAATTTCTCAGTGCTCAGCAATTAGTTTTATTTACCGGCTACACCTCAAAACAGGTCATATCATTAATGTCAGATCATGGTCCCCCATAATTGCAAATTGGGATGCTAAAGTACTACCGGTATAACGAGTGGAGCCTAGGGCAAGTGTTAATAAATTGGTTTGCTGGATGGAAGACAAAGCATGAAAGTTTAGCCAGTAACCAGAGGTTCTATTGTGTTCATATGTTGCAATATGCTTTTAGGAGTGTAACAACCTTATGCCATTCATAAAGACTAAACAATTCCTCCTTGTTGACAGTATGAATGATATCAATGCATTTCAGCCATAGAAAGTTAAGAGACAAGCGAGAAACAAAAGTCTCCAGAGGAGGTAAACATATTATGTCACCATGCAAGAAATCAGTGTGAGCTGCAAACAAAGATCTAATTTACCTTTTGTTGGGGAACTATCACAAATTTGTACCTTTCTGAAGGTAAAATTATCATCAAAAGTACTTTGAAAACTTAGATTATCTAAATTAAATGTTGTGCTTAACAAGAGGACATCATGGAATTTTTCCTGTTTAATTTCTGAAAGTATCAATATTGATTCACCTTTTTGGAATGATCTGAAAATTTAGGCTTCTAGTGAACAGCTTGTCTCAGTTAAGAACTCTGTTTGATGCTGACTCTTGTTATTAACTTGCTAGTCTACACAGTAGAGCTTGATCAAGTTCGAAAAAAATAAATATAGAAGTACATTAGATCAAATTATGTTCTGATATAGCAACTTAAATGCTCATCTTGAGAGACCCCTTGAAGTATGAGGAAATGCTATTTTTCGCAGATGACTTATGGTTTTAGTTCCTGCATCATGGGGAAAGTAATCTGGAGAGTCGTTATCAGGTAAAATAAAGCTTCAATTCTTACACCAAAATTTAGTACCTCATGATCAATGTGAACTCATATCGTCATGCTTCTTGGTGCTTTCAGTTTCATTAGTCAGGTCCTTTGCAGTTACAGCACCCTGCCACTCTATGCCATCATTACTCAGGTTGATTGCATAACAAATTGCACTTCTTTTACTTGTTTGAGATCATTAAAAGACTAATGCTTCTATTATGATTCTTATTTTTCACATGAAGATGGGAAGTTCATTCAAGAAAGCCATATTCGAAGAGCATATATTCAGGCTGGTCTCATGGGATGCGGAGAAGGTAAAGAAGAGGAAAAGGAAGGCAAAGCATGAACAAAGATGTCCGTGGAATCCAGATGAGCGTTGTTCATCAAAGCGAAACATCGATAGAAAAAGAAACTGCTACACTATTGAAAAATAATTCATCAAGTTATTCATAATCTAATTAAGTACTTCTATAGGTTCTTTTCTTTGCTGAAGAGTTGTCAGAATTTGACAAATTCACTTGTATAGGCTTTAACAGACATGTAATTACTGCAACTTCTTGTATAAACATATCATCACATCTCATTTGTATTAATATACCGTCAAGTCCTCGTATATATACAGTTCGAAAATTTCGGTTTCAAGTTCTAGGTTAAACTCACATTTAAATCAACTTCAGCATAGTTTAGGACAAAACAAGGTAAAGTCTGGACACTGGAAAATTGGAAATTGGAAATAGCTAATGAGCTTGACCTGGTTTTGAGTTCAAATTAATTGGCATACTTTAATTCACCAACCATGAGTAGGTGTAAGAAATCAAGACTAATTTTTCCTTATAAAAACTTGATAGATATCTATAACTTGACCAAAATGCATGCATTGCATATGAAAACCAGTAAGTATCTATCAAATGTCTCTTTTTTACGTTTTAGTCTGTTTTGTTCAAGCCTTCCAGAATAATACAAAAGAAAGGTAAGAGGAGTGGAAAAGTAAATTAAATTGAGCTAGATTAAGGTTGGATATAATATTCCCCAACTTGAAACTTTAATTCTTTTTTTTTAAATCCATTATCCAACCTTGACTAGTATTATTACTATCATTACTAGATTGTGTTTTGATGACCCCCTGCTAATTTTTTGAATGAGCTGTGTCATTAGGTGGAGAAATTATGGTAAATATATGAATGAAGTTTATTAAAGTGATTTGAAAAGTATATTTTAGATTTATAACACAATTACTACATTTTTATAAAAGTATATTTTAGATTCATATAAAAAAAAACATGTCTTATTCTATAATTTATTTACTATTTTTATAATATTTGAAATTGTATAGATAAAAAATATTCTTCTTCCCATGTCCATATTGACAGAAAATTATTCAGTTGTGTATACAAATTTGGATTAGGAGCGATTAGGAAAATTCTCAACTGATAAGTAAGAGTAAATATGGAGATGTTATTACACACTAATGTATTAATCACACGAAGAGAATATATGAATACCATATCGTTTGAGCATATGTGATTGGATTTATCGAATGTGTATTATTGATGTATTGGTATACTAATATATATAGGGTTATTTATTTGAGTATTTGACGAAATGGTACTCTTTTCTTATTTTTTATATTAAAATGGACTATCCCTCAAACCTATTACCTATTGGGATCTAATTTACTGCAGTCTTAACAAAAATACTAAACTAATCAGTATTTTTAAAAACGCTAATAAGTTCAGCGTTTTTATCGATAATTTTTTATCTTAACTATTGGAATATTAAGTTATATATATATATATATATATATAAAGTTGATCAGTTCAACGCTTTTGCTTAGAGATAAAATATCGATTAGTTCAGTGTTTTTTTGTTAGGATTACAGTAAATTAAATTATATTTGGTAATAAGTTTGATGAGTAATCTATTTCGACAAAAAAAAACTCCATCTATTTCTCAATATACTCCTCTACCAAAAAAAAGTTAAGAAATCTCTCCCAACCTTCATACACCAAACTGAATGTTAATAGCATAATGAAACGACCCAATTCCAGTCTCAAAGTATGAACACGTAGTTGCGAGTAAAAAGTTAATACCGAGTCCAACGTAAGACGAACGCAACAAGTCTTGGAGTGGAGTTGAACACATCTCTCGTCTCCTTAAACTATATATATATTTATATATTTATACACGGAGATGGACCACGAAGGGATAAGATTAAGAAAATAAATGGCAGGTGGAGGTGGAGGAGCTTCGGAGATCACCCTCGAATTCACCCCGACGTGGATCGTCGCCGTCGTGTGCTCCGTCATCGTCTTCATCTCCCTCTTCTTCGAGCGCTTCCTTCATTACGTAGGCAAGGTAAGGCGGAGCTTACGAAGAAGATTAATAAGTTTCTGGGCTCCGAACACTACCATCCAGTGGCGGGAAGCCAGGATTTTCCTCATATAAACACAGCTTATCTAATGTTCTTATCCTAAATTCATTAACATGGGAAGTTTTTAGATAAAAATCTAATCTTTTTAGAGCAAAAAAATTTAACTGAGGAGAGCTGTTTGAAGTGCAGACTCTGAAGAGGAAGCACCAGAAGCCTCTGTTTGAAGCTCTCCAGAAAGTCAAAGAAGGTTTGCTCATCTCTTCCATCTTTGACGGCGCTCAAACTTAATACATAGAAACTCTTCAGTTTTGTTTTGTTTTGTTTTAATGGTTGTTTATGTTACAGAGTTGATGCTGTTGGGATTCATCTCGCTCTTATTGACTGTATTCCAAGGGCCCATACAAAAGATATGCATCCCCGAAAGCGTCACACACCACTGGCTTCCATGCAAGAGAGAGCCGGCCGCCGCCGCAACCGAGCATTTCAGTGTAGCCGGCGGCATGAGGCGGCTTCTCGCCGGGGGCGGTGAGGGGTCCGACCACTGCCAGAGGAAGGTAATGAACATTTTAACGTGCATTGCTTTGCGTTCGCTACTTAGAAGTAGAAAAGGAGAAATTTTTTCTTTTTTCTTTTGTCTTGGAGAATAGTTATGTTGGGATGACAATAACAGGCCAGCTAACCATATTTATTTAGACTAATTAAGTTGACTTTATGACAAAGTTGGGGTCGGCGGTCCTTCTGGTGTCGTGTCGTGTCGTGTCATGGGATGTGACCTATGCCTCTTAGGATTTGAAAGTGTCGACGAATCCCAAGTATAATATTAGCCTATTTGTCTTTCGGATCGGGCCGGGCTTAAAAATTGGAACCTTTTACCGCCCGCTAACCCGGTGCTCAATCTGGCGAAGGCCGAGTCGAGCTGACTGGGTAGCCGGCCGGCGGGGAGGAAGAGAGGCGAAGAGAGGAGGATGAGAGAAGGAAGAAGCTTGGAAAGAGGATGGAGGAGGGAATAAGGTAATTTTAATTTAGTTTTTTTGTACGTCAAACTTGGGGTACGTTTCGAACCAAATTCTAGATGGAATTCAATTGATTTTATTTGGAAATGAGTTTCCTTATTTGAAAAATAGGGAGAATCTAACAATTATAATTTGGTCACAGGAGAATTAAGTTCTTAGATTTGAAATGCAAGAAAGTAAGTTAAAATCCAGCTAAAATATAATTTTTTTCCTGGATTATCATTCTTTATGGTTTACACAATCCATTATTGTCCATTTAATTTGGAAATCTAATTTACGACACTTAATTATTGTCTCTTAATGGATTCAGGGAAAAGTTCCATTGCTTTCACTTGAAGCTATCCATCAATTGCACATCTTTATCTTTGTTTTGGCAATCACTCATGTGGTTCTCAGCCTTTTCACAGTGCTTCTAGGATTGGCAAAGGTACTGATGAAGATGATCACATTTGCTTTTCTAATTTGCTTCTCCATGTGCTGGGTGAGTTAAACTACTTCTGTAAACATTCTCCGGATCACTTCAGATACGTTTATGGAGACCTTGGGAGAACTCAATCCACAAAGAGGATGACAATGGTATCATTGGCTTTTATCTTGTTCATAACTTACTGCGATTTTTTTTAGCTATTAAGTGATCCCAATTAGAGGAAGGAATAAATCAGTAAAACATGGCTTCTCTGCCATGCTAAGTGGCCAAATGATGCAATATTTATCTTCTTTGAAGGTATGATATAGCTGTTGGTTCATGACCTAACATTTTAAACTCTTAGGTCAATTGGTTATCTAGTATGGCATCAGAATTATCCTTTTTGGAGGTCATGGGATCAGCCCACCTTTATTCCGTGTTGAGGTGTAATGCACATCTTATTATTTATTCTCTATTCATGAGCAGTATTACGGGTTGTTGGTCTATTAATTAACAACTTAAGTTTTTAAGTCTAACAATCTAATATATGTGTTAATTGCTAACTCATGACAATAATATGTGCAGTTCCTTTGATGATCAAACATGTGCATCAATTTGAATTTATCGAGAAGCGCTTCAAGGGATTTGGCAAAGCTGCAGTTGTACTAAGTTGGTTGGTATGTATTAGATTCCTCTTATTTCCATGTTTACTGACATTTATTATGCAGAGGTATCAGCAGACCCATAAATAAAGATGCTTTTCATTTCTTTCAGCATTCTTTCTTCAAGCAATTCTATGGGTCAGTTACTAAATCAGACTACACTACAATGAGACTTGGTTTTATCATGGTAAGCATATTCCTTAGCAGTCACTAGTCTTTTGTTTAAAAAAATAATAATATTTGTTTACCCTTCATTTCTTTCTCATTTCACAATTGCAGACTCACTGTAGGGGAAACCCAAAATTCAATTTTTACAACTACATGGTACGAGCCCTTGAAGCTGATTTTAAGAGAGTTGTTGGTATAAGGTAGTCATCACACAGTTCTTGTTTACTTAGCTTTGATTGTAGTCAATCTTAGGTGCAGCATAAATAACATACATACATACATATATATATATATATATATATATATATATATATATATATATATATATTGACTATATGACTCTCATAATTTCAACTTTGTTGCACTGCAGCTGGTACCTATGGATCGTTGTGGTAGTTTTCTTGTTGGTGAACATCAATGGTGAGATTTTCTTTCCTGCAAGCTATTTTCTTCTGTCTTTTCTATTCTGAACTTGAAGCCATATCCACTCTTTTGCAAATTAATTCAAATTAGAAGTGTTTTTACGCAATTAGTATTTGTAGCTTGATCTTGTTTATTAATTGCCCATAGCATAGTATATGAGTCTGTGTCTGTATTTTGGTTTCTCATGTTTCGATTTTCTTTATACTTTCATACAATTGTATTGGAAGAAGAGTTACCTTGAAGCAGCTCTTTTGACAATTGCTTTTGTGTTAAAGAATATATCTCCTTAAATGAGCCACGCTGTCTTTTGTCAGACTCCCTCTTACTTCTGTGAAAGTCTTCGTAGTATTTCGCTTTGTTTAGTTGCATAATAATGTACTCTCTGAGGGTTATCTTATTCATGCAGGATGGCATGCATATTTTTGGATATCATTTGCTCCTCTAGTTGTAAGTTCTCATTACTTCTCTTGAGGTCTGTACTATTGCAAATTGAATCATTGTTATTGAATCTGCAAAGTTACTACTTTCTCTGCAGAGAAGGTGAACATTTTTCAAGCCTAGTGTTCTTAGGCAGGAAAAGAAAATTGTGCTAACTAGCTAATGAGTTCCATCAGAAGGACATCAAGCTTCTTCATTTGCTTTCTTCTATTAGTATTAGACCTCAGAGACTGGGAAATCCTAGTAGATAAGGTCATTTTCAGGGAACCGATCTTGCCTTTTTATTTTTAAGCTATGCATGTGTAGAAAGTCGTTGATGGAAAACAAAGATAAGCCATTGAATTCAGTTCATCGGTATTTGCATCATCAATGTTCTTTCTATGTTCCATTCAGATATTAATTTTTGCAAGAATATGTTGATGACTGAATCCTTTTATGAGTTTATCTTGCAAATGTATTCACCAGCTATAAATTTGCAGATTCTTCTTGTGGTTGGTACCAAGCTGGAGCATATTATCACCAAGTTGGCGCATGAGGTTGCAGAAAAGCATTCAGCCATTGAAGGGGACTTAATAGTAACACCTTCAGACGACCTCTTCTGGTTTCACCGGCCCAAAATAGTCCTCTTCATAATCCACTTTATCCTTTTCCAAAATGCATTTGAGATTGCATTGTTCTTCTGGATGCTGGTGAGTAATCTAGGTTATACCATTCTGTGTTTGTGATCCATTTGCAGATTCTTCTGTGTTTGTATATTCCAGAAAAGTAGCGAAAACCAGCAAGCTGTATGCAGAATTTGAGTTTATAGTCCTTACATAGTTATAAAATGCTATTATCCTACAAGTTCTATTTATACTTCTATGGGTACATAAGTCAATGCATACAAGTGAGTTTTTAGACCATTAAATGCTTACAATGTGCTATTTTCTGCAGACTACATATGGCTTTGATTCCTGCATCGTGGGGAAGGCTCGTTTCGTAATCCCAAGACTCGCTATCAGGTAAGGGATCAGCATTTTCTTTCCCCTCAAAACTTACTGCTTCATGATTTATGTGATCTCACATCATCATGTTTCTTGGTGCTTTCAGTGTCATTTCTCAGCTTCTTTGCAGCTATAGCACTCTACCACTCTATGCCATTGTAACTCAAGTGAGTTGGATAACATATTGCCTTTGTATTCTTGAAATGATAACATGAATGTTCTTCTTGGAAGAAAAAGAAAACAGATCAAATGATTGATGATTCTATGTATGATTCTTCTTTCTTGTGTAGATGGGGAGCTCATTCAAGAAAGCTATATTTGATGAGCATGTGCAAGAAGGTCTTGTGGGTTGGGCTCAAATGGCAAGGAAGAGGACGAGAAAACCAATTATAAGCGAAGAGGATGATTCGCGTCCAAAAGGACCGTCATCCGAAAATGGAAATGGTATCACTGAAGAGAATTGATCAACTTCTCATGGTCACGGAACCGAGATGTTTGCATTTCGGTTCTAACCGATCCGAAACTGCTCCTTAAAACTAGTATCCAACTGAAACAACTCTAATAACAATTTTTTTATGTATTTATTAAATTCTAAGCTGGATTTGATTTGAATCCAACTTATACCTAGTTCAATCTCAATTATATTGCTTAAATGCGATTAGATTTTGTGTGATGCATCGAAAAATAAGATAAAAGAAGACTATTTATTAAAAGAAGTCTGAAAACGATACAACAAAATTAAACTGAAATCGAACACTGACTGAAACATTTCATAATTTAAGCATAGCCGAAACAAAAATCGAAACCGAAACTTAGAACTATGGCAGATGTGTGAAGTGAGTCCGTGAAAGTTATATGCAGCGCTATCATATTTTTCAGCAGCATTCATGTGTGTACAATCCTCAAATAATCTCGACAACACTTGATGCATGGTAGCAGACCCAAATAGATAGCTCAAAGCAGGCGTGTCATGATCAGACAATAATACTATGATGGTAGTAGATCTAATGGCGTAACTAGATTCAAACAGTCTTTCCTATTTCTCTGTTATGATATCATAGATTTTTTTTTTATTTGATGTTTCATTAATGAGTCATCCCATACATACTATTTGTAATGAAAAGAGGTCTAGAATTATAAGGAGATGTAGGATTCCTTCAGTTCAGGCAGTGATTTGCTTGGTCAGGTAGAAAAAAAAAGATTAAAATCTTATTTAATTGAGTTTCTTGAATTTGAACTCATTTCTGCCTTGATCTGATAAGCTTCTAAGTTGAATTTGATGAGAAACACTACTCATATTTGAATGCCAGTAGATTGTAAGTGATAGTGCACTGCAATCTTTCTTTTACAGTAGTTGTATCCCATTTGGGACTAAAACTCTTTTACATATGATAATCAGCAGATTATACTCCTAAAGGATGTGCAATTTCTTCATTGAATTTGCTATGAAGCCTTGTATTTCTCTTCCGTTCAGAACGTTCAAAAGCAGTCATTGACACATCACAGAATAATATAGCCAGATGACAGAGTTTATTGCACAGTTTCTTATTTTCTCTTGGTTTCCACCATTCATTTCTTGGTTCATTCCACACTTGAATAAGAACACCACAAGAATAAAACCATCCAATCCACATAAAAATAACACAAATTCGTATACCGAATATTGGGTTAAGAGACAATCTGCAGTAATGATAGTTGCATAAGATCTAATCTTCTGAATCTGATATCACGAAAAGAAAAACCCTTGCGGAGTTCATGGAAAACAACTGCATTACAGATGTTTGCTTGTCTGAGTGTTTTATTACAGTTCATCAAATGTCGAAGTCGCAGTACAAACACCACAAATTCAGAAAAATCTCAGAGAAGAACATGTCACCATAAAATCTGGTCTAATCGTTGTTATCATGAATGTTTTAGCACACATGATAGTTGTATTCGCATGTTTCTACCTTAAGATTCTGATGACTTGACGATAAAATTTTGGCGTCTGACGGGGTTCATGACAACCGGCGGTCCAGCAGTGCGAGGCCAGGCCTGAAACTTCTTATCAGTTTCTTCCTGCCATTCCTTACCAGTGACAGTCCTTGGTGTGTTTCCTGGTTAAAGAAAGATGCTAAATCTAAGATGACTTCTCTAATTAATAGTGGAAAGTTTGATCAACTGACCTCCCAATATCTTCTTGTCAGCAATGTATACTCCACAGACATATGCAAATGCAAAGGATGCAGCCACAGATCCAATGATGTACTTGGTTGCCATGTTATAACTGCAGCAAGAATGTCCTGAACTATTAGTTTAGGTTGGAACTGGTGCTAGATAGTGATTATAAAAAAGAAAAGAAAGAAAGAAGAGAAACAGGAAGAAAGAGGTCTGGAAAAGTAAAGATCAAGTTGAACTCTTTGAATTCAATTAGTTCATTGCAGCGAAGTAGAACGCAGAGTAGACACTTGTAGACTAACAACATAAAAGATTCTTTCGACTTCAAGAAGTTCTAAATGCAATCACCTGAAGCATTAAATCTACGGTTCTGAAAATAAAATTCAGCTCATATTTTTCTCTGGACATAGGAAGTATAATAACTCTCTGCTTCTTTGCCCAAACAAGAAGATTCATCTACCAGATGCTTAGATTATTCAAGCAATATATGAATATTGACTCCCAGATGTTGCTAGAGGAATTCTTCTCCATCCCAAACTAAGTTCCTTTCTGTTTCTCTTTTTCTGTGATGAGGTAAAGAGACTGAATGGTTTCATCAATATAACAGTGTCTACAAATTTCTCATAGAGTGGATCTGTCCATATGAATGCTACTCTATCTACTATCCAACGCTAATATGCCATCCTTATATTTGGAACAGAAAAAAGATCTACTGTTCTTCAGTAACAGATAAAGTTATCAATAAACCAAAAAGGAATCATCTCTCTTTGGATAAATCACAGAAACTAGCATCCTAGATCACACAAAAACAGCACAACAAAGGAAAGAGGTGAAAGATCTAACCAAAGGCTTTGGCAATGGCAATGGCAATGGCAATGGCAATGGCAGCTAATTGGGTAGATGAGAAGACAACCTCCTCAAGCCGTTGACATATAATTATATATATACATACATATATACAGTGAGGAACAAGGTCCACGGGTGGAGAATGCCGATATCTTTTAACACAACGTCCTCAACTTTGTTGAAGGAAACGTCGCCGATTTAAAGTCATTGCAGACTTTGACCGTTGACTTGGCGGCATCCTGGAGGAAAACCAGGGGCGGGCTCAGCTCAGCCCATTGGTTTGATCTTTTGGTCTAGAGTTTTAATTAAAAGAAGTGCAAGTTGGGCCGTTGGATAAAATGGACAGAGAAATTTATTAAAAACACCCTATCTTTTGTTTGTATTTCATTCTCACCTTGATATTAAGCCATGCAGCCCTCGCATTTTATTCTTATAGAAAAATTCTGAGCTTTTTTTTTAGAAAGAAGTAAGAATATAATGATGTCCCAATTAATTAAACTGATGTTATTGAGTTATTTTCTTTAATCATTTGCACTCAATCTCAAGTCATCTTTGAGTTAAATTTAACTTAGCAGATACTATATTATCGTACTTGTCTATATTATCTAATAACACATATATCAAACTCTATGTGCAACAGTATACATAACATAAAGTTACTTACCCTTTGCAATAAGTATTTAATTAGTAAAAATTGATGAAAAGCATCAATTTACTTAGTAAACTTTTGTGATCGCATATTATTTTGAGACTTTTGTAACTTGACACCTTATTTTTTTTATAATTTTTATTTGAAGCATTAGGTTAATTTGGACGGTGGCGACAAAAGAATAATTTATAAATACCTAGATTACCCTTGTATTTTTTATCTTCTCCTTCTCTCCATCTTTCCTATTACTCTTACCACTTCATTATGCCCAAGCAAAAGATTTTGATCTCCAAATCGGAGTCGATGGAGATGCTTGGCTTGTTCTATATTCTTCGGCGAACTACTGATCGGAGCAAGAATAGGTAGAAGAAGAAAAAAAAGGAGAAGAAGAGAAGGAGGAGAGGGAAGGACAATGTGGTATTTTAATAATTTGATTAATTTTTATTAGTCAAAATAATATCAGAATGTTAAGTAAAAATTTAATAGAAAAAGAAAATTCGAGTTACAAAATTCTCGAAGACTAAACGTGAATAGGTAAAATATAGAACGTAATTTGTAAATTTCTCTTTTGTTTTCTTTAATTTTTACTATTAAAATCTTAGATTGACTCTTAATTAGCTCTAACAAACATGTATGCTAAAAACAAATGCTTTCAAGGATACACATACACAAGTCAAGTAATTTGAAGGGTATGAATAAATATCTTTTATATATATATATATACTCTCACCCTCTGCAGTGCATACATACCATAACATAATATCACATTAATCCTTAAAAAAAGCATATAATTTTCCCTTATACTATTTAATATATACCACTGAGCACTCTTCTATAAGAATACAATTATATCATTTTAAATTGTTCAAGAATAAATTGCACACTGTTATCTTTCAGTAGTGCATATATAATTAAATCTTGCTTTGATTATTCACTCCCTATCGTGTTTAATTACTTATTATTTGACCAATGTATTTAAATATTGTGAGTTAAATTTACCCAACAACTTAATAATGGAACAAGAAATATTTGATTGTTTCAAAAATCTAAAAGATAAAATGTCTTCATGGTGCATGATGCATGTATAGTCAAGTCTACTCATGGCCGGGTATTTTTGAGGTAATACTCGAATGGTAAATATTAATCTGATATAATGCCACCGATAATGATAATAAGAGCGAAAAATAGGGTTTTTATTTTTTGCATATGATTTGGTAGGTAATTATAAATTGCAAAGTATTATTTCACTTAAGTCTCCTGAACTATCACTGATTTTCAAGTACATTTTCGAAACTTTTTTTTTCACCATGTACACACCTTGAACCAAAATTTTATTTGGTTTTGAGGTTCATATAATTATTTTTTTCTCGATTCAACAGGATAAATGTGGATATTTATGTTAGTTTAGAGAGTATATGTGGGTAATACAATTTTTTTTAAAATGTATGTAAAAAATAGTAACAGGTCAAAAGGTCTAAGTAGAATTTACCCTAATTTTTCGACCGCAAAATGAAAAATAAAACAATCGAAGTTTCCAACTGATGAACAATAGAGTTAAAGATTTTTGAGGACTATTTAAACTACAAAAATCTAATCTTCCAATTGCCATCTACTTGATTCCTCATTGTGGAAGGTGAGAAGTCAAAAGGTTTGAACATAACATTTCAACTATTGAATTGTATTGCAGTTGCAAACCTTATTTTTTACTCAAATCTCTCATCACCTGAACACACTATGATAAGTTTACACTTTTTCCAGCCAGAGGAGACGATCCTCTGCAGACCCAACTGCCAGAATTTCCTGCAGTCTGTGGACTAGTTAACTAGTCCTAATCAGCTGCCAGTTTTGTTCAAAAGCACTCAAAAACTATTGCTTGACCTTCAAATGATTTGTAAGATAATTCCACATTGTAATCAAGTTATCTAACAGATTTTATTTATAAGCAACATTTTTGTTTAGGAGAAGTTATACTTTACCTCATGTGATTTTGCTCAGTTGTGCGAAACTCCCGTATATTTTCAACTGAAGTATTTAATCCCCGATAGTCAATTATTCTAATTAGAGATAAAGTTATAGAGAATTAAATAACATTTTTAATACATCTAACATAATTAAATTTCAAATAACATATTATATATATATATATAAATCTAATCGGTATTATTTTAAATGCATTGGAAAGGTTATTCAATCCTTTAAGTTGGTTTGATTTGAGACTAAACCCTGAACTTAAATAGTTAGCCATTGATTTTTTAGTCTTGATTAGATACCTTGAATTAGATTAAGAAAATATGATATTTAGTTGTAAACTATGTTAAAAATGTAATTATTACTTTTGATATGAAAAAGTTGAAAAAAAATATTAGTTTTAGACGAAATAAATGATATATAAAATTAATGGACGAGAATACTTTTGACTTTGACGATAAAAGTGATAGATTTAAATTAAATCAAGGATAAAATTAGGATCATCTCGAATATATATTAAATTTTTTATTTTATTTTTTAGAGAGTTATATTAGTTAGAATAAAAAAATAAAAAAATTTAGTAATTAAACTTAGCTAGGGTTGCTGACTGAAATCCTCTTTTCCCAAACTCAAGCAAATAAGGGCATACTTTAGATTGATTAAATATGATAAAAAAATATATAATTAGCTTTAAAAGATTGGATAAGCTTTCTAATACATTGAAAATAATAGTAATCAAATTTTAACTAATAAATATATCAAACATATTTTTTTTATCATATTTTTCTAAACTAAATTTGAGCGATGTTATTTTAAATATGTCAGGATCCAATCCTCTTGTTACTTTATCTCTAATGAGATTAATGTCCACAAGCAAAAAAAGGTGATTTTAGAAAGCTCCCCTACCTTGGTCGTTCCCATGCCTCCCTCAGTGCTCAAACCACCGGATTCCCCACCTACTAAGGTGGAATCCACCACTATTGCCGCATCTGAAGCAAAACCTGATGCCAAGGAAACAGAACCTTCGTTGCAAAAAGACAAAATAACTCCTTCTAAGGTGGGGATACCTCAAGAAATAAATGATTCACTCATGGATCAGGCTGAAAGCAAGGTTCCACCGCCGCCCTTATGGACCCAACTATTTAAGGTCACTTATAACTCCACTGTGTTCAAAGGATAAATAACTCTTCCTTATCCAAGGTGACCCTAGACCTTGAAAAGATCAAGGAAAGTAGAGCGAAATGACGACACAGCCTCATTAATAAGTTTCTAGGCCGCCCCCCCGCCACTATCTTACTTGAGTAAGGAGGCAGCGAGGAAATGAAAACCAACCGGCACTCTTCAGGTAATAAATATGGCAGGTAGCTTTTTTTTACTTTCAAGTTTTCTTTTGACAGGGATATGATGAAAGTCCTTACTAGGAGACCTTGGACCTTTTGGGGTTTGGTTCTTGACCTCATCCCTTGGAGGCCAAACTTCCAACCCTTGTTGGAAGAGTTTGTGTTTGCCCTGGTTTGGGTTCAATTGATTGGTCTTCTTGGCGAATATTGGAGGAAAGACCTCACTTATATAGCCTTGGATCTTGGTAGGCCTATAAAAATTATGGTTACACTTTGGCTTGTACTCGGGGTAGATTTGCAAGGGTTTGTGTTGAGATTGATCTAACCAAACCCTTAAAACAATCTACTTTAGTGGTATTCTTAGGAAGCAAGTTCCTCAAGCTGTAGCATATGAAAATCTCCCTACATTTTGTTTTAGGTGTGGCCGGATTGGTCATCGTTTCACGGTTTGTCCTTTATCCATTGATGTTTTGTATAATGTTTCGACTTTTGATGGCAAAGGTCAAGCTCTTGCTCCTGGTTCTAGTATGGGTGAGGTGCAGTCGTCGCCATCGGTGATGACCCCGCACCCGCTACCGAAGTCGGAGCGGGCACTTGAACTGTATGGATAGTGGATTTGTTGTTTAGAGGAAAGGTAACTAAGGGCGCCATGACGTGGGGACTAACACGGCCATTATCGACGGTGGAGCCTAGTCGACTACTTTTGAGCCTTCGCCTCAGACTATAGGTATGATTACCACTAATGCTGACATGGTGGCTCAAACGGTTACTCTCGCATGTAAGCTGACCCACTTCGATAGTGGTAGTAGTCGTGTCCATCTCCTATGTGCCCCTCAGCCACGTGGAGGCCTAAGAGCTTAACGGGCTCCGCCTTGAGCGCCTAAACCATCCTCGCCCCTAATCACACCTAATGCCTCGAATCTAGCCCCTGCTTTAGTCTTTTCATCTACCCCGCTTCGTGTTGTCTTTTTGGCTGACTTGCCTAGTGCAGGCTGTAGTGAACCGTTGTGCCCAAACCAAGGGCGTTATGCGAGGACATTAAAGCTATAAATATTATCGTTCTAAGAGAGGATCAGCCTAAAGATTTAGGAGATGCATCATTAACCATCCATCTTGGTAGTCCGTTGGTCTCTCCTTGCCACGTGGAAATAGATGGGATGGCTATTGATGGTGCACCTCTTCTAACTCCTCAACCTAATCACCACTCCGCATCCTCTTCCCATTCCCATCAAACTCCCATTCAATCTCTTCTGCAACCTTTAACCCATCCTCCTATCCAACCTCAACCATCTCCTATCTTCAAGAACCCCTCAAATATTCATCTAACCCTACCTAACTTCGCTTGCCTTGCGAAGAGCCTCTCGCTTGAGCCTTCTCAAGGCAGCCTTACCATGGGATTTTTCTTTCCTCCTCAACTCTCTATCTTACCTAATCCCTCCCCGGATCCCAGAGGAGGTCCCGAGCATGCTGAGATGGTGACTCTAGCCACTCGCGCTCTGGAACTTGCTCGGTAGCAAGCCAACAATGAAATGATCGATATCTCGGAGGAGCCATCTGACCTTGACTTGAAGGTCTACTCGGCTTCTTCGTTCTGACAAAAAAAGTTGTAGAACCCTTCCTCGCTGGTTCGTGCTACCGCCTTCTTAAGCCTCATACCAGCAAAAAGAAGAAGACTAGCGAAGACCAGCCTGCTACCCAGACCCACCCTACCGAAATGGATGATTCCGGTGTAGAGGCTATAGAGGATTCTATCCCAATGACTATTTAATGCGGAATTTATCTTGGAACATCCGAGGCCTTGCTAAAAGGGAAGGCCAAGTTCAATTATTTAAAATGATTAATTACTATTCCCTGGATATTTTTACTTTGTTAGAGACTCACACAGATTTGGCTAACATAGTGAATTTCCTTTGTAGAGTGAGCCCAAATTGAGACGGAGCCTTTGTGCCTAGGACGGGTGCCACAAGAGGGATCCTCCTTTGCTGGCGTCCAAAAAAAATTTGAAGGTATCTATCATTGATTCCTTGGACTAGGTTATGCATAGCATCGTCTCAAGCCAAAGTATTGCTCCTTGCCTCATATCTATGGTCTATGCTAATACCAATAGCCAAGTCAGAAATTGGCTTTGGCATGAACTAAGTTATCTTTCTATTGATATGCTTCGTATATTAATTGGTAATTTTAACTGTACGTTGAACCCTGAGGATAAGCTCGGTGGTAGGCCTTTTTTGATATCTTTCTCAGTTTCAATTTTTTCGAAAAATGTTAAATCAATCTAAATTTTTGGATGTGTGTTTTAGTGGTTCACCGCATACGTGGTCCATGCCGGCTGAAAAGAGCCTCGGGCCTAGATAGTTTTCAAGAAGAATTTTATAAAAATTATTGGGACATTGTAGGAGAAGATTTGGTTGCTTTGTTTATTGACTTTCAAAACTCATCTTCTATACTTAACCACTGGGGGCAAACCTACCTTTCTTTTATCCCAAAAAAAGATAACCTGGCCAAGGTGGTGGACTACAGACCTATCACCCTCTGCAATTATAGAATTCTAGCCAAGCTTTTGGCTAACCGGCTTAAGCTGCTGTTGCTGGAGTTGATAAGTTCTGAGCAAACAGCTTTCGTAATCGGTAGACACATACATAATAATATTGCTATTGCTCATGGAATAGCAAATTATATTAATTCTGCCAACTGCAAAGATAGCTTTATGATGATCAAAATAGACTTAGAAAAAGCCTATGACCGACCTAACTAGGAGGCTATTTCTCTAGCAATGAATCACATGTGCTTTCCGAATAAATTTATTGCTAGATTAATGTGTGTGGGTTCTCCTATTTTGGCTACTCTCATAACTGGTATGCCTTCGTGTTGGTTCAAGGGCGAAAGGGGAGTTCAACAAGGAGATCCATTATCCCCTTATTTATCCTAGTTGCTGAAATTTTTACTCAGTTCATAAAACAGGCTACTAATAGTGCTAATCTCACACCCCCTACATTTTAATCATAATACTCACATTAGCAATTTAATGCATACTGATGATCTTCTGGTTGTTGTCAAAATCACTCATGCTTCTTGCACTATCTCTATTTTTGATAGTCATGAACATATCACGAACATGAGAATTAATCAAGCTAAGTTAGAAATTTTTTTTTTTGATAAGATCCCTTCTAACATGAGAACTGCCATCATCCATGCTTTAAGTATGAGGGAAGAGCAATTCCTTTATAAGTACCTAAGGTCTAAAATTACCCCAAACAAGTTACTCATAAGGGACCATGAGGATTTCTTATCTAGAGTTAATCGTAACCTGGCTGATTGGTAGAAATCTTATTTGACTCAAGCTGGACAAATTGTTCTTATTAATTCGGTCCTTAACTCCATGCCAGTATATTTGATGTCTTCTACCTAGACCCCTCCTGCGATAGTCGAACGAATAGCTAAGTTAGCTTGTAATTTCCTTTTGGAAAAAAATAACTCGGCTAAGTGTTTTCATTTAGTAGGGTGGGATCAAATTACCAACCCAAAGAGTCGAGGCAGTCTGGCCATGAAAGACTTACATACTACTCATATTTCTCTTATGGCAAAGAACATCTAACGCCTGCTCATTGGTGGGTATGACCTCTGGTCTAAAATTCTTGTCGCTTGGTATGACATTCCACACCCGTGGGAATCAAAGAAACTGAACTAGTGCTTTGCCAATTGGCGCCTGATCATTTTCACATTAAATGATCTCAAAGAAGGCTTTGTGAAGCTTATTAGAAACGGTCAAACCACTAAGATTTGGAAGGACCCTTGGCTAGGTCCTTTGCCACTTGACAAATGGCCAACCTTCAATATGCAATTTAGACACTTGGCTATCTATGTGTCTGATCTCATTCTAAATAGCCAATGGGACTATGATATCAAAACTACTATGTTTAGCATTGATCACATTGACTCAATTCTTAGTATCAACCTCTCCATGTGCAATCTAGAAGACGTTGGATCTAGAAGTTCCACCCCATCGGCTATTCCTCATCTAAATCTACTTATAAATTTCTTAAATCTCCTCTTGAGCTCTCCAATCAATGGGATGATTGGAGGAAAATTTGGTCTCTTTCAATTCCACCCAAAATCAAAATCTTCTTGTGAAAAATGGCTTGGGGCCGCCTGCCTACTAAAGCTTATCTAGCTCACATCAGGATTGGGATGGACGACAAGTGCCCTATTTTCTCTAATACAATAAAAATCATAGACCATATCTTCTTTGAGTGTGGCATGGCCTCATCTCTCTAAGACCTTGAAAGCACACCTCAATAAAATGTCTGCCTTGAAGAGAGATAGTCGGATAGTTATTAGTTGCAGCTTGGGCAGTGGGTTATCAAATCTGGACAAGGCTTAGGTTTAGGGTTGTTGTGTGGTGCTCATGTGGCAAATTTGGAATATGAGAAATAAAATTATTTTCTCTAGTGGAATGGACAAAATCCGAAAGGTATGGAATTGAACTATATCGCTTAATAATGAATATCATCAAAACCTCTATGTCAAAAAGATGAGGCCTAACCCCCACTCTATGGCTCAATGGGACCCTTAACCACTCAGATGAGTCAAAGCTAACTCTGATGGCTCTTTTGTGAATAGAGTAGAAGTGGCTGGGGCCGAATTCATACTTTGACGGGTTGACGATAAACCTATCCTTACAAGGTGCAAATGTGGGTCCTATAAATCAGTGCTAACTACAGAAGTCACCACAATGAAAGAAACTCTACTCTGTATAGTGCCGAGATGATACTCTAAAGTCTAGCTCGAATCTAACTCAAAAATTCTAATCGGCATTATGCAAAATGGTCAACAGCTTCCATGGTTTCTTGGGTCTATCATTGATGATATTAAAAACCTAACTAGCAATTTTAAAAATTGCAAAGTTACTTATATATCTTCTCAAGCTAATCTAGCTGCGGATTGACTTGCAAAAAAGGAAGAAGCCTTGGTTTCGGGTGTACTTGGGATAGGAAATTTCCTTCTGGACTAATTCAATTTTTGGTCTCCAATTCTGGTGGATACTTTTGCACCTAGTTACCAACTTAACATTGAAATTTTCTCTTTTTATCAAAAAATAAATATAATAAAAAGTGAAATTAACCCTTTTTTTCATTTATAAGCAACACAGATATTTGCTAATGTGATATAAAGTGGAATTAACTTGCAAATTGTTCATTCACAAGTAATCAGAAGTAAGATCTACCAAGTGTCCTGAATATGAAAAATTCGTTGAATGGTGGCTGCAGAGAATCCACTTACCTACCCTTGACATATATAAGTTTGGATCCTCTCCCTCTCTTCCTCTACCACTTCCTCTCAATAGTAAACCAAGATGGCATCTTCTAAGAAATACTCCCCTTCTGAGGTTTCTCTCCACATCTCAAAGGAGGATTGCTGGTTGATTATCCATGGCAAGGTTTGCAATACCTTCTCCACTTTTTTTCTTCTTCTCCCTCCAATTTAGCTTTTTCACTAAAACCCTTCAGATTACATAGCTATTGTTTCCTTTTTCTTTTTATTTTTCTTCCTTTTTTCTTTTACTTGATTAGATTGTTTTATTTCATTGTTTAATGTAGGTCTATGATGTGACCAACTTCTTAGGAGATCACCCTGGTGGACCTGAAGTTCTACTACAAGCAGCAAGTACTCATACTACTTTAATTTCTTCCACTATCTCAGGCCAACTCATAAACTAGAAACCAAATGTTTCATTTTTATCTTTATCCCTTCAAATTTATTCATTCAATATTGCTAGTAAGCACCATTGTTTGTAACCCTAACCATCATTTATGTTGGAACTTTAAAAGCTTTTGGAGATGCTACTGCTGCATTTGAGGAAGTAGGTCACACCTCCTCAGCCATTAGCATGATGGAGGTATATCTTATCGGCTCTGTCGGCAACCAGAAAGCCGGCACCGGGGCCGGCGACGGCAGACAGAAGAGCAAGCCCATCAACTCCTCAAGCTTATTTAGCCTCCTCCTCCCTGTGCTCATCCTTGGCATAGCCTTTGGGGCTTGGTATTACATTATTCAGGCCAAGGCTTAAAGTGCACCTATAAGTTTGGTGGGATGGCTACTTTTGATCTTTGTTTAGAGGAATAAGTAGTCTTAAAGGTGAAGTATGAGTGATGATTACTATTTGCAAAGTAGTCTTTGGTGGTTGAATAAAAAGTTTTTGGTCTCATTTGATGAGATGTCGCAATCTTTTGTTGGAATAATATCATGTATTAATCCAATCTTGTTGCATATATATTGTGCCTCAACTAAGTTGGAAGTAGTTAAGCTCAATGCTTTCTTCTTCTTCTTCTTCTTCTTCTTCTTCTTCTTAATTATGAGATTCTCCTAGGCTACTATCCATAATTATATTCTAAATCTTTTTTAAATAACACCTTATATTTTAGTGTTTAATTAACACCCCATCTGTAACTATTTGTAATCCATCATTATTTTTTGCCAATATATTTCATAACTTAAACTAATTAATTTCTTAAACAAGAATGGTAAGTTTATCTTTTAAAATAACCTAAACAGATATGCTTACCTTCCCTTCCCCCTTTTTTCTTACCTCATAATAATCTTGCCTTAGATATCATTACAAAATACAAACTTCTTTGGAAACATTTTTCTCAACTGAATTTTAGTAAATTTGGTAAGTGTGGGATAACTTTTTTCCTTTTAATCATTGAATAGCCTGTAGATCAGATGTACAATATTTTACATGTCCATTTTTCTTACTTTCGATTTAGCATATTCCGGACAAAAGGGTTATCTATTCTTGAATATAAAGACACTAAAACTCCATAACATGTTCGACGGTGATTCAACTTGATGTTGTAAGTTTCAAATTGAAGCATCGTCGATGCATTGCTTCAAACCAAACATTGCCAAGTCATTTGCTCCAAACCATGTGGTGCCAAGACAGGCCACCTACAAATCATCTATGTAACTTCATCCATACAGTTAAATAAGCCACCATATATGCATATGAATGCTGAGCAAGCTATGAATTATATCCATTTTATTATATTAGAAAAAAAGAAGAAGATGTATCTAATATAGAAAAAAGACACTCATTTTTTCAAGAGTCAAATCTTGAGTTTACCTAAAAAGAGTTCAAAGTACTTTTGAAGAGAACTTTGGAATTTTATTGATATCAATTCATAACACATTCAATTCTCCTCCTAATTCAGTGAGAAATTTGGGCAACTATCGAAACAGAAGATGCAGCGAGGGCGAGTGCGGATGTAGATGCAAGCGCAGCACTTCTTGTCACAGGGAGCTGGACACGCTGCTCAGGCCACCATTAAAGAGATTGAATCAAAGCATGAGGAAGAAGACAATATATAACAAGTAGATCTAAATAAAACAAGTTTAAGATCAAAGTTTAGTGCTGTTCTTATTTTCTAAGGCAAGTTACAGCCAATATTTCTTCCCATAGACCAAACTAACAATATCTAATTCTTCAAATTAGACTATTAACTATTGTGAGATCCACGAGAAGAAAGACACACCTACTTCGGATCCGTTCTGGGAGTACTCTATGTAGGGCATCGTCTGAGAAGTCGAAGCTAAGGCTACGCGTGCAGTGGCTGTTGTTGTTATGGCAGTGGCGAACATCAGAATGATCAGCAAACTGAGCCCCTTCATAATTCCCGAATGTTTTAATATCGCTGATTGAGTATGATAGTTTACGTGATAGATGCAACCGTCCATGAATACATTGATCAAATGTGAAGTATTTATAGATGGGACTCAGGAGAGGGAGAAGAAGGTATTAAATGTTAAATAGTGTATATGGAAATATAGTTAAAGATATGGATTTTCTTTTTAATTCTAGATGCTGTGAATAGTCTAAGAAGGTAAGTATCCAATACATCATCCAACTATCAGATATGGATATCTAATATGTATTTGATTTTTAAATGTATACATATGTGTCATCATGTGTGTATATTACTTTTATTTTTATTATTTTCATATTTGTTTTTTTCTTAAAAAGTGGGCCAAAAGCTCAGCCCAATTAAATAACTTTGAAGCTTAAACAATACATATGCTGGTTTAGAAACTCTATCCTGCTTATATTCATATCTGAATACAAATTGAGATTCGGGAAAGCTTCTTAATTTGGATACAAGTTTGCTACTGTTCTAGGTTGCATCCACCTAGATCACATACTTCCCGAGGATATGAAAGATACTTTATATTCCTTTGTCATGCAGCCAATCGCAATCCTTGGATTTGGTATCCACACATAGCAGTTTGCATGCAGAGAGCTTCTCAGTCTGATGCACTATCTCACCGAGGAGTGTTCAACGTTTATGAAAATCAAGTCATTTATGCCCTTCCGTAAAACTTAAAGTAGGTTGAAAGCATAAGCCATCTGGTTCAATGAAAGCTCACGATCTAAGAAATCAAACCAATTGTTAAACCTTAGATCGTCACTATCAACCCTAAGGCCCAGCCTGCTATGAAACCATGTTGTTCATGCAACTGGGCAAGTGAACAACAAATGCTCAATATTTTTCATCTGCTATTCTGCAATGGGGACAATCAAGATTAATTGCCCTGATCCTTCTATGTAGCACAACTCTTATAGGGAGTGCAACCAAAAGGCATCTCCATATGAAAGTTAGGACATAGGGCATTACTAGTTGTTTTTCTAGAGGGACTTCCAAAGATCCTTAACCTCAATGGCTGATGAAGAGCTTGTCCAAGCACCCATAAATAAGGTGCAATATATTTACTTGGTAGTAGAAAATACTCAGACGGCATGGGCATCTAGACCAAGTGGTTATCGTGGTCAAAGGCTGCCAGACATATATAGACATTCATAATTTGATCTGCCACTTTTGGATGGAAATATCTTCTAATGAGCTCCTCATGCCAAGCATTCCCTATAAGTAAATCCTTAGCCAACTGATCTCATTCCTTTCAAAAGGAATGATGAAGATACATGATGATCGAGATGGAAGCCTCATTCCCTACTTGCCATGTAACATTTGCGCATAGGGTGTCCCTTAAGCTCATCATAGAGTTCCAGGCTCATGTGGCTCTCTACTTGCCCTTAGCCTCTGAGAAGGTGCAATGTGAAAAGTATATGGGCTTGATAAGTTTAGCCCAACCTTAGCAGGTGATTAGAGTAGTCTCTAAGATAATTTTAAGATCAAGCTCTTATTTACCAACTCAAGGAACCTAATGCCTAAGCCACCCATGGTTGTGAGCTTACATAATAACATTCGACTCCTCCACTAGACATAGGACGAACTAGGACCAAATCCCCACTAAAAATCACACATCAATGCCTTGAGTTGGTTAAGGGAAGACTTCGATTGAGAAAATGATAGTTGTCATAGAAAAGATCAGAATAGAGGAGAGAACCATTTTAAGCAACACTAATCTTCCAGCATGCGATAAGTTCTTCGATTTCTATCCTACTATCCTCGATTAGAACTTCTCTACTATAAAGCTGAAGGCTCCAAGATAAATATATCTTACAGTCAATGGATGAACCTTTATAGCAGATATAATATGAGATCGCATATCGCAATCCATCAACTTGTTGAAGAAAACAATAGATTTGTCCAAGTGTAAGGCTTGACACGAGAGCGAGCAATAACGGTCTAATATTGTCTTCAAATTGTTAGCTTCTCTCATAGTAGCCATTTCAAGTAGCAAGAGGTCATTGACAAACATGAGGTGTGTAATAGTTAGGGCACCTAGAGCTAGTTTAATCCCATAGGTTCTTTTGAGCTTTGCCTCACCTTTGAATAGCAAGGAAAGAATATTGGACCCAAGATGAAGAGGCGGCAATAGTGAACAGCCTTGTCTGAGAAACTTACTGGGTTTAAAAAAGCCAATGGTTCTATCGTTAATTACCACTGAAAAGAAGGATGAGGTATATCTAAGTATTCTATTTAAAAGATGTGAAAGGGAGTCTATCAACTCAGCATAGATGTTATATGTAGAGAGAGGATTGACCAAAGTGAAGAGGTTCTTAAAATAACTAGTGAAGACATAACTATTGTTGTCTTGATTATGCATCCAAATCTGTGAGTCCATCTTGATCGAGGAGATGGTATTTTTTTTCTTTTACAAATAGTAGCAAATGTCTAAAGGAATCTAGTACTTTTGTCTCCCCAATTTAATCAATCCACCCTCGATCTCTGTTTCTAGTATATAGAGATACTCAAGACAACAGCAGGGCAATCTTCCTCTAAAGGCTGCCAATGTTGAACCTTGCCCAAGAGCATAACTCCTTGGTGAGAAGTTTAGAGCAATGCGAGAGCAATTTCCTCTGAACATAAACATTCTACCAGCTCTTACAATAGGAGGGGCGATAGAATGGAACCTTAAACCAACAGTTCTCTGCTTGAAAACTTTGCGAGCACTTTTTACTAGTCGAGAAAGTATAAAGCAATAATGGGTTATGGTTTGAAGAAACAATCAGAAGGTGGAGGGTGCGAGCTTTAGAGAAGAGCCTACACTAGTTCGATGAGGTCATGACTCTATCTAGTCGCTTTCGAATCAGATAACTATTTGCTCTATAGTTAGACCAAGTATAAGCGTGTCCCGAAAATTCTAGATCAATTAGTCCTACAGTATTGATTTGATTGTTGAAAATGCTTAGGTTGGAGCCATTTGCAAGAGAGCCTCCATCTTTCTTACTATTACTATAATTGTAGTTGAAATCTCCTATGTAGCAAAGAGGGACTAAACCTATTGCATAGAATTGGATTATTTCCCAAAGATTCAAATCTATCTTGTGATAGAGATCACCATAAATTCCTCTGTAAGTTCACTTGAACTCTAGGGAATTGCCACATATAAGGGCAAAAGTGAAGCATTGACTATCTTCCAAAACCTCCACACTGATATCCCTCCTCCCCTTACAAAAGTTTGAGACCACTCGAGAGGCCCTACAAACGTACCACAAAATAATACTCAAAGGGAAGAGAAATGAATGATTTTAGAAGCCTTTCTTCGACCACACCTAGTTTTAAAGAGAGGACAAAAAAACATGAGCATTTGGAGGATATATGAGAGATTACAAATTATCAAGAACCCTTATTGTCCTCGACAATTCCAGGCCAAGACATTTCTTACTTACTGTATGACGAGGACACACTCATCACTAGTAATAAGTCTAGCATTTTCATAGCATAACTCAACCAAGATGGAAAGTCGAGGAAGTACATTTGGCATGTAGAGGCATGAGAGGCAAAACCTTCCTCTTTATATGAGAGTTGGGTGCTTGTTGGAAACCTCAGCCGTTTAGACTAAATTTTGCTGTTTGCATGGCTTGGCTGATATGAGAGAAGTTGTATAAACTTGCATAGGGTACGTGGAGGGTGATGAGTTTAGGACAGCTTTGCATCGGACAATAAAACTTATTAACCTTTCCTTAATATGTAAGCCAACGACCACCAACAGGGTAGGATCTCCTAAGGGCCTTAGTTTGTCCTTTCTATAAGTGGGGCTTAGTTTTTAATACCTAACTAAATCAATTCATTGCTTATACCAATAGGTTTAATGACAATTTCTAAATCATCATTAATGCCATTCATGGTGACAACTACCCTAGCCTCCCAATAGGGGTCGTTGGTCATAGAAGATTGAGTTAAATATTTTTTTGCTTTGGACATATGGAGTATAAGACAACATTGTAGTAATGGAATGTGGTCCCATTAGTGAATGTCTTAACACATCTATGAGATCTAACATCATCAACAACCCTATTCGACATATTATCTTATTAGATTAGAGCCAAATTTTACTATTGTTATGAACTTTGCCTAAGTCAGCTAATCTCTATCTAAAACTTGGCGAGGAGTATCTTTGTGTTAGGGTTCTTTTGGCTCTTGATTTAAGTAGATTTGGAGATTGGAATAAAAAGTCATGGCTAAAAAGGTGATGGAAGGTTAGGATAAAGGTTGAAACGATTTACCTGATATTGTGGCGATCGTCGAATAGTGGTGGATGACTAAGGTTGGTGGAGAACATCATAGAGTAAAGTGGCTCATAAGAAAAGGTGTGAATTAGGATTTGATATCTTGATAGGATTTTTATGGTTAAGATCTACTCCTAGAAAAATAAAAATAATTTTATAGTTACGAATAAAAGAGCTATAAAAGCTAAATCTCAATTTTCATTTCATAAAGCAAATACTAGACCTTGCACTCTTATTTATAGGAGTTAGAGTACAATGGGCCAGCGCCAACTTGCATTAATGAGGCATATATACAGATTATTGATTCTAAATCAAAATGTGCATCCAATAAGCAAATGATTCTAATAGACTTGACTCGACTAACTCAACCCATATGGTTAAATCGTATTAAGCGTCACAAAACTCCTCATGGCAGGTCATTTGCCATCTAACCGGGTAGGTTGCAGCGAGGCAACTATTTGCCTCCCTCTTCTCCCTAGAGAGAGTATCTTTTTTTGTTGAAGAGACATGAAGGTTGGTGTATCATGGGGGAAAGTCACGCTTTGCCTTGCCTTCCAATATCTACAGTGCATACATTATGCCATCTCATGGCCAAGCCTTTCATAGAAGTAGTATCGGGGCAAGTGTTCAAAACGAGCATGCACTTCTTGGCTAGTGCCATTGAGGAGCACTATCGATAGGGATTGTTCAATGGCTTTGCAATGTCTACATTTACATGAGCTTTGAGAAACTTTGTCCATTTTGATGCATCAGTGTCCTCTAGTGAAACTAGAGTACATACCCCCTCTCTTAGAGGGCAAAAGCAGTCTTTAGAAACATACTCTAATGGCCACCTGTTGAACTAAATCCAAAACTCCGAATGAGAGAAGCACCATTGATTAGGTGGGAGATTCAGCTTAAAGTGTGCTAAAAATGAAAAATGTCCCTATTGAAAGACTACAGTGCACCTTACCAAATCTTCGATTAATCTACCTCCAACTCGAAGGAAAGTAGAAATGTACCTTTAGAGCCCTAAACTAACAGGGTGCTCTTCTAGTCTCATATTACTCTGTGTACGTAAGAATTCACTTAAATTTTTTTGAAAATTTTTATTTATATTATATTGAGTTAAATTCAAGATTCAGTGGGTATTTTATTTATATTCGAATCCGTTTAAGATTCGGGTCGGTTTTAAGTTACTATCAATTTAAGATCCGATTAGTAATTCGGTCATCAAGATCTAATTTGGTAACTGCCTAATATTCGGATCCGGTCTCACCCCTGCCTCATTTCTGCATATCCATTTATCCTTCTTCTTCTTCCCTCGAACAATCGAATTCCTCGCATAAATAAGCGAGAATCCCAATCCTCACCTCTGCTCTCTTTCGTCATGGCAGATGCTCACCCTCTAAACCCTAACCCTAACCACTCTCCTCCTCTCCCAACTCTATCTCTACCTCCACTTTCTTCTCCTCCTCCTCCTCTGTCGCCGTCTCCTTCTCCCTTTCCTCAAGCCTTCCCCTCCGATATCGCCGGCGGCGGCCGATTCGTCGGACTCAAGCGTCCTCCCGTCCGGTTGACGTCGGAGTTCGACAGCGAGGCCTCGGTCTTCTTCCACAAGGTATCGTGTAAACTCTTCGATGGCCTCGCCAAGCTCAAGCTGTCCTTCCAGAACGATGTCAACGGTGCCCTCGCGTTCCCGGAGCTCGGGTTCCTCACCAGGCACTTCTCCGTCCTTTATGATGTCGAGAATCGGAACGCTCTCCTCAAGGGCTCAGTTGACCTCGCCAACTTCTTGCAAGTGCGAGCCTCTCACAATGTCAAGGTCAGCTCTTCCGCAACACTCCGTTTCTTTCCCACGATTCTATCTTTATTGTTTTGATTTTGGTTAACTTTTCCTGGGTGCTTGAAAGTATGACATTGTTAGGTATGTTAGTTTCTTTGAAAATATCGGAATCATCTTGAGATACTAGATGGCATTGGTTTCCCTGTCTATCTTTGAATCTGCTACTTCTCCTGCATTTTGGTAATCAATTCTGAAAGTTGAGATTCTGATGAGCTGGAACTTCTTTTTGCCAAAAATTGTAAGGTTCTCACAAGATTACCGAATTAACGGGACAATCTTATATAGTAGTCTTTCTTTTGTATGATCTCTTGTTGGCAATTGATGTTTTGATGATTCTTGTAGACTCAATAATACCTCTTTCTTTAAGGAAATTGAGTTAGCCTCTTCAATTGTTTGGTCAACGTGGACTTCATCACATGCGGAACATTTGAACTCTTTAAAGCAACTCTGCAATGCAATATATAATTTTCTTTTTATATAGTCTTTGGTTCATATCAATGTTTAACTATTTTTGGTCCCCTATTATGTCTCAATTGTTGTTTTCAGTCTATTCGATTGGCTTAACTATTCAGATGGGGATCCATTTCATACTACTCTAGTACTATTAGCATTTTTGGGGATTGTAATTGAATCTTAGAGAAATATTATGTAGTTATTTTCTATAGCTCATGTTTCAGACTGGTCAGATTGGAGAGCCACATTATTTTCATATAGGCTGTTCAAGACCGTGTGTATCTGTTTCATGCACTTACGAAAATAACAAGTCTATAGTTTCTTGCCTTCACTTGGGTCCTTTCTTCCTATTCAAATCTCACTATAGAAAGGTGAGTCTTCATACATTTTTTCATTTTTTGTTGCTTTCTTATTATGTAAAAGTTAGTATGAGAAATTTACATCTAAAGATCAAAATGTTCTATAAGGTACTGATCGATTTACTTGTAGTCCTTTATTAGATCTGATAAGTTGGATTCTGGTTTTAGATACTTTCTTCAATTTCTCATTTTTTCAGAGTGTCTATGATTATAGTATTTTGTTTTGTAGTTGCCTTTTTGTACTTTATACTGTACCCATTTTTTATGCTTAAGATGAAGGTTTTGACTTCATGTAGTTGAGTTTCATGCCTCTATTTGTTTTTTTCTTTTTATGATAAAGAACAGTTCTCAAATATAATTGTTATTTTTCTTCTTTGATAAAATTATCTTCTCACCTAAAGAAATTCTGAATCGTTATGCTTGGGTGGCATGAAAGTAAGATAGTACCACTGCTTGCTTATTGGCCTTATATGTTTAGTGGCAAGCCTTGCTGATTTGAGAGTTGCCCCAATTTTTAAAGGTTGATCATAACTTAACAATGTAAAATTAAACTCTGTCAATTTGTTCATGGAGCCTTTGATCTGTAGCCTATTATTTGGAGAAGGCACTAGGTAGCGAGCATCATGTGGAGCTTATCAATTGGCTGCCCTAGGAAGTAAATTTTCCATTCTCAAGTTATGTTAAAGTTTATTTATTGCAATGTTTGAAAGGTAGTTTAGCATTATGAGATGATCTTACTATTCACGTCCTGAATCTTCTCACATTTGAATATATAAATTGGATTTGCTTTACTTTTTAAATGATTTTTCTGATCTTCCAAGTAGTCATTGTAATTGCAAGTTGACCTAGAAGATTATTGAGAAGAAATATCAATTTGTCAAAGTTGGTTTTTCTATAAGAAAGACTCCAGCTGCAGAAAAGTTTTTAAGTGCTGTCAGGACAAGACACAACCAACTGTCCCAGCCAACTGCTGGTAGAAAGAGTTCAGTGGGGCGGGCTCAGCCTTGCATCCTCTCCACCTCGGAGAGGAAAACAAAAATACTGGACTGTGTCAGACCCACTAATGTTAAACAATGGGTTGTATTATTGGATCGACCCCTGTCTCAATCTAATTATGACTGTGTTGGATCCATTTAACTATTGAGATTGTTAAAGTGACAAACTGAAGATAAATGGATCAATTTCGGATTGAATTAGAAAATCAAATCCCTACCCTTGGTTTGATCTTTTAAATTTTTGATAAACTTTACTAATTCAAAATTTGAATTACTTCATGGTGCATCTAAAGTGAACAATATTAAGGAAATTCACTTAAAAGAGGGAATGTTGTCAAGACTTTGCAATGTCTACGCACCCTTTTAATTGCATTTTCTGGCATGTACTTCCCCTCTTATTATTATTTGCTTGCACTTCTTTCTTACTTTGTTTATCAATGTGTCATGATTTCTGTGCAAATCTATCCTTTGTACAATGTGGAAAAACTTCATATAACTTCATCAAAGAATGCCTTCTTGGATTATTATAGTTCTCAATTTTCTGCTAGGTGTTCTTTTCATGCTGTAGTATGTACATAATTACATTTCTTTAATTACATTAGCATACAATTAGTTTTGGTTAGTTATATTGGTAATTGGTGCATTTGTTGAGTTCATTATGTAGTTATTTATTAGTTATGTTTCTACATTCAGGATTGACTTTATTTTTTAATTTATTCAAAATCATTTGGTGAGTTCATTATATATATGTATATATGTTTTTTTAAATTTTCTCAGGATCAACAAGGAGAATTATCAATGATAGCCAAGCTTGGTGATCCGTCATATAAGTTGGAATTATCATCCTTTGTCCCATCCATTGGATTGGTGAGTCTACTGGAACTCATAAAAGTTTAAAAGTGAAAAGAGTCTACTCGTTCTCACATAAACAGTAAGAGAAGAGTGTCTTCTCAAAAGGTTATCCAGAAACGAAGAATTAGCAGTTTTAAATATATATGGTTTGCAAGCTTAGTATGGTTGTCTAAGATACAATGATGGGTCATTATCAATCATTCTATGACAAAAGTTGTCTTGAAATGAAAAAATAGTAACTTTCTTTCTTGGTATACTTATCAACGACTAATTTTGCTAGGCTACAACTTATTTGATAATTCTACATTTCCACATGAATTTCAAAGCATTTGTCGATGCAGCCTTCTATTGATATTGCTGAATAACTTCTACTTTTTGATTTGGTCGTGGTTCCTGGACTTTCCATAATGCTTCCTATTCCGTGGCCTGGAGAAGTATATAAATTAATCACTTGAGAATTCAACTACTAAGCAAGTACTTTCCTAATATTATGTGGAAAATATTATTTTAATCATATGATTCTGAGTGGAAGGCTGGATTGTAGAGAGATGCTTTTAAATCTTCCAGTTCAAAATATTCCTTTCACAATGTTATGAGAAATAATGTCCTATGACTACTTTCATATCAGTTTATAATGATCTTCCTACATATGTTTAAATTAAGAAAGGCAACAAAAATTTTATGTTACACATGAAGCAAATATAATGGAATTAATTTTCTGCAGCCAAGAGCAACTTTCCATTTTCCCCTTGGTGAAGTATCAGTTGAGGAGCAGAGAAGTGAGGAAGCTGAGAAAGTATTATCAATAAATGGGATTGTGAAATCTCATTTTCTGAACGGTGTTTGCACTGCTGTATATAGGGAGAATGATCTGAATTTAAGATATTGCTATAAGGTGATTTCCTGTTAACTATTTACTGTCATTGTCTTCCTACTTTCTTTATTTGTTTATCTTACTCCCTCTTACAAGATGTTTGTTGATTTGATGGTAGGATGATGAGTTATCATTTATCCCTAGTATATCTTTACCTTCAAATGCAGCATCCTTTGGATTCAAACGCCGTTTCAGTCCTTCAGACAAGATGAGGTCAGCAATACATCATGACCGCCCATGATCATTTTAGAAGCATATTCATTGAATGTGTCTACTATGTGTTATATTTCATGCCTAGAAAGCTTCATATTCTATTTATGTATTGGAAACCTACACATTGACTATTAATATGTCCAATTTTTATTTTCTTTGGATATAGTTTTCCATGAAAAAAAATTTATTGGATGCATGTTTTTCTTCTCTCCACGTCCTTTGACTTGGCTATGAGCCTATGGTAGTTTTTTTATTTTTTTATTTTTTTTATTTGAGTGAAATGATTAATATCAATGATAATGCTTGGCAACAATAAACTGCTCTTATGTTTGGCAACAATTTTAGCAACATACATAATAATGTATGTGTCCTTTCCCCCTTCCAGCTACTGGTACCACTTCGATTCTAACAATTGGAATGCCGTTTATAAGCACACTGTTGGCAAAGACATTAAATTCAAAGCTGGTTATGATTCTACAGTGCAACTTGGATGGGCCTCTATTTGGGTAAAGTGCACTATTTTTTCTTACTTCAGAAATACACCAGCATATTTACCATATGATTAGTAGTTCTCTTGGTGCCACTCGTTAGAATAAAAAGTGAAAACAATTTATGCATATAATATTTGTTGTTATTCGAAAAAGGCGATGATAAGTTTATAAGATCATGTTTGCTTGACAAGTGCCTAGAGGTATATACTTATTATCCTGTTCTTTCTTTAGATTGCTTCTATATCTCAGTTTCCTCTACATTTTGTAACTTAATTGTTGTTTTGTGTTCTTAAATAAATATATTGCAATTCTATGTATTCTATTTCATGGCAACTTGTTTTCGTCCATTTTTACTTTGCCAGGATTAATGTGTTTACAATTAGTCAAAATTACAAAGCTTACTTCATTCTTAGAGTACTCATGCTTCTGTTAATGTACAATTGTCACATGCACATTTTAGCGCATCATCAAGGAAACATCTTTAGTGATGAGGGTAAGACCGTGAACATCTTCCCTTATACCCTATTGGTGAGTCTCGTGCACTAGGAAGTCTCTATCTTTATTCTCTGACATTTTATCCCACAGTATGGAGTTGGCTTATATCCAACTCAAATTTGAAGAAGCATTTGAAGTTGCAACTTCATAATTAGCTATTCAGTGATATGAAAACCCCAAGTCCTTGACCAAAGGGAAATTGAGCTAGAGGGGTACTTACAATGATATCTATTATCCTAATTTTTTTGTTAAGACAAGATATACATTATTGGTTCATTACCTATCAGCCTAAGTTTTTGAGCTAATTGGTTATCTTACATGGTCTTAGCCTTTTTTTAGTAAGTCATGACTTAATCCAATTTATCTTTGTATTCCTGTTGTGGTGTGAAGGGGCCCCACATTGTCTTATCTATTATCTGTCTGGGGCTATATGAGAGGATTGTGTTAAGACATGATATACATTGTTCATTGTTGGTTCATTCTAATCTTAAGATTTTTGGTCAATTCGGTTTATGATGTCTCTATAGTTAATCTGTATTCAAGTTACGAGGAGCAAACTTTCTGAGTCTCTTTATACTTGAAAAAGAGATCCAATTCTATACTTGCACATTTGTGAATACTTGTTGTTTGATTAAATGCCTCAATGTATATAAATCTGTTTCCTACCACTTAGGAGCTATGGAGGTTTTGGAATTTTATCTATCAAAAGCCTAACCAGATAGTTGAGTAGATTGTATATGCCTTTTAATATTGGAGAAAATAGTATATACTGAATGGATTGTGGATTTTAGGTTGGGGATCAAGATGGCAAAGCAAAGACATCACCTATGAAGACAAAAGTCCAATTAATGCTCCAAGTTGCTCGAGATGATATAAGGAATCCGTTCTTCATGTTTCGTATGAAGAAAAGATGGGACTTCTAGTCTTCAAGTTTTCCTCTATTTGGCTAATTTTATGATGAAATGTAAGATACTAGGCATTGGGCCTTTGTTACATTTAAGTTTTGGCTGCAATGTGCACTTAACTGCAAAGTGCCGAGAAGCTAAAGACTCATGGTCACCTTGATTCATTGTTGTGGATTTCTCTGGTCATAAATGCCCCTCCCAAGACAAAGTAAGCCCAAAGCTTACATTATTTAGGAAATAACTTAGTAAAATAGTACGAAGTCCAATTTTTCATTCTGATAAGCTATGACTTTTTCTCCTCTTCCATGTGATTCTGCAAAGGAATCATATGATTGATCATCCTTCTCTCTGCCCCAAGTAGAAGCGAGGAGAAAATCCTCTGTTTTATGATTTCATGGATGTGCAGGTTGGGTATTGCAACATGTGAATTAGTTTAGTTTCATATGCTAATATGCTTGCCTTTACTTTAGAAAAAAAAGAAAAAAGAAAAGAAGTTTTGATTGCAATGGATGACCTGATGAAAGCTCAATTTTTATGATGCAAGTATAATTGTCAAAGTACTCAAATTCCTACCATATGCTTGTTTGCTAGGCTGCTTTGATTGCAAAAATGTAATACTTTTTCTTCTATTCTGTTAAATTACTGCAAATTGTAATCCTTGAGAAGTGTGAAGAAGAGAAGTTTTGATTGCAAAATGTAATCTTCTGAAAGATCTCAGGAATAAAATAGGATCAAATAGACAACTTTTAACACTTATTATTTTCTTTGTATCAGTTCTGTACTCTAGAATATGCCTGTGATCCATGTGGACTTTGTAGGTGGCATGCTGCATCTTGCAATCTAAAACGTATCCGCAGCTATTTGTTTGTGTAAGCATATTGACCAAATGAGGAGTGCCATGAAAGCTAGTTAGCGTTAGAATCACACTTTGGATGTGCAGCAGATACAGATAAAATAATGCAGCAGAGAGATTGGTGGTAGTTATGCTGCTACTATCAATACAAATCTTTAAGATAGATTAAAGCTTGGTGTTAATCAGGTTAGTTGATAATTATTTTTCATAGTGTAGACGTGAGACAGCATTTCCGACAAACAAAATATAGTAATGAATTCAATTTATGAAAACTTTCATTACCTTTAAAAAAAAACTTCAACCTTTCTAAGTTTCATACTTGTATAATTGTATGCATACCTTCCAAAACCCATGGTCTTTGGTTGGATTCTTTAGAGATATTAATTTTTAATATTTAGTTTGAATTAATCTTAATGGTTAATTGTGTTCTAGGAGATGTATGCTATATACATATAAGTGATTTTAGAAGGATATACATTAAAAAGAAGAAGAAAAAGAACCCAAAGATTTTTATTGAAAAAAGTTTAGTAATTTCTTAGTTGATTAAAGGGGCTTATGTTGTATATTGAGTTCGAATTCTCGCGGCATTGATATTTATTGGAACTCATTAAATTCTCACTTTTTGTATAAAATAGAAAAGATCTTGCCACACACATTGCATAATTCATCTTCCTCCCAGCTTTAATTTTTAACAACCACAACTTCTGGAGAAGAATTTGGAAATGGAGATGAGATGGAGATGCCACAATCTAAGGTCTTCCGTCTTCTGCAATTTTGCCCAAATCTTCCACAATCCGACTTCCTCCTCTTTCTCATTAACAATATTTGGAAAGTCACTTTCCAGCCAACCTACGGTAGCTGTTCACCGACTGGTGATGACCTGAACCACCCCATAATTCTATGTCACATATGCACACGACTCTTATCTTGACTTCCATTTTGCTCGTATTTTTTTTTGCGTAAAAGATACGTGAAAAGAGAGTTTTGTGCTCATCCTGTGGAATTCTAAGCCAGCAGTTGCCATCACATATATATGCCAAGGCTAAGTTGTTATATTGCATTCTAAAAAATTAAATTAATCAAGTGGGTCAGTTTTCAGTTTGATTTAAGCTTATTTAAAAAGAAAGCCTAAGAATTTTGATAATGTCATTTTCTACACAATTTTCCATCTAAACGTGTCCTAAATTTTTCTTTTTCTATGGAAAATTGAGGGTTAATCCAATTACTGTCATTAAGATAATAATGAGTTAAAAAAGTGCAACAAAGGATAAAGAAGACTTCACTTCCTCTCTCTCTCTCTCTCTATATATATATATCTTTCACTTCTCAAAGGAAAAAAATAATAATGTGTTTATTACGTTACTTCCATAATAATCACCATAATAAAGCATTTGAAGGAATCCCATTTCGTCTAAGTCCAGTAGAAAAATGATCCTTTCTCCAATGATTCCAATTATCATGCAAGGAAGGAGAACATAATTCTAAACAGCGACACTCACAAATTGATGAGCGATGTTCTTAAAATAGGGGGAAAAAAAAGGAAATTTGTATTTAACACCCTGACTTTTAATAAAATTATGGTTTATACTCTATATTTTTATTATTTAGAAATCGAGCCCTATAATTTACTAAATATGTACAGAAAATACTATATTGTTAGATATATTAATTAAACTTAACCAAATCTCTCGATTAAATTAATTATATTAAAAAATTATGACAATACTCTCAATAAAGTTATACTAAGAGTATTTTACTTATTGTAGAAATAATTTTTTTACTTAATAGAATATTCTTGTGGTGTACTTCAAATCTGGTTGGTGTTTTCTATACATATTCGCTAAATTATAGTACTTGATTTAAAAATAGTAATAATATAAGGTATTAAAACAGAGTGTTACATATAAATTTTCTAAAAAAATAAAATAAAATAATATGTTGAGATTTCAAGTGGTAGAAATTTCTAGTTTTTTAAAAAAAGGAGGGCATTATCTTCATACTAAAGTAGAGGGATGATCACTCTAGGTAATAAATCAACTACAAGGATGAAAAATAAATAAATAAATAAATAGAAAGTAAAATAAAATATTACTATTTTATCATCAAGACAAATAGAAAATTGAAAAAAAAATATTATACTCAAGAAGGGCCAACCAATTATCTTGTACAACTGACTATTGTTACTAAATCCCTTTTTATTTTCTTTTTATCAAAAAGAAAGGATCACTAAGAAAGCTCTCATAGCTAATAACTAACTCTATTAGAGTTAGTTGGTCGGTATATTTTTCATGACTAAGTAGGTCATAGATTTATCTCTAACCCTAATAATATTGTAGAGAAATTGTTTGATGACTTGGTGACTTGACTCAACGGCTCAACTCGGTTGATGGCTCACAGTGCGGTTGGTTTAGAGGAACAACTCAGCAGTGCGATGATTTGAAGCAGATCTGGGCTGTATGTAGGGAAAGAAGCCCTCGTTACTAAATGAAATTCTTTTAATAAAAAAAAAAGGCATTACTAAATCCCTTTCATTATTTTTTAATTTTTAGGTTGTTCTTTGATCGGTGAAATGTCTTTTGACTAAATAGGCCACAAAATTTGATGCCAGCTTCTCGCCAGCGTTTGAAGAACTCCATCCCATAATTAGATCTCCATGTGTTTGACTAATTTTGGCCACCGACACCTACAGGGTTGTTGGGTTTTGAGCGTTGACCATTTTAGCAAATATAGGACGGATTTGTAAGATAATTCCATTTTATAAATCAGGCCTTCCCATAATTACACAAGTTCCACCGCACCTTTCCTTCCTTATTTTTGCATTTTGTGATTATAAAGTGGAATTAATTGGCAAATTATTTTGTACAGATAGCGTGGCTATCACTATGCTATTTTCTAAGTTATATTTTTATCTCTACAGCGGAGAAAATCTTATGCACCAATAATTTTTTTTTTCTTTTTGATCGTTCATGAGCCCGGAGGCTAAATATGAGCTGGACAAAGGGCCCAAGCCTTTCTAAATACAGAGACACTTAGGCTTCATCAAACTTTTAGCTATCTAGTCTAGGCTTCAAGCCATATGAGTCGCCAAACAATTGCTTCGAACTAAATGCTGCCGAGATCTGCTCTAAGCCATTGCTTTGTCAAGTTATTCCTCTAAGCTAACAGCACTACCGAGCCATCAACCAAATCGACCCAAGCCACCAATCACCAAACAATTTCTTCACAATATTGTTTAGGATTGGAGTTGAATCAATGACCTCCTTAGTTATAAGGAAGGTACTTACCAATTCTACTATAGTTAATTGGTCACCAATAATTCTCATGCACTTCACAACTATAAGGGTATTTTTGTCATTTAGATAATTGTGTCATAGCTGTATTTTCTAAGAAATTTTATAAATCACACTTTATATTTTATCCATTTTATAATTCACGTCTTTGAGTATTTTGTAACCTGGCCTCTTATTTTTTCTTATACTTCTTATTTAACACATTGATATTATTTTAACTAACTAATGTCGACCAAGTTGCCAAAATACCATTACCATTCCTCTCACTTTTTATATTCCTTCACTATCTTTCTCATCTACCTCCTCTAGGATGGCACCACCGTCTTCCCTCGTCTTCTCCCCTCCCCCTCCGCCTTCTCCTCATTTTCTTTTTCTTCTTCTTTGGAAGAGAAAAAAAGAATAAAAAATACAGAAGTAATTTAAGTATTTATAAATTATTTTATATATTATAATAGAATATTATTTTCTAGTACCATCTAAGTTAACACAGGGTGTTAAATAAAAATATAAGGAAAAAATAAGTGTCAGATTACAAAATCCTCAAAGACGAAATATAAATTAAAAATAGATAAAATATAGGGCGTAATTTATAAAAATCCCTATTTTCTAATCCAAGGATATTAAAAAAAAATCAGGTTCATTGGAGAACTTGGTGATTTCTTCGATTGTTTTTTAAATTACAATTTACCTTCTGTGTGCTTTAATTTAATTTTAACTTAGCCCATGGTATTTTAAAATTATCTATTAGATTTTTAAACCAAAATTAATAGTGTTTCATCAACACTAATATTTTGCTCCATAACCAAATAACTAAATTAATATATATTTTTTATGTCCCAATTAACGGTTGACTAATAATTACAATTTAGTTTTGATTGCATCAAAGTTATGTGATTAATTTGAAGTATATAGAGGTAAGTTAAGATCATGTCAAATGACAAGGGATAAATTATAATAATTTTCCATTTCTTTTTCACATCTACAAATATAGAAAAATAGTGATCTTTAAGTTCCACTTTGTTACAATAATAATAGCATATACCAAAAGCTATATTACTTGCAAATAAGAGCCACTTTATATATAAGTTGTTCAATTTTAGTAGTAATTTTTCCTTTTATATGTATTCCTTGTTTGCAAAAGTTATATACCTATACTTCTAAGTTATATAGCTTATTTATTTATAATAATTTGAACTTTTAAATATCTAATATCTCAACTTTTTTGTGTAATAATAACTATACTTAATAAATAACATCAAATGACTATTTTACTTTTAATTTTTTTTCTAAAATAAAAATAAAAATAAAGATAAAATAGACTGTCACATAATATTCTTTAATAAAAAAACAAATAACTAATGGGTAGCATATTTTGGATGTTTAATGTGTTAGAAAAAGTAAATTAGGCTATCTATGTAAAATTAAGTAATAGTTTAATGAGTCATAAGTATAATTATAAGAACTTAATAATATTCTAGTTAAATCGATGTCGTCGAGATTCGAATTCGAGAACACTCCTATTGACAATATATCATGCTTTGAACAATATTCCACTGAAAAAATAAATAGAATCAACTTGCAAATCACAAATAGATGCAATTTTTAATTCTTGAATTAAGCAATCTTGGGCTTCTTAAGCAAGCTTCAATTAATCCCAAAACACATCCAGACTTAATCCACATTGAGAGCATTAAATGACTCCACTATAGTTGCATTCACATGTATTACAAACTAGTAATTTATACATTGGATAGCTTCTTAAACAATATATTTTTTTCTTGTACTATAATATAATCTGATTAACATTAAATAGCTTTGATACCATTTCAAATAATTTATACAAGAGTAAAATATTTATTTTCTAATTAACTATGATTAGTTAGGTTTACTTGTCAATAATTTTGATGATAATTATGATATTTTGAAGAATGTAATGCTCAATTAAGAGATTTAAAAATTTTCAGTGGCAATTATATTAAAATTCTCTTAAATAAATAGAATCAAATAGGTACAGTTCTAATACTTGAATTAAACAATCCTGGGGTTCTTACACTTCAATACTTCAATTCAATTAATCCCTCACATTGAGAGCATTAAATGATCCCACTATACTTGCATTCACATTATATATATATTACAACTAGCTAGGATACAAATACCAAATGCACAACCTCCAAAGCAACCTCTCATCAATCAAGCTGTTAACTAAAGAACAAGATACAAAGATATGGAAGCTTCCACACTAATTAAAGATTATAAATATAATATATATATATATATAGGGAAAGTTGTATATAACACCCTACTTTTTATCAAAATTATAGTTTACCCTCTATATTTTTACTATTTATAAATCGAGTCTTATAATTAGCGAATACGTGCAGAAAATATCATACGTTAAATTTGAATTAACACCGTGAGAAATATTTTGTTAAATAAAGATATTTTATTTCTAAAGAACTAAAATAACTAAAAACGTCTTTAATATGACTTGATTTAAGGTATTTTTATAATTTTTTAATAGAGTTAAATTAATTAAGAGGTTTAGTTAAGTTAAACTAACAGGTCTAACAGTGGAGTATCAACTACATATATTCGTTAAACTGAGCTTAATTTATAAATAATAAAAATATAGAGTGTGAATTATAATTTTGTTAAAAGATGAGATGCTATATGCAAATTTCCCATTAAAAAAAAAAGACTAGTCTTTGTTCATTTATACCTTCACCAAGTCATGCCACTCAGATCAGATGGCTTTGCATATAATATGCCTTCCCCACCTAATGCATGCAAAAGAAGACCTAAAAATAATACAAGTCTTTTTTGCAAAGTCAAGCCCTCCTCCCCCATCTGCACTTCCCGTGAAGGTCGCATCTATCACCAGACACAGCTGCACACTGAAAGAGACCAAATTCTATACTAAATTTAATAACAACCACCATATGGAAGAACTAAAGAAAATTAATTAAAGAAGCCTCTTTTTTTTCTTTTGCATATAAGACACCTCTATTTTTGTCTTTGATGTAATGTTCTTATTATTTTTCTTTAGCATATTTGTAGCTGGACTCCTCCATTTTTTGAAAGTGTATTTGTAATTGACTAATATGTCCCCTTCTCTTTCCTTTTATCTCTAGAATTGCTTCAAATATAAGTCTCCAAATTTATTTGGTGTTTCTTTAAAAAAAAAGAAGGAATATGTATCTTTATCTATAGGTTTTTTGTAATTTAATTGTAGTTATTTTTAACCGATAAGATTGAAAGTGCGTATATTTTCTATAATCGATGCATATTTTATTATAATAGAATGTAAACTTATTATTGTGTAGTTAAGTTATAAAAAGCTCATAAATATTTCAGAAGTATTTTAATTACATGGAAAGGAGGAGGCATACTTTATGCAATAAGACTAAAGTTTATAAAATAGAAAACCACATTTGGGAAAACCAACTACCCTCCTTCCTACCTCCTCCATTTTAATCACCTAAGTCAACCCACTCATCCTACATATCCCACAGCCAAAGAATACCAATGAAAAGGACAAGGGAACAACCAAAGGAGCAATAAGAGGCTCCCAATTTCATACCTCTTCTCCTGAGATCCCACCAGAGGCAAAGAGAAGACCCACCTTTTTTTGATCTACAACACAAAGGTGGCCACCAATCCCCTCAACTTGAGGTGGGTCTTCTTCTAAGTGCCATTTTGATCTCAATCCCATGCATTGAAGTAGATATACATATAGAGAGTTGAACCAAGGAGGAGGAGGAGAAGAACAAATATGTATAGTGCCAACCATTGGGGTGGGTCCTTCGAGATCCACCACGCAGACCGCGAGGCCGCCGACGACCACAGCCGCAACATGGACGTCGACCGCGCCGCCCTTTCGCGGCAGCTCGACGAAACCCAGCAGAGCTGGCTGCTTGGCCCCCAGGAGAACAAGAAGAAGGAGAAGTACGTGGACTTGGGCTGCATTGTGTGCAAGAGGAAGCTCCTCTGGTATGCCTTCTGGACGATCCTCGTCGCGTTCATAGTGATCGGAATTCCGATCATTATCGCTAAGTCGATACCGAAGAAGAAGCCGGGGCCGCCGCCTCCGGATGAGTACACCAACGCCCTCCACAAGGCTCTTCTCTTCTTCAATGCTCAGAAGTGTAAGCATCTTAAGTCACATACTTGTTTTCAAACGTCCTTTCATATTTGTATTTAGATCTATTAATTTAATTCTTCTGCTTGCCGAATTCTCTTGTAATATTAATTTTTCGAGCTAAATTTTCTTGATAGTAAATTACTATTAACAGAGCATTCTTGCTCTTTTGAAAAGATTGACAATATTTTTGGTTGTTCAAAATTTGACTATGAAATTTGAAACCAAACAGTATTGGGCCGTTTGCATGGCAAACCAAGATGGTTTACTTATAATTGCTTCACATAACTAATCAAATCCAGTATATATCACTGGCCAGATTATTGTTGCATATAAAACAAGTTTAGGTAATTCCAAAAAATTAGACAAAAAAAATGAGTGATTATGCAAAACCAAAACACATATTTATTCTGATCTATCCGATTATTATTTTTTATCTTTTCTTTTTTGTAATTTGACATATAGCCGGTCGCCTTCCAAAGAACAACGGCATCCCGTGGCGGCGAGATTCGGGCCTCAAGGATGGCTCCGAGCAGGTCGACGTGAAAGGCGGGCTCGTCGGCGGGTACTACGACGCCGGCGACAACATAAAGTTCCATTTTCCGATGGCCTTCTCCATGACACTTCTAAGTTGGTCTGTGATAGAATACAGCCACAAGTACAAAGCAATTGGAGAGTATGACCATGTGAGAGAGCTCATCAAGTGGGGCACTAATTACTTGCTTCTCACCTTCAATTCCTCCTCTACTTCCAATATCAACCATATCTATAGCCAGGTAATATTATTGAGATTATCGTTCCTTCTTACCAATTGTGTACTATTTTTTCCCAAATTCTACCATTTGTGGTGAAGACTAAAAGTTCCTATCATATGTTCATCATTGCTTGCCATTTGAGATCTTTGTTAAGCAGTAGATCTACTAGCAACTGCTATCATAAATACTTAAATTATTATATAACGGATTAACAATATATATCATGTCTTTAATAATTCGCCTCCCAAATTTTAGGTCGGCGGCGCACTGAATGTCTCGACCACACCGGATGACCACTACTGCTGGGAGAGGCCAGAAGATATGGACTACCCGCGCCCGGTCCAAACTGCGACATCCGCCCCCGACCTGGGCGGTGAAATTGCCGCCGCACTGGCTGCAGCCTCTATCGTGTTCCGTGACGATGCCACCTACTCCAAGAAGTTGATCAAAGGCGCGGCGCTCGCATACAATTTCGCGAGGGATCGCGGCCACCGGACGCCCTACTCCCGGGGGAACCCCTACATTGAGCCCTTCTACAATTCCACAGGTTACTGGGACGAGTATATGTGGAGTGCTGCATGGATGTACTATGCCACTGGAAACAATAGCTACATCACATTTGCTACTGACCCAAGATTGCCAAGGAATGCCAAGGCCTTTATGAACATCCTGGACTTTGCAGTGTTCAGTTGGGACAACAAGCTCCCAGGTGCACAGCTGCTACTGACTAGGCTAAGGATGTTCTTGAATCCAGGGTACCCTTATGAGGAGAGTCTGAGAGGCTATCACAATGTCACTACCCTCACTATGTGCATGAGCTTTAGGCACTTCAATGTCTTCAACTGGACCAAAGGTAACAATCGTTACTTGCATGTCTTCAATTCCTCTATGAACACTTAAAAAAAAAAAAAAAAGGCTAACGATCACCATTCTGTTTGCAGGTGGATTAATCCAACTGAACCACGGGCGGCCTCAGCCGCTTCAGTACGCCGTAAGCTTTGCATTCCTCGCATCCCTCTACGCCGACTATATGGACGCCGGCAATGTCCCCGGATTATACTGCGGCCCGAACTACTACTCCGTCGACAACCTCCGGATCTTTGCCAAATCTCAGGTTTTCCATACAAACTCTACCTTGTTTCAACAACATCTACTACCTTTGGTATACACGACATAATTCCAATCTGATCACGTTCTTCTTGCTCAACAGGTTGACTATGTCTTAGGTAACAACCCGAAAAAGATGAGCTACTTGGTTGGCTACGGCAAGAACTACCCCAAACATGTCCACCACCGCGGTGCGTCGATCCCAAACGACAAGGTCAAATATTCATGCAAAGGAGGGTGGAAATGGCGTGACACCAAGTCTCCGAACCCCAATGTGATCACCGGAGCGATGGTCGGCGGACCGGATCGGTTCGATGGCTTCTTAGACGTGCGGACTAATTACAGCTACACTGAGCCCACACTAGCAGGAAACGCAGGCCTTGTAGCGGCTCTTGTGGCATTAACGAGCAGCGGCGGTGGTGGCGTCGACAAGAACACCATCTTTTCTGCCGTGCCACCACTCTTTCCTGCGGCGCCCCCTCCACCAGCACCATGGAAGCCGTGAGAACACACAGTGGTAGGTGATGGATATACATGGAGAGTGCTGGATTTATAGTTGGTCACATAATTTTTGGTTTGTATTCTTTGTTTGTAAGATAATTATGAAAGCACTGCAGGCTATACCAGTGGCAGCTTATGCTTGTTGTGAAGTTTTAGACAATGCTGGAATAACTTAGGACATGTGTTCTAGGTGTAAAGCTCAATTCTCAAAAGAACAATTGAATGAGTTATAAGGATTGGAACAGTTAGCAAATGTGGATGCTTTATATATACACTTCAATTCTCTATCTGGCATCAAGTTTCTCATAAAATGAAACTAGAAAAGATACTGTTCATACAATTAAATTAGGATACTTGAAGTGAAAAATTACTTCCAGATGTTGCATAAGAATAAATGTAGTTGTTGATCAGATCACAAGAGATTTTAAAAGACATACATGTTGATAATGAGATAGACGCAAGATTTATCTCTGGGATAAGAATAAGGATATCTGTACTAACTCAGGAACATCTAAACCAATACAGCATGTTGTAGAAGGTTCAATAAATCAATTCCAATGCTGTGGCATTGGGTAGAGATAACTAAAAACAGAAGGCAATTCAGGGAAATGAAACTTTGACATTTAGACACAGATATTACCAAGAATACTGCATGTAATGCCAATCTTATTTCACGAATCAAAATAATGAGAGATGACGCCTCTTTCTCCTACATAAGATCCATCTCTTTCCCTCAAGGCTCCAGGTAATAAAAGGAAGCTAGTTAACTGGGAAACCTTATCCACCTGTCTATAAATAAAAAAAAAAAAGAAAAGGAGTACCAGACTAATCCAAGTAAAATAGAGTAACAATCTTCCGTAGATTCTTCGCTTCCTGGCAGGTTTCCATTAGCAATTTGCTGTCATGGAATGCAAAACATATGACCTGTTGCACCTTTGAGATGATGTCCATGTTGCACAACCTGTTATTTGATCAACAAAAAGAAAAGAATATTGAAGAAATCTTCAAGCATGACAATAATAAGCAACAATAAGCACCAATTTTGTTTCTCCCACTTTTAATGGGAATAAACCACAAGGAAATGCAAATCTTTTGTCATTCGGCAATGAATCCTCACAATGGAAGGAGAAAAGCATCTGGATAGAAGCAATAGTGAGTGTCTATTGAGATACTAATTATCATCCCCCGGGGTAAATTGCAAAGACTAGAATTTCAAAGTCTATGTGTATCAATCAACAAACCTTCTAGTATCAATATATTATCAACCATTAATGGAAACAGGAAAAGTGGAAAATGTACAGTGTAACTAACAAACCTGCTAGCTTCAATTAATGGCAAATGATCATATTGGGGTTTCTCAATTAGATTTTGAACCTGCAAAATTTAGTTGATAACATCAACAGGTGAACACTTCATCAACATTCGATTATAATAAATTAACCAAACTAAGAGCATATCAAATCACTCACTAGATAATATTTACTCATTATAGCAGAAATTATCACAGTTTTCCCCACGTTATAAATGGAATTAGCATGAAGCAAGAAGATAACATTCTGCATCTCAATATTCCTGGAATAAGACAAGAACTAACAAATACTAATTTTCAGATAAAATTATGACAACAAATTCCAGGTCAGAATTTTGGAACAGCTTTGAGAATTGAATTTTATATGAGCTTTCCAAATCAGGATTTGAGATCAAAATTTCAAGATCAGAGACTAAACAGTGAATGACACACTTATGTCCATCTCAGTCGACTGTCATATTAACACCTGATTTTGAAGTAATCCATACAAATGGAATGGAAATAAAAAAGAGATAATGTTCCCTCTTTCTCAGGAAAATTTTGGTGCAGATTTAGATATCATTCTTTTTTGTCTTTCAAATCAATAATGTATGTAATACTGTTGACTAGAATGTCAAACTTTTTACCTTTTTTATTAGAAAGTTCCAACTAAGTATGATAGATTCTGACAGCACCTTTTAAGGTTGGTCGACCAGACCTTTAGAGAAGTTGCATACAATAATCTTGATTTCTCTTATGATTATGCTAGCTATCAATTTCAGGAAGAGATTTAGTAATATGGCTTAAGTGAGGCTTATAACTTGCCTACAAGACACATCCATACTTTCTCAAGCATCGGCTGCAATATTGACTCAGAACTTGATAACAACAAAACATACTGCATAGGACATTATCTATAGAGGGAAATATTACAATATGACATAATAAGCAAATGATATAGCAAGATGCAATGAGGCAGCTTATAGTCAATTAAATAAATGATTATTAGGCTAGAACAAGGAAAAAGATCAATAGACCTTCAAATATTTTATAACATTTTTTACAATTAGAAATTTAAATATAGGTCAAAAAACACACAGGATTTTGAGTACTTGATCAGCTAACCAATAATATGATAAAGCCATATAGGTAAATGTGCATCAAGAATTGACCAAACATTTAAGATCAGAATTCAAATACTAAGCACTAAAACACATAAAAATGCCTGAGCAGAATAAATAGAAAAGGGAGACAGAAGACAGAAAGAAAAATTGTGATAATCTTACTTTAGACAACAATTCCTGGCTTTCAGGGGGTTGCTTTTTCAGGCTTTGAGGCAATATTACAGTAAGCAACTCTGGCTTCTCAGCTCTTAAAGCACCTCTTATGACAGCTGCATTAGTCCCTGATGCTCCTGAAGTAAATATATGATTTTTCTGGAATGGCCACAAGGATATTAAGGAAAAGAAATTAAATATAACAGTGAAAAGAGAATGTCAAAAAGTAAGAAAAGATAAGGAAATATATCATACTGTTATAACCATAGCATAGCTCAGAATCTCAATAAGCTGCTGATGCATGAATCCCATATTGCGGGTCCCAAAAAACCCAATTGATCGAGGCCCTTGTTGCTGAATAGCCAGTAATTCCTGAATCACCCTTAACACATGAGCCATATATATAGTATAAAGCAGGAGAGAATGGTTCTATCAAATTTGTGAAAATAGGTTTATATATGTATGCCGTATGATTATCCCACCATGCTTCTTATTTTCTTCTTCTGTGAAAGCTATTTAGTATGATTTGGATCTTGGTAAATATGAAGAATGACAAACTAAAATATCAGATCCAAAATTTTTGAGAAATATTAAGCACAATAATAGATTTTAAGTTGATTAAGGAACTAACACGAGTCTAACTCCTGCCAATGGTTTATGTAACATGGATAAATTCAATTTAAACAGAACATATCAAGTAGAAATATTTTTTGACTGAATGAGCTGGCAATACTCAAACTTCGTAATAAACAATTACCTGTAAATAATCTATGTCAGGAATTGGTTTGTACTCTGATACTAGGACAGTACTGGACCCCTCAACAACTGACTGAGCCTGTGTAGGAACCTGGGTACCACTCTCCTCGTCAGACCCGAACATAAATGCTCCATCTGTTTGTTGATTCCTCCCACTACTTTCCACCCTATCTCTTCTCATATATCCACAAAGCCACTATACCAGTACATAAAAAAACAGCCCCTGGTAGTAAATCATTAGTGAAAACCAAATATATCACAAAATTCAGAAGGCATCAAAACGCCTTTCCTTAAAAGAACAATTATTAACAATACACAACTAGCATAGAAGTAAACATACTCAATAAAGTATCAGAACCTACATAAGATATTCATCGCCGAAGATGTTTGGCAGTAAGCTTCATAGATATTCTGGGTTCTTTCAGAAACACTTTATCTACCTCTACAATAGCATATTGTCTATTATGCCTTCCATCTTAAGTATGTCAAAGTGGCCTAGTCAAAAAGAAAATCTTCTTGTTGATGTAATTAGCAAGTTAGGGATCTCGTATAAGAGATTTTTACCAAAAACAAATTACCTTCTTAATGCATGTTCAATAAGAGATTATTTCCTTTCCTCAATCAATAATGCAGGTGCAAAGCAGATGGAAAATTAGATTTCAACGGGGCATCAAAGGCTATGCGGCAGAGGGATATAACAAATTATCAGACACTTAGCAGGGTTCAGCTTGAAAGCAGGACTGATAAGGTAGTTCATAGACTATAAGGAACAGGATAGTACTCATTAGGAGCTACTAGATTTTTGAATCACAGTGGTGTTGAATGTTCCCATGGCTAAGAATAATTGAAGTTCCTCGGTGCCCATCAAAATGATTTTTTTTTCTCTTTTCAGTTTAACAATTGACAGCAACCTATGGGAATATTGATATATGAGAAAGCATAATGACTACTCCTCATGCAACTAAGATCACTGCACAAAACAGAACTGTTCATCACATCCTCTTATGTTGTAGCTTTGTAATACCTATATGATTGACAATCAAACACCCATTGGATGTCAAAGGAGACAACTTGCTATAAAACCTTATGGACAGAATGGAGGAGAAAAGAAGTTTATCCATCTCCTAGGAACAAGCAGAACTTAATCGTGATAGCTATATGCTGGCATATTTAGAAGGAAAGGAATTGCCTGAGTATTATCGAGCAAGGAATGTTAAAATATGCAAATTTTGGAGAGGTTCGACTCTTTTAATCCTTCATGGCAGTACACAAAGCATTAGGTATAGCAGGACAAATCATGAACTCAAAAACATTGGAGAACAAAGATAGACAGCAGTGAAGACATGGGCTAATCCAAGAAACAAATGTCTACGGATATTTGATCCTTTTTAGGGGCTTCCTTGCTGGTTCTCTCAAGAGGGGACTCTCACCTTCGTTTCCGTACTTTATCTTTCTTTTCTTTTTCTTCATTAATAAGAACGAGAAGGAAAGAGTTGCAATTAGAAAAGAACAGCAAAAAAAACGAAAAAAGATTTGCAATTCTATCTATAATATTTACCATTAGAAAAACACCAAAACCCTTCTGTTCATAGATTAAATCAAACAAGATAACATGAAACTTCTTAGACAGGATCCCGTAACTAACAAAAATTACAACGAAGACAAATAAATAGAAGTAAATAAATGCTTCTAAGATTTAAACAGCGAGTGGAAGAGAGAAGAGTTACCCAATGCCTGGACTTGACAGCAGTGTGGCACTGGGACGGTATTCTGGCTCCGACCCATCTCCTATTGACGGAAGAATCAAGAGAAGAACACAGAAAGCTAGGGTTTTGACAAGAGTTTGCACCGCCCACGGATAGATAAGGTAAAGGGGAAGACAACCCAGGGTTTGGAGGCCGCAGGAGAAGCCCCAAGGGAGGAGAAGAACCCATAAATAAATCCCTTCTTTCCACCAACCCAACAACGAGATTTTAATGCAATCTCTCTTTGGGTCTCCTTTTCCTTCTTCTGATAAGATTTTTTAGAGAGAGAGAGAGAGAGAGAAGTTTGGAGGAAGAGATATGACTGGCTAATGGCTATCCATGAGATGCAAGTTCTTTTTCTTTTCTTTTTTTTTCTTTTTCTCTCTATAAACTCTCTTCCAGCAATCCAAGTTGCTCTTTTGTCTGCTTGTTGGTGGGCGTTTTGATGATCTCGCTCTATTGTTCTCTCCTCGCATACTCGCTCGCATGTGATGATCCGTGGAGAGGAGATTGATTTCGAAGGGTTGGATTGGAAAGGTCAAAACAGGAACGGTCAAAATATTTCTCACCCTTTTTAGATGGCACTTTGTGGCTCACACGAGTTGTGGACTTGATATGCAAAAGATCCGAATCCGGATAGTTTATCCTATGTATAGTGTCCTCTTTTTTTTGACGACAATGTATGATGTACTTATTAAGCTGATAAAAGACGGTGTGTGAATGTAGAGGGGATCATCGGGCGAGTTGGTCCGAATTGGATAGAATTTTTTGGATAGCATTTGTTTGCCGCCCAACTCACCAATCACACAAGCCGAGCCAAATTCGAGCTAAGCTAGAAAATTATAGCTCAATATTACATACTAGCCCATGAGATATCGGGTTAAGGTAAAACATTATGTATAGGGTTATAAAAAAATATCATATATTATAATGGGTCGAGTGTTACGGGCCTCCCATAAAAGCATATTAGTTTGTTTTAATAAGGACATACTTATATAGTGGTATTTAATAAACTAAATATCTTAAAAATACTATATGAATGAGCAAGTGTAATGGATTGAGTTGTGTGCGCGTGTAGCAAATCGGGCCAAACTTGGGCAGGTTGGGCGCAATGATGAGGTCTGAGTGATGTAATTCAGACCATATCGAGTCATCACGTGTATGGATACAACCTATGAGCTATATTTCTTGTTTTATTTTAGTTATTTTTTTCCAGAAAATAAGGATTCTGGATGTCGCATTGGAAGGTAGGGACGTCACATTCGAATATCCCTTGCGAATGCCTACATATGTTTGTATTGATAGAGAATACAAATTGTGCATTCGAATGCGCTCAACCTCGTCCGAACGCCTGCATATGTTCGCACCAACAAAGAATATGAATTATGCGTTTGAATGCGCTTGACCCTGTTTGAATGCGATCGATGAAAATGCAATGTTTCTAGGGTTACTACTTGTTATTTTGGCCTCTTAAGATGTGGATGGTAACCTAAGGGATCATTATGAATTAATATTAAAATTTCTTCCCTTTCTCTTCTACCTTAACTCTTATCCCTCATCGTTCAAGCCCTAACCAAGTGTCATCTCGACGCCGGTTACCTCTAATCCCCCTCGACTATTGAGTCCTCCCTCCTTGGAATCTCGACCAATGTCTTCCCTCTTAACTTTATCCCTTCAACATTATCACCACTTTTATCACCATCTTCGCCATCATCCGTCATCTTCACCTTCCATGCAATATTGCGTATTTTTTCCCCATGTGCAGTCAGAATCTGCAAAGAGCATCAATATAAAAAATGTAGATAAGAGAGATACGAAATAATCACCACTAGTTTCATAATTTTATGACTATGAGAGAATATTTTAATAATATTCTCCTCCGACTATACGGACTACTTTCCTACATCCGAGCTTGATCAGGAATGGACGCATGATCCATAACAAGTGGTATCAGAGCCATTATTCCTCGAACACCATGCCAACAACCAGATCTATGACATTGAGACCAATAAAGGCACCTTCGTTGAGGGAGAGGGCACGTATATTATCAAATTGGAGGCAAACTCAAACTCACCAATTGTTGGTAGCACTAATCGGGACTTCTCCAACGACCTCTACAATAAACTCAAATCTGATCAATATGTTCACAGACATGATGGAGACCTAACAAGCCATGCAAGCGTCAACGAAAGCAATGATTCAAGTCCTCTTGAGCGCACCAAGGGGTATGGCGGCAATTGAGTTCTCTACTTGAGCCCGGACTGCACCATCGATGGAACCACCTTTTTGCCAAAGGACATCGCCTCCACTATTTCGTGCCAAGCCGGAGGAAGATCATGAAGGCCTCATGGGTGGTCACACAACGGGGCCCTTGTTGCCTACGCAGCTCGAAAGGCGCAATGTACCACCGCTAGTTTTTCACCGCAACCGAGCATCGGATTGTTACGAACCGGACTAATGAGAGTTAGATTGGGTATTTGGATTGAAGGGAGTTCTTAATGTGATGGAAGAGATGGAAGAGGGATGATATAGGGATAGAGTTACTTGCGATTAGAAAAGAGAATAGGAAGATAGGGTAGAAGGGGTCGCTCCTAGAAGAAGTAGGGCCGTGATAGACGAGAAGAAGGATCTAACCAATGTAGACTAGGGGACAATATAAAGGTAGGGCAAGAAGAAGAAGAAGAAGAAATAGGGAGAGAGAGAGGGAGATAGAGAGAAAGAAGATGGATTCAAAATATAACCAAACTAGAATGCACTCCACAATACTTAGAGGCTACCCTTTAGACCCAAACAATAAAAAATAAGCCCTAAAAACCAAGCATTCTCGCCGCGACGCATTCAAATGTGCCCGAGGCTGTTCGAACACACAAATCCCATTCTATCTTTATGAACGCATGCAGGCATTTGAGCGGGTGTGTTCAAACGGGCCCAAGGCTGCTCAAACTGGTGTGTTTGAATGGGCCCAAGGCCATTCGAACGCACAAACCCCGTCCTTTATTTTTGTGAACGCATGCATGTGTTCGCATAGTGCGTTTGAACGTAGTCCTAGGCGTTCGAACGCCCCCTGGCAGAAAGCTTTATTTTCCAAAGTAAATTTATTTCTTTTGATACAATTTGATCCAGCTCTAGTTGTATCATGGATCCACCTCACCATGATGACAATGACAAGTGGGCGGATTATGAAGAACCAGTGGCCCCTCGATATCATCCTAGGGATGCTGGATTAAACCCAAGGGAAAGAAGGCCCAACCGACATGAAGAAGAAGAACGTGACATCCATGTAGGGACTGTTCGCCTCAACTTCCCACCCTTCAATGAAGGAGATTCGCTTGATTGGGTTTATCAAGTAGAGCAATTTTTCGAGTACCAATGAACACCTAATGCATAAAAGGTGTTGTTAGCATCTTTTCATCTTGAAAAGACTGCCATCTGATGGTACCAGGCCACGAACTAAGCTCAGCCCTATTGAATGTGGGAGGAGTTCGCTGATGCTATTTACGTCCGATTTGGACCTTCCAGTTAGGAAGATTTCTAAGCTGCTCTCACCAAGCTAACCCAAAAGACTATGGTGAGAGCATATCAAGAGGAGTTCGAGTGTGTTAGCAATCGAGTGGGCTAACCTAAAAGACTACGGTGAGAGCATATCAAGAGGAGTTCGAGCGTGTTAGCAATCTGATATGATTCAGACTTCACCGATGTCGTCTCGAGCATGGATTCACTTTAGGAGTATTTTTGTTTCTTATTTTAATGTTTAAATTCTAAGAAAATAAGTTTTCTGTAAGTCACGTTAGAACGTAGGTGGAGTGAGTTTGAACGCGATTGTGAACGTGGTTGGAGAGTGTGCATTATGTGTTCGAACGCACTATGAATGCCTGCATCGCGTTCGCAAATCCAGAGAAGTAGGAAACATGCGCGTTCGATCGCGCGTTCGAACGCCTGCATCGCATTCGCAAATCTAGAGAAAAGCAAACTCAGTGCCGCGTTCGAATGCGGTCGACGAAATTATATTGTTTAGGGTTAATTTTGAGTTGTTTGGTTTGCCTCTAAGAGGGATGTGGATAGCAACCAAAGGTCATTATTGAAGAATTAAGTTTTGCCTTGCCTCTTTCATCTTTTTCGCTCCCGATCTCTCAATCTCCGGCGACGCCGCTTCTAACCTCCCACGACCGGCCAATCACTCTAGACCCTTAGGGGCGGCCCTCTCCTTCCCCCTCTTCCAATCTATCCAACACTTGCCCTAACCCTTCCATCAACCATAACTCTTTCACCACCACTTTTCACCGGTGCCACCCCATTAACGCTTGTCCACCTCCCACCACCATCATGTTAGGATCTTGTGCCTCTATCCACGGATCCTGATCAGATCACCATGACGTTCATCCAGTAATCAGACGATATCTTGAGATCTCCACATCCGATTCACCTTAAACTTAATTTGTTAGAAAACTCTTTTCTAGGGCTACAACATAGCTAAATTTCACGTCGATCTGACGACGACATCTTTTGGGATCTCATTATAAAGTTTTGTACCAGATCTAGTCCAGATTAGAGAATTAGAAGAGATTGAACCTTAGCCAAAATGGGAGATCATATCACAAAATGGGAGATGAACTAGAGGACTTGGTGGAAGACTAGGAGGCCTTGGAGTGCAGCAAGGAAGTCCACGGCGAGATCTCCATGCATGCTTACAGCGGCACTAATGCACCAAGGATGCTTCAGGTCGATGACACCGTGAAGAATCAAACAGTGAGGATCCTCATCGACATCGGGAGAACCCACAACTTCATGGATGAACGTGTGATCAAGAAGATAGAAATAGCTATAGAAGCTATCTCTGGATTTGATGTAGCTTTGGGAGACGGCATGACGCCCAGGGCGAACAAAGTATGCCGAGGGCTTCTTTTCAAGATTCAAGGCAATTTTTTCAACTTGGATCTTCACCCATTGGCTTTATGAGGGGCTGACATTGTACTGGGGACCTAATGGATGCAAAATTTGGGCTCGGTGGCCTTTGATTTTTCAGAAATTTAGATGGATTTTGAAAAAAAGTGGCAAACGAGTGTGGTTAGACGAAATTCAACCACGACTTGGAGCCAAACTTCAGTCGATGGTGGGACAGCCAAGGGCTAGGTGCCATGGACTTCTAATCCAATTAATCTAGAGTCAAGTAGACCATACAAAGGAAGGAGTACCCACTGATCTATTCGCCTTACTGAAAGAATTCAACAAGGTGTTTAAAGAACCATACGGCATGCCGCCGGCTCGACCACAGCATTGAGATTACTCCCAGAGCTGAGCCGACTAATGTACGACCTTACTGATACCTATTTGTGTCAAAGGAGGAGATCACAAGGCTTGTCAAGGAGATACTAGACAATGGAATCATCTAGTTGAGTTGAAGCTCGTACCCATCATCGATGCTCCTACTGCGGAAGAAGGACAAAACATGGCAATTTTGTGTGGACTACCATGCACTCAGTGCCATCATGGTGAAGGATAGGTATCCTATTCCTATTGTTGAAGAACTCTTGGATGAGCTCTCGAGGGTCTCTTACTTCAGCAAGTTAGACTTGTGAGCCGGCTACCACCAAATTTGAGTGAGACCCGAGGATGTGCACAAGAACACATTTCGCGCACATGACAGGCATCATGCCTTTTGGACTCACTAATGCTCCCTCCACCTTCCAAGGGTTGATGAACAACGTCTTTACTTCACTATTGAGGCAATTTGTGCTTGTCTTTTTCAACGACATCCTTGTATACAGTTGTTCATGGAAAGAGCATCTTGTTCACCTTCACAAAGCATTGCAGATTTTGAAAGATAATGAGCTGAAGGTGAAGGAGTCCAAATGTTTATGAGGTCAGCCGAGAGTGGAGTATCTCGGCCATATCATATTAGCGGCGGGAGTGGAAGCCGATTCCTCCAATATGCAGAAGATGGTGCAATGATAGATTTCAAAGACATCGAAAGAATTGTGGGGCTTCCTTGGATTAACAGGCTATTACTATAACAACTGATCCTTAAAAATTGTGGCCGGCCTTGTGCCATGTTGAGATGGCGCGGGCTGGGGGTGCCACGCACTCCCAGCCACCGGGCCGGGCCATCTAGCCTCAGTGGACCCGCTGGCGCCGTAGTGCCGATGTCCCCACTACATCTCTCTCTCTCACCCTATTACCGATGTTGGCCTACCGTTATCGTCGCTGCCAAAGTGAGCTCTTCTTCGTACTTCTCTTCTCACCCTTTCTCTTTCTCCTCTCTACCAGCGAGAGGCCGGTCGCTGGCTGGCCACCAACTGTCGGTGCCCTCCCCTCCAGGCTGAGTCTGCACCCTCCTTCTTTCCCTTCCCTTCCTTTCTTCTCTACTCTTCTTCTTCTTCTTCTTCTTCTTCTTCTTCTTCTTCTTCTTTTCTTCTTTCTTTTTCTTCTTCCTTCTCAGCTTCTTCTCCTCCTATTTTTGCAATAGTGCTAGACTCAGCCCCATATTGTAGCAAGCAGTGCTTGGCCGAGCCCAGCACTAGTGGCAATGCTCTTTTTTAATTTATTTTAATTTATTATTTTATTTTATATAGGTATTTCTTTCTTAACTAATGCAAATAGATAATTATTTTAATAGTAATATATATTCATCAATATGATTATTATTAATTATAATTAGTATAATTAATGATTAATTAGGTTATAAACTATTACACATAAATATAGGTAATACTTATATTTATTTATTTATATTTCTATTAGATTAATAGATAGATTTGTAAATTATAATTAAATTTATATACTAATATTCTTACGATATACATTTGAAGTAATTCTAGTAATTTATTAGATATTATTATTTTGTAACAAATGAAATACTAGGCTTATTTATTTATTATTTTATAAAGTAAAGACTATATAGTCCCTAATTAATTAGAGTGAGAACCACAACTTAATTATAATTAAGTTTTTATCTATATTTATATTTTCATTTATAATTATAAATCTAACTACTTATAAAGATAAGTAGAAATTCTAGAACCTAAAAAATCATCATATTTTACATGAACGGATTTTAATTAGATAAACAACTAATTTCATGTTACCTAAATATTTTCATATCCCGAATCCCTTATGTAAGACTTCGTGGACTTTATTAGCGATGAGTGATGGTTGATTGATGGATGTGAGGGATACGTGTATTGGGTCTTCTGATCTGAGGTGAGTAATCTTATCCCCTATACATTTTTTTCAAATTAGAATAAATTATATAATTATGTATATGCATATTTTGGCTTTTAGCATAATTATATAATCTTATCTATAGATGATTTAAGCATATTTTATCACTCATGTGATTAGACTAATCTTAGATATGAGTATACTGATGACATATAGAGATGATTAGAGATGACTATACTATTATGATTTTATGTCGAGATGATCTCTAGCATAAGTATACATATGATAGACTAACATAAATATACATGTGATACATATATCATCGAAGATTTCATCGCATCATATATTTCACTAATTATAGTATTGAATAAAATGCACGTGATCAGTCCTATACGTCAAAGCTATTTCATTGGAACTCTTTGTCTATGGTAACATGATTTTGAAGGACTATCCGTAGCATTAAAAATGATGGTTGGGAAGAAGCCATGGAAGAAGTCATGTGTGGGGAAGTAAGAGCTATTTAGAAAAAAAAATGGCCATTCTTTAAAGAGCAAATGATTTATATAAGTCCATGACAATTTTATTCAATAAAATATAAGAGAAGGAGGGAATTCAACCCGCCAATTCATTAATGTTATCTGGGCGCTCTCAATTACAGAAAAATTAATAATTTTATTTTAGTCATAACTATATAGATTGATTTGAGACTTTTTAAAATATAATAACATAAAGTAATTTTAGACATAAATACAAGTGTGTAAAAATATTATTAATTCTTAAATAAATTTTGCAACCAACTAGGGTGGGGGCAATTGGAACTCTACTAATGCCATGTATGAAGGGTAATGTGATTACTTTATGTTGCGAACATGACTTGAAGGGTAGATCTAGATTTGTTGTAGAATTATTGGTTTGCGTAGTACTAAAAGAATATTGCAAGAATATTCTTTTGATGCTATAAATTATGAAACTAGATGGATTTACTTCATAACTTTTAAATCTACATTTTTGGTACCTTTTTAGATTCAGACTCTATCTAATGTCAAATGGATCAAAATTGGGACTGATATGGAGTATAAGCTAGAGGCCATGGTGGTGATGGCGGGAGGTGTTTGGTGGTGGCCAGTGGTGAGATGGTCATGTCGTAAAAGTGCTGGTGGGGCATGGTGGTGGAAATGTCTAGTCGAAACAAAGATAGAAGAGGGGAAGAGTGTCGACAACCCTAAGGGATTAGGGATCATTGGATAAAAGGGTGGGAGGGCAGGTGGCCTAGGCTATGGTGGTGGCTAGAGTTTGAGGGAAGGAGGAGGGAGACGCAAGAGAGACAAAGAGAGAGATAGAGAGATAAGGTAGAGTCAATTCAATTCCATTCATGCATACTCTAATCTAGTTGCACTTCACATATTTAAAAGAGGCTAACTAACTTGACCCATATGGTGAATCTATTGACTTTACTCTAATGACTTAACTCTAATCAAATAAATTAACTAATACAAGCTAAAATAATAAATGACTCAACTGAAATACAAATCAACAAAGCTAAAATAATCGACCTGATTCAATGAGTCCAATTTCCGTTGCTGTGATTCGACCTAACATAGTTCTAACGGATATAGTACCCCAAAATAATATTACTAAAATTAAAAAAAACACAAAAGCTTATATTCTCTCAAAAAATATGTCCACTTTGTGAACTTCATTCTGTAATGAGAAGTTCTATGCACGTAATATATGCTTATAGTTACGTACTACCTTATAGGTACAGAATGCATACTTGTATATAGGTTAGTTCTTGCTTGTTAGTATGCACTGCGTGCTTGGATGCACGTAGTGTAGCTTTGCAAGTATGCAATGCATAGGTATATAAAGGGCTTGCTTGTATATATAGAATGCTTAGATATGCAACATTTACTAGTAGGTATATATGTTTCTAGGTACAAAATGACAGGTCTGCTATTTGATCTTATCAATAGTAAAATGGTAAATTTATCTTGGGCCTAAACTCATTTTAAATGGGGAAAAGAATTAGGTTAGCCCATGTATGAATTCATCTCTTCATTCATAACTCTATGCCAATAAGTGCTACTATCAACTTGCAAAGCTTCTTCAAAACATTCTTGATTCATCACTATTAGTCAACAATAAATAATATATAGAAAAATAAAGACCATGATAGGTTTAAAGTTTTGGTTCTACCCTATTTCCTTGCCTCTTGATAGTTTCTTTATTTTAGTTATCTCCTCAAACTTTATATATATTTTTTATTGTCTTTTTCCTTTTAAGATATGCCTTTGTATATCATATTTTTTTATTGAATATTACATCTTTGCTTCAATGACTTTTCTATTTTCTTCATACCCAATGAAAATGCATTTCTTAGACTTGGAATCTAACTTGTTTCTATTTTTAGAATTAGTACAAACATATGATATGCAACTGAAACCAATGATATTAGAAGGTTCTAATATCATTGGCAAAGGAGATGTACATCTCTAAGATATGCATGCCTAAAGTAACCTTAGATATAATTGCTGAGAATGTCCTTCTAAGTAGTCGTATGGAAAGAGGCTCTGGAATTTATCACCCATGATTCGACCAATTCATCCAATGACAAAATCAAGGTATTAGAATCAGAGGTTTAAAAGATATTTGCCAAAGGGCTCGAAGTATGGTATAAAGTGCCATCTGCTTAATTTTTTGTAGACTTTGCGATTGCATCTTATGTGACCCTTCTTACCACAATGCTAGCAACCGTCCGCTACCTTAAGTTGATTTGGATTTACTTCTCCACATTTAGATCTTCTATAGTTCCTTAACTTGGCCTTTGATCAGCCTCTATACTCTCCACATTAAGAGCCGTCCCCACTGCTTCACTAAATATTTTTCTCTCCGAATCTCCTCACTGAATAGAACACTTAAGATTATATCATCGTACTTCAGAGTAGATGATCTTGAGGACTAGGCCTTTCAACTCTCTGGGAAGCATGACAAAATCAATAGTGCATAAACTCATCGTTGAATTTAATGTCGACCGAGTTCAATTGATTTACGGTAGCATTAAACTTGTTCAAATGTTTTATAATGCTTCCAACTTTAACCATCTTCATGTTAGACATATTTCTTTGTTCGATGCTAATGGTTTCTCGTATATGTTTGTTAATGCAGTCAATAAATCTAAAGTGATTGCCTCTTTAGAAATATTGAAAGCCACCAATGCTGACAGGAAGAGGAACATTGTTCTAAGTGTTTTCTGATCTAGAATTTTTCAATCTTCATTGTTCATATCCTTTGGCTTTGCCTTTTCCTCCATCTAGAATCTAAAATTCATCTCGCAAAACTACTCACTTCTCAACTTTCCATCCTCCATTGCTCCCACTGAACCTATAACTTTATTCTGATACCATTTATTCCAGATTGCAGGGGAGTCTAGATGAAGGAAACACAAAGAACAATCACACAAGAGACACAAAAGTTCTATGTGGTTCACCCAATATAGGTTACATTCACAAAAATCCCACTGGTTTCACTATCTAGATCACAAGAAAAAGAAATTCAAGGAGAAATCACTATCAACCCAACTCAAGAACCCACATTATCTCTCTTACTCTCTCTCTACAAGACTCATACATTTGTATATTTGCACCTCAGCCTTTACTAAATCTCTCATAAGCTCGTCCTTTATTAAGCTATATTGTTTTGAACTCCCTAATATTCCCTCATATTTGATAGGCTCTTATAGACCGGAAATGTGGGTGTCCTAATAAAATTAAGTCAAACTACTTTAGGAATTGGTACAACTTTCGTAAAACCTAGTCAGCTTAAGCATCAACTTCATAACAATGGAAACCTCTTCCAAATAGACCACGAAACCCTCAAATCCTCTTCAAAGCTGCCATAAAAAGTAGTTGTAATAATTAAACTAGGACATCCTTGGGTGTTCAAACATTTGCTTAGGTGTTCAAACATTCTTGGATGTTTGCAAGACTCGTTGTTTTTGAGTGCTTACATACAACTGCGAACGTTCTAAAAGTGTTCGAATGTTTGTAGAATGCCCTTGAGTTCGGCCCTAAATACATCGCTCCAATTGCGTGCCGAGTAAAAGTTCCTTAATTTCTTATATCCTGCTCACACGTAATAATCAAAATATGTTGATTTAGGCTTTGTACATGAATTGCAATGATACGATCCGACCATAGGGAGAAAGTCCGTTAGGCTGAGTTGAGTCGAGTCTTAGTTAATTAATTTTACTTATTACTTTTAAATTTAAATTAAAATGGATATATATATATATATATATATATATATATATATATATATATATATATATAAAATCTAGAATGGTAAATTGGATCCGACCTACTATGATTCTACTCCTATAAATAAGAGTTGTCTTAATTTATATATTATCAAGGAAGGAATATTGGCTTAGTTTTATTATTTCGCATTTACTCTTTTAATCATAGCCTTTTATTTTCATAGAAATAGATCTAATATAATAACCCTAATTTTATCTCCAAACCCTAGACACCATCTACCTCCACGAGCTACCTACCGGCCGACCTCCACCATCCCAAGGCCATCTGTCACCCTTCAACGACCACTACAAAGTCAGTATTTCTATTTTTATTCAATTTGGCCTACCTCCACTATTTCATTAATATCTTTTTACCCTAACCTCGGAATCACTTCATCCTAAAGAAAAAGATTTGAAACTCATAAGGCTACCACCTATTAAAACTTCAAAATTTTTCTATAAACGGATTGGTCTAAATCTAGTTCGCAATAATAATATCAAAGTTCTTATTCCTCAATCGATAGTGAACACGCAATCTAAAGAAAATCCGAGGGAGATTGCCACCATGGAGGACCAAAAACTTATTTCCATCCCAGTGGAAGCTTCTCTAGTGCACTAGCCACCGCAATCGACAAACCTCTATGCAGGCGATACTCGAATCCCTGGATGCTTTATAGGATTTATCGAAAGAAGCCATATGATCTGCCAAGGAGAACACCAAGAGCTTGACAAGGCACTTCAAGCCTTAAAGGTGGCTGTTTTGACCTAGCACCGTTGCCCGACGTTGCCATCCATGGTGAAACTGACCCCCTCCCACACCCCATGATGAGAAAACTCAAACCATGAGGGTGAGGATGAGGGGGAAGAAGAGCTGGCCCGAACCATGATCACAACCCCTCCTCTAACCTCGGTAGAGTTCCTACCACCTTACAAATCAACCCTTATTGCAGCAGCGATGGCATAGTAGGCCCTAGCGACAGCCCTAATGTTGCCTTCCCTAGCTACATTATAAAATGACGCCCAAAACCTTAGCTCTTCATCGATGTCATTTTGCGAGCTTTCGTCCCAAACCACTATTGCCAATCTCCTCCTTAGGTCCTCTACACCCAAGCCATGGCCACCATTCACACTAAAAGACCATCATTGATGGCCTTCTATGCTGCACCAAATCCATGACTAGTGGCCTCAAGTCTGGCACTTCCACAACCACCGGTAGCCATGATTGTCTTTCTTTACCTAACTGCTAGCTTATGGGGGCCATAGAAGCTACCAACAATCGTCGGGTGGCCAAACAAGATGATCACCTTCCCTTTCGCTGTAGTTTTGCTGTAGTGGGACCTTGAGCACCATCTGCAGCCACTAAGGGTCGATGAGATCACCAAAGATGAGTCATGGCCGCTGATGAAGCAAGCTTAGCCTGAGCTTGATTTTCTTACTTCGCCATCGCTCATTGCCATTCTACCACCTTTGAGGACCCACCGGATGTCGACTACCACTAGCTAGGGTCCTACCTAGCTACCACAAAGGCCACAACAGCCTATGACGGCACCCCAAGGCCCAAACAGAAATTTGGCATTAGCGTTAAAGCAACTGGGTGAAGGGATGAAGTGCACATATCTCGAGACTAGCTAATTTTTGCAAATCAACTTGATCACCTTGCGTAACTCAGTTTTCGACTCATTAGCATGACTTGGGGCCTTAGTATGAGCTTGAGGATGACTGGTAGGATGACCTGATGGAGTCGTGTTTGCTAAGTGAGTCCTCTATGCAACCCCAGACCGAACAAGAGCTAGATCCTTGGGCTCATGACCTATATGACCAGCATCCACCGCGATGTCGCTTGACTCACTATGATGGACCATATTTGGGAATTCAAGTTTGGACCGTCAAGCTTAATTTTTCATAATTTTCTAGAGTAGACCTACCTAGTGGAGTAGTTTTTCACATATCATGGATGCCTACCCGCTAAAAGGTTTATCTCACATCATCTCACTTAGAGGGTGCGATGATTAGGTGGTACTAGTCTACAAAGTGGACTTGACCATTTGAATCTTGACAGGATTTTGCTAACGTGATCTTTGCTCGATTCAATCTAACCTAGTATGATGACTTCCATGTAATGTTGACTAAGTTGACTCAATCAACCACAATTTGGGCATACTAGGAGGAGTTTGAACTGATCTGCAACTAGATTACCAACTACTTAAACTCGATCCTGAAGACACACTCATTAGTGAGCTCAAGCCTGATATTCAAGCTGAGGTCAAGGCTTAGAGGCCCACTACTTCCAAGAAGACCTTCTCACTAGTAGTTTTGATAGAATTCAAATTCAATAAGTTAAAGTAGATCCGCAAAAAAGAGAGGAGAGAGATGGCACAAGCCAAGGGTCCACTAGAGGTGCACTTACCTAAGCCAGCTCGCACAAATGGCCTAGTAGAATTGACAGCAAATCATGCATCATAATTGCAAGCGTCAGTCGGTCATGTCAAGTTCTTAGGCGGCCTTAAAGAAGAAGAACTCGAGTCCTCTGATTGGTATGAGATGCTATACAAGTACAAGAACGCAAATAACTAGTCACCTTGAGGGCAAGACAATGAAAGAGTGGTGGATTGATATGATCCGACTACGAGGGCTTAGTCAACTAGGTTAACTTGAGTTGAGTTTAGTCTAGTTAATTAGTTTTGCTTAATGCTTTTAAATTAAATGGATAATCCACATATGTAACCCAATATGGCGAATTGGATCCAACCCGCTATAACTCTCTTCCTCTAAATAGGAGTGATCATGATTTATTTATTATCATAAAAGAAATATTAGTTTAGCCATTTTATTATTTTGCATTTACTCTTTTAATAGTACTCATTTATTTTCATAGGAGTAAATCTAAAATTATAATTCTAAATCTACATCCGAACCCTACCAACTATCTACCTCCACGAGCCACCCACCTTCACGACTGACCTCCACCATCCCACGGCCGTCCACCAGCTTTCGACGACTGTCGCAACATTGGTATTTCTATTTCCGCCCAATTTCAACTTACCTCCATAATTTCATTAATATCTTTTCACGTTAATCTTGAAATTACTTTATTCTAAATCCATAAAATTTTAGATTTTTTTCTACTAAATGGATCTGTCCAAATCTAATTCGTAACCTGCAAAATATGAAATCTAATACAACATAGTTGTCATTGTCCAAGCTTCATCTTTTTGTGCCTCCTACACATCATCCACGAGTATGCTGCCATTGTTTGTGTATCTCCTGCACTTCGTCCACCATCGCTGCTTTGCCTCCCACGTCTTCTAGCATTAGCGCTCATCTTTTGTCTATCCATTTCCCTTCCTTACTATTTTTTTAGGCTTCATCCATTTTAAGAATAAGTTCAATACTAAAATAAATATTCAATTTTTATGTTCATTTATATTCTAAATAAATATACATAATTATCTTTGATGTATAAAGTAAAAATAAAAAACTATTAGCTTAATATTTAAATTAATATTTTTAAAATTCCAAATCTATCCCCACAATCTTATCCGATAGAAAGTGTCAAATAAAATATTAAGGATAAGTTTAGAATTTTAAAATATTAAGTTAAATAAAATAATAAAATTTATTTTATTAAGCTAATACGAGGTTAAATAAACTTGGAGGCTTTTCAGAATATTTTTATTAAAAGAAAAGAATATAACTTTTATAGAAAAATCAATTAATTAGGGCTCGAACCATAATAAAAAAAAATCTATAATGTCGGGGCTTTTCTGCAAATTTCCCTATAATTTATGTTAAAAGTTAATGACTAACGACAAACCAAAAGGCGCCATTGACGACGAGTCCATCACCGTGCCGTCACTAACGACAAATCAAAGAGTTGGCGCCATTGACTGCCAGTCTGCCACCATGCCATCCTGGCTTTGCCTCTCTCTCTTTCTTCTAATTTTTTTTTTTCATTTCTGGCTTTGCCCATCACAGTGGGCATATCGATTTACCCACTTGCCAAGTTGCATTAGAATAATATATAATTATCGAAGGCTATTAGATATATTCCCATCCGACGGTTGAGCAGAAAGCCCAAATGATTCTTGTATGAAAAGGGGGGAGAGGAAGAGGGAAAGGATTGATAGAAGCAGAGCTATCAATTCTGCGTGTTCTACTCTTTGATTGTGAGGAAGAAGGGAGAGGAGGGCTTCCAAATATGGCGGTGGAATTGACGGTTGCTGGGTGGTTCACTAGTAACGTGATCACTTACTTGATTTCTTACGCTGAAGACCAGTATAAGAGGCAGCTCGGCCTTAAGGCGGAGCGGCAAAGGCTGGAGCAGGCCCTTCCTCAGATCAAAGCTTTGCTGGAGTCTGTTGATAGCGGCCATATCAAGGAGAAGAATCCAGCACTGGAGGGATGGCTGTGGCAGTTTAGAGACGCGGTGGACGAGGCAGAGGATTTCAAGGATGAGGTGGAGTACCAACGACTGGAGAAAGAAATCAGGGTGAGTGGTGCTTCCTCTTCCATCAATACTTTTATTCGGCGTGCCGTGCATAAGGATCCCACTTTAAAAAGGTTAAAAGAGGTTGTGAAGGGGTTAGATAGGCTTGTTACTGAAATGGGTCCTTTCCTTAATCTGGTGGCCACCTCAAAAGATAAGCAACCTTTGAACACGAGTAGCCGTGATACTACTTCGCTTTTACCTGTTGTCCACAAATTGGTCGGGAGAGAAGATGAGAAACAAAGGATAATAAGCAAACTGTTAAATTTCAGTTCTGCATCTGATAGCAGGAATTATTCTGTTCTACCTATTATTGGGGTCGGAGGGATTGGGAAGACTACTCTTGCTCAGCTTGTTTACAATGATGAGAACATAGAGAAGCACTTTGAAAAGAGAGTGTGGGTCTGTGTCTCTAATACTTTTGATGTGCCCTTGCTTACCAGAAGAATTCTTGAACTTGTGGTTGATGAAAAACAGACCACTGATAATCTTCAATTTCTTCAACAAGAGCTCTTAAAGAATTTGAGGTCAAAAAAAATTTTGCTTGTGTTGGATGATGTCTGGAATGATCAAAATTCAAAAAGTTGGGATGACTTACTAAAACCTTTCAGTTCAGTAGAGCGTGGAAGCATGATCTTATTAACAACTCGGATGGAAAAGGTTGCAAAGATGATGACGGGTGCCATGGAACCTATATTCTTAAAACGTTTGAATAAAGAAGATTATTGGGAGTTCTTTAAGGATTGTGCATTTGGTGGTGTGGACCCTAACGATCACAAAAAATTGCAAGATATTGGAAGTAGAATTGCCAAAAAGCTAAAAGGTTCTCCTTTAGCTGCAAAGACCGTGGGATGGATATTGAAGACCAATTTAAATGATGAGCACTGGGAAAGAATCTTAAATAGTGAATTATGGAAACTAGATCAAGGCGAGAACGACATCATGCCAGCTCTGAGATTAAGTTATCAGCATCTCCCTTCACACTTGAAGCCCTGCTTTAGATTCTGTAGCATATTTCCTCAAGATTATCAGTTTGATATGGAGAAACTTGTCTATATGTGGATGGCTCTAGGTCTGCTTCAGGAGCCTAAAAATGGAAATGAACGACCAGAGGATATAGGAGATGATTACTTGAATGATCTAGTGGGGAAATCATTTTTTGATTGTCATAAAACCGATCACAGCGGAACATACTATGTCATGCACGATTTGTTACATGACCTTGCAACCTCTGTTTCTGTTGGTGAATGTTTTAGAATTGGAGAGAGTACTCAGACCACACTTATCCCTAATACTATACGCCACTTATCCATCAATACTTCTCTTACTCCACCTATACTACATGAAGTCGCCCAACTCAAACACTTGCAAACCCTTCTTCTCCCAAAAGGATTTAATCCCATCTTTATTGACTTTCCTAAGGAGCTCAAAGGGCTGATGGCCCTACGCATATTGGAATCATCTGCTTTTTGTATCACTGATGACTCTATTAGTAACCTAAAACTCCTTCGCTACTTATATAGTGACCATCGTATTAATAATAAAGTTCCTGAATCAGTGAATAAGCTTTACCACCTCCAATTCTTGCACTACCAAAACAATGATTCTGTTGTGAAATTATTGCCACTAGATTGCATCCACAACCTTATCAACCTTAGACGCCTAACTACACCCAATTCTGATAGCGGCAAATTTTCTGGTCTAGGGAGACTGTCCTCACTTCAGATTTTGAAGAAGTTTAGTGTTGAGGATAATGGGAAAAATATATTAGATTTGAAAAACTTGGGAGAACTCCGTAGACTTGGCATTAAGAATCTGGAGAAGGTAAAAAGGACTGACGATGTCGTCGAAGCTAATTTGAAAGATAAACGGCACCTCCGCATACTGACGTTAGAGTGGGATCCCGATTGCAGCACTGGAAGCCCTGAGGTTGATGAGCAGGTACTCGACGTCATTGAACCACATTCCAATCTCCAGTATCTGAAAATAAAACGTTACATGGGCTGCAGGAGCCCACATTGGATAACTCTTCAATCTCTATCGAACATAGTATCTATTACTCTTTGCAATTGCGAAGGATGGAAGGACCTGCCACCTCTTGGGCAGCTACCCTATCTTGAGTTCCTACGACTTGAAGGGATGATTTCGGTAAAGCGAGTTGGCAGTGCACCCAATGGGGGAACTGAAGCTAGCGTTTTCCCATCATTGCTAGAACTATGGTTGACAGAATTGCCGGCACTACAAGAGTTCTATGGAGGAGCCGAGAAGACCCAATGGCTTCCACGTTTGGAAAATCTAGTGATCAGTGAATGCCCCAACCTGAGTGTGTTTCCCAATCTACCTTGTGGCTTAAGAAAATTGCGTATAAAAGTTGTAAATTGGACTGCTTTACCAAAACTGTGGCTGGGGGGGAACACCAACGCCCAAAGCATGTCATCGCCACTTTCGTCTTCATCATCGTCAACATCGTCTCTTTCTTTACTACGTATCCACCATTGTGAAGGCCTCGAGTCGCTAGCTGATGGTCTATTACTTCAAACTGAACTTTTTACATCTCTTGAGGAGGTTTTCATCATTGACTGTGGAAAGCTGACGCATTTACCCATTGGGGAATTCAATAAATTCCCCTCTCTCAAGGAACTCAAGGTACGGGGTTGTCCGAAGCTGCAGAGGCGATCAACATCAGGAAGGTTCTTCCCTCCGTCACTGCAATCCCTCATTATTCAGGATTGGGATTTCCTGGATCTGGAAGACTTCAACTTACTCTATGTTTTGGGTTTGTGGGGTTGCGCAAACATCAAATCCCTTCCCTCGGCAGAAGTGTTCGGAAGATGGAAAGCTCTAAAACATTTGCAGATTGTGGATTGCTCAGAGCTAGAATCACTGGGGGGTTTACAAGCCCTCTCATCCCTCGAGCAGCTAAGTCTGGAAAGATGCCCCAAGTTAGTTACATCAGCTTCAACATCGCCGTCGGCGTTACTAGTGGAAGAACCTCGTTCCTCCTCCCCCTCATCCTCATCCTCTTCCCTAATAGTAAAACGCCTTTTTATTGACGATCTCTTTCTGCTATGTACTGGGCCACTGAAATGCATTTCCCCCCGAAGTTTGGATATCTTTGAAACCCAAGAGGTCCATATTGAAAGTTGTGATGAAGTCCGATATTCCTCAGCACTAAAAGAATGGGTGTTGAATAACCGCACCTCACTTGAAAGCATCTTTTGTGATCGATACTCTCGGTTGTTCTCGCTTGTGGACCTGCAAAGCCTCTCTTCTCTTCAATATCTGCACATAGTGAAGTGTAAGAATCTCCAGTCACTGCCAGAACTTCCATCATCCCTAGAAACACTGAGGTTACGTGACTGTTCTCCCGAGTTGGAAGAGAGGTGCCTACAAGATTCAGGACCAGATTGGCCCAAGATTCAGCACATCCCGGATGTAACTATCGGACGTTACAACAAGGAGGATTTAGCAACTCTTACTGTAGCAAAACACAGGCCAACCACAGGTATCAGCCTTTCCCAGTGTCTTTAACATTTAATTTATCTTCGATATTACAATGATTTTTCTCCTCGACCTTTGATGCACATTTCTTCATTGTCTTTTCCTTTCCTATAGATCTATGTCAAATGGTTTTTTTCTCTCATTCTCTTAATTTCTGAGAAGAAGAAGTTGAGTGAATATTAATTACTACAGATAGAATTCAAATCTTTTGAATGTTTTAGCCAAGAAGTGTGATTTCCTGATAAAATGAACAATGACGATCAACTTTTGATTGTAAACAATAGCTAGAGGAAACCTGAGGAAATGAAGCTAGAGGAAGAATCTCTAGAGGGGAACAAAGCTCGATGAAGATCCTTCTGGAGGGGAACGATAGATCCTTCTCTTGATGACAAGCTACTGCTGGACATTGCCATTGAGTAGTGCTTCTCTGCCCAAGCTCCCTAACTGGAGATTGTTCTGAACTCAAGTCCTTGCTAATGAACAGGTGTTACAGGAACTGTGCCCAAACTTTCTCGTATCCCTTGTATACTTATATCATCTGATAGATATGAGAGGAGCCATTAAGGGACTATTACTGGTATCAGGGGGAAATCATAGAAGGGACTATTACTGCATTATTTGTATGGATTGTTTCTCATTTCTTTTGGATTTACTTCTTCTTTTATATGTTTCCTTTTATCTGTTTGTCTATTTTTGCTCATTCCTCTGTAAGATTGTTTCTTATTCCCAATCCATTTTCAAGTGGTGGTTTTGCAGAATTTGTTAAGTCTCTGTTATTTTGCATCACAGAGTGGCATATTTCAAGTTTAATTACAGATAATGCTACTGAGAAATTTGGTACCTGTACACGCGTTGCTCGATTCATTCATGATGTCTTTCAAAATATAAGATCATCTTTAATACAATTGATATCAATCTAGCGGTTGTTAGTGGTTCTTTCTAATCATCATCTTAGCTCTCAAAAAATGCAACTTTGATAATATCCTTACCTGATGACAATTAGTTAATGATATACTAATTGTAACTTTTCATTTATAAATTAAATACTGAAATACATATATTATAAGATGAACTAGATGGCATAATAGTCAGTAAGATGTTGGTTATGTTATTAATTTAAGAATTCAAAAGAATTGAAATCACAACCAATAAAAATTTTTAATAGCTTAGTGAAAATGTTCTGACTATATTTTTAAATGCTATGGGTTGATTTAATACAGGGTTTGCGGGGATTTAGTGAATTAAAAAAAAAGCTTCTAAATACTTATAAATACCCTATTAGCCTATGGAAAATACACATCAACATGAAAGCATTTTTTAATTTTTTTTCCCCCTTGTGTTTCTTTTTATATTATTTTACATTTTATTTTAATCGGATTGAAGAAGTGCGGTTCTTAATATTTTATTTTATTTATACTAAGAATTACTTGTAATTTATTTTTTCATAACACAGATACTAAATTTACTCAATTGTATAAATATAAATGCTAAATTTTAGAATTAAAACCAACAATGTAAAGGCCTTGTGTTGTGTTAGGCCGGCTAGGGTGTTTTATAAGAAAAGAAGCATAAACGATCATTTAGTTTTAGTTTTAGTTTTACTTGAGAAAAGTTTAAGAATGGCAGGATAATCAATGCTACGTCTCAAATGCAACGAGATTAGTTTGCCAGGTTTATTTAACTACCAGTAAAACAGGTCACATGTACAGCGTTATGAGTTCTTGTTGGTTTTTAAGAAGAACTTGAACATATAAAAGAGTTATATACTTTTGTGAAATGGAAACATTGGAATGGCATTAATGGCAATGCAGTTAAAATTTAGAGGTTCACAAAGGCTATTTTTCATACAACTACTGAAGCTTTAGTTGGCTTCTTATTGTTGCATAAACCATGCTCTAAGAGCACTTAGACCAACAGAAAACAACAGAAGGCTAATAATTTTCCAGAGAGCTCATTGTATCTATCGCGGGGAAAACGTTCGAACGGACTAGTTGAAGACTTCAAACGTTGAAAGACCATTTAAATGGAACCCATGGAACGCCATTGGATAGAACTCAAACCGTTCGAACGATTCAAATCTCGTTAAAACGGTTTTGTCCCTCCTATGAGCAATCTTTCTGGGGATATAAAAGGAGGTCTTGAAAAATGTTAGGGCATCACTCTAGGCAGCTAAAGTGACACCAAAGGGAAGAGTGGTGAGCTCTTGGAGGGGCTTGAAGTTTTAAAGGCATTGGGGTCATTTTATACCAACTTTAACAAAGATTGAAAAAGACATTTGAGATAGCCTCAAGGGTCACCAAGGTTGAGGTACAACCTTAAGGGTCAACTAAGTTGTGAACCAAGCACAAGAGTTGGTGTATTGAAGGAGAGTCAAGCAAAACACTATCATATGACCATTGCGGTAATTGCAATCATTTTGTAAGTAGTTTTGTAACCGCAATATTTATAGTGTTTGGTTTTACCTCATGGAAGAGGTATGTGGTTGGTTGACAAGGGTTTTTCCATTAAATTTATTTTGTTTGTGATTGTTTCATTCTTGTTTTCTGCTTAGCAAAGTATCATTCGTAGTGTTCCTTATCTAGAAAGAGTCAAGTTTTTTTAAATTGGTATCAGAGCAGAACTCTCACATTAGAGATCCTCATGAAACTTCCTAGAGAAGGATTATCTACTATTAGACTACCCTTGCTGGATGGATCAAACTATCTATACTAGAAAGTCAGAATGAGAGCGTTTTTGAAGTCCATTGATAAATGTGTTTGGCTCTCTGTTATTTATGGTTATGAATCTCCTACGATTATGGATGAAAATAGGAATGTCATTGCTAAACCCATTGCTCAGTGGGATAAGGTTGATTACAAAAATGCCGATTTCAATAGTAAGGTGATTAACGTCATTTTCAATGGGGTGACTCTTGAAGAATTTCATCATGTGTGTATTTATAAAGTAGCTAAGGATGCATAGGATATCCTTGAGACTATCCATGAAGGAACTAACACTGTCAAATTGTCTAAATTACAAAGGTTAACCACCATATTTAAAAATCTTAAGATGGAAGAGAGAGTGCTTTGATGATCTTTTATGCCAAATTGAGTAATGTGGTGAATTTAAGTTTCAATCTAGGTGAAAGGATACCAGAGAGCAAAGTGGTCTAAAAAATTCTTAGGTTCCTTCTAGAACGATTCCAAGCTAAGGTCACTGCCATAGAGAAAAGTAAGGATGTTGATACCCTTAGAATTGAACAATTTGTTGAAAATCTCCAAACTTGTGTGTCCTCTATTCATTAACCTAGAAAAACTAAGGGGATTGCTCTAGCTATGTTAAAAATCAATGAAGAATTTAGTGAGGAAAAGTGTGAGCTTGATTAGGAGATGATGGCCTTATTTGCGAAAATGTTTAATAGATTCTTCAAGAGTTCCGAGAGAGGTAATAGTAGTCAAACTACTCCTAAAACTTTTATGAAAAACAAAGTGATCACATCAATCGGTCAGATTAATAGTGTCAAACAAAAAGGCAAAGCCAATAATGAGGGGGTGTATTGTTATGAATGTCAAGGGTTTAGTCATATTGTAAATGAATGTGTCAATCATCTAAAACGCAAAGGTAAAACTATAAAAGCTACTTGTGATGGTTTAGATGATACGGATGATGATTGTTATGAAACTGAACATGGAAATTTTATTGCCTTTACAACATCTATTTTGTCATCTAATCATGATCTTGAGTCTTTGAGCACAAGTGAGTAGGATTTGCATGATTTCAACTCGGACAACTACATAGACCTATAGAAGGCCTATGAAGAACTATACAAAAATGCTTACAAATTGAAAAAATCCAACCTCAAACTCATCAGTAAAGTAAAAGGATTGGAAGCAGACAAACTAAAAGCAGAGGAGAGGCAAGAGGAGTCTCTTCAACTTCTTCAACTTTTGGATAGACTAAGAAAGGAGATAAAGGAATTATTGATCAAACACACAACAACTGAGAAAGATAGGTTACTGAAACAAATCATACTATTGAAAGGGAAGTCGAAGTTGGATGATTTTAAATGCTCAAGTCCACGGATATAGAAAAACATGGTATTGGTTATAAAGAAAATTCATATAATGCAAAGACAGTTTTTGTGACAAGGAAAGTATGTACTAGAATGTAAAGTTGCTTCCAAACCTCCAATAAGGAAAATGAATGTCACAAACATCGATCACAATCAAGTAAATCAAAAGCCTAAGAGTATATCCAAGGTAAGAAGGAATAAATTTATACCTACTTGTCACCATGGTGGTGTAATTGGACATATTCGTCCTCATTGATTTGTTCTAAAATAATTCAAGCAATCTCAAATACTTGGCATAAAAACTAGAGCAATATGGATTAGAAAAACTAACCTAAAATGCTATGTTATTCATACGGCTCTGAAAATGTTAAATTCTGACATGTGTATCTTAATAGTGGGTGCTCTAGACATATGTCCGCGACAATTACGATGGACGCACCATGACTTTTGCAGATGGGACTAGTACAAAAGTTGTGGGCACGGGTAGTGTAGTAGCGCTGGGTATTCCTAAACTTGACAATGTTTTCTATGTTGCAGGGCTAAAGATAAATTTGTTGAGCATTAGTCAAATGTATGATGATGACCATGAGGCACGCTTTTAGAGCAATGAGTGCATGATTCTTGACAAACAAGATAAAATGGTAATTTGAGGTACTCGAACTTCTGATAACTGCTACTGCATTGGTACTACAAATAGATTGAGCCATAATTATGCTTATCTCAATGAAACTGATTTGTTGCATCACAAGCTAGGACACGTAAATCATAAGGATTTTCTTATACTGTCAAAAGTTGAGGTTGTGAGAGGAATTGATCTCTCATTCTAAAATCATCTGTGGTCCTTGTCAGATAGGAAAACAAGTCAAGTCCTTGCATACAAAAACTGATTATCTCTCTACTAAGAAATTATTAGAATTTCTTAAAATTTATATCATAAGAATATTAGTATACAAATCTAATAACTATAATTTACAAATCTATCTATTAATCAATAGAAATATAAATAAATAAATAAATAAAAGTATTACCTATATCTATGAGTAATAGTTTATAACCTAATTAATCATTAATTATACTAATTATAAATAATAATAATCATATTGAAGAAGATAGATTATTATTAAAATAACTAATATCTAATAATCTATTTGCATGAATTAAGAAAGAAATAAAAATAAATAAATAATAAAAATAATAAAAAATGCAATAAGACCACTGCGACAGTGTTGGGCTTAGCCTAGCACTGCCACAATGCTGGGCTGACAGCCTAGCACTGCCTACAATAGTTGTAATAAGGAAAAAAAAGAAAAGAAAGAAAAAAAAAGAAAACAACAGAGGAAGAAGAAGAAGAAGACAGGAAGGGAATGGAAGGGAAGGGAAGGGAGGGGAAGGGACCGAGCTAGCAAGGAGGGGCTTGGTCGCTGTTAGCCAGCTAGCGTGGCCACCTCTCGCCGGCGGCTCAATTCTGACGAATCCGAGAGAGAAAGAGAAAGAAAAGGAGATAAAGAGATATAGTGAGAGTGAGAGGGGAAGAGGAGGATAAGAGAGAGAGAGAGGCACACCGACATCAGTGGAGGCGACGGCAGTTGAGAGAGAATGAGAGTTTGAGGGAGAGAGGAGAGAGAGACCGAAAGAGAGAGGGGGGGAGAGAAGAAAAAGAGAGAGAGAGAGAGAGAGGTGGTGGGGAGGAGGGGGAACGGCTACCGTGACGGCGGCGTCGGGGCCCACCGCACTAGCTAGCCTGACCAAGTTAGCGGGGTCAGCAACTGGGGGCACGTGGTGCCCTCAGCCCGCTTACAACTTGCATGGCACGCATGAGGGGACTACTTTTGTTGAGATGGTCAGAGATTTTTATACAAATGTCGATGTGAGTGTTGTCGAGAGTTAGAGGGGTGGATATCTCTGTGAGCCCTATCTAGATCTCCTCTCAATTACAGCTTCTCAAAGTGGAACACCCAAAGTTTCCATATACTGACGTCTCTCCTCCTCCCAACATCTCTTCAGTTGTTCGCACTATTGTCGGTCAGAAACTGTTTGGCGCTCCAGTATGATCTAGCATGCCTTACTCGATGACTTCTATTAGATTTTGAACTTGATTTGTTTCTTCAATTTAAAACCCAAAACTTAAACCAATCAACTGGATCAAGACAGAGCATACCTCATTCATGCAATTGCGACTGATGTTCCTATTGATCTCACGTCTTACATATACAATTTCATTGTGTCAGTGATTCTTACTCGTTCGATAGTTGAAGGGTTACCGTATGGTGTGTTCATCTTTGATCTGTGTCTCCAGCAAGGTGTCGTTATGGATTCTTAGGAATCATCTATCTCTTCTCCACATCAACTGGACCTGACCACACTAAGCCGCAATCATTCATATGTTTTGGGGGTTCGTCGTCCATGGTCTGAGGCTTTTGTGGATTCTGAAGGTGAAGAGGAGGAAGCTCCAGGTGGTTCCTCCTCTGAGCCTAAGTGTTTGATCATATCTTCTTGGCTTTCGATTATTGAGGGTTCTTTGTTTGAACTCCTCTTCTCTTCAGCAGATCTCAACTGAGCAAACAAGGCAGGTAAAGGAGCAAGCCTGTCAAGGAATCATGTTGAACGATATTGTGGCCATGTTACAGTAGCATTTTTTGCCAGTTTAGTTTAATTTTCTTTTCAATTTGGACAAAAAGGGAGAGTGTTGTGATGTGTGGGTCTATGCTTGATGATTGTGTGATTTGTGTTCCTAATGATTGTGTGATGTTTTTTTTTTTGTTTGGTGATGCTTAATGACTATATGGTATGCTTGATATTGTGGTTTAAATATTTAAAGATGCTTATATATGACTAGGCTTCATGAAAAATATTTTAGTTTATGTTGTACTGTTGTGATTCAATACTTAGTTCCCTGCATTCACACTAATTCTACTATTTTTCAGATCTTCCACTTACGTGCATTTGGTATAGTTGTTTCAGTGATGGCAACTGTTTATGTGCATTTGGTCTAATAGGATGTTTGTAACTCTAGAATCAATGTGTTTAGCAAGATTCTTGGTTTTGTCACGAAATTGCCAAAGGGAGAGTTTGTTAGCACTTGTAATTGGCAAATCTGTAACAAAATAGAAATCATATGAGTTATAACTTATTAGATTGAACTGTAAAGACCAAATGCACATTGTAGAGGAAAAGAAGGTTTTTCGTTCGAATGGGATCAGTCCGTTCGAACGGATTCTCCCACATAGTGCTATTTTCATAAGTGTGGGAAAGGCATTCGAATGGATTTTCGAAATGTTATTCCGTTTGAACAAGATACACGATAAGAGACAAGTGCCTATCGAACATTGGAAAAGCGTTCGAACGAGAATTTCTAGAGAGCTCTCTATATCCAACATTAGAAAAGCATTTGAACAAGATTTTCCAGAGAGCTCTCTATATCCAACGTTGGAAAAACGTTCGAACGAGATTTTTTAGAGAGCTCATTGTATCCAACGTTGGAAAAACGTTCAAATAATATTTTTCTAGAGAGCTCACTGTATCCAACGCGGAAAAGGCGTTCGAACAGACTAATTGAAGACTTCAAACGTTAGAAGACTGTTTGAATAGAACTTGTGGAACGCCATTGGCTAGATAGGCTTTATGTAAGCAATCTTTCTGGGGATATAAAAGGAGGTCTTGAAAAAGGTTAGGGCATCATTCTAGGTAGCTAAAGTGACACCAAAGGGAAAAGTGGTGAGCTCTTGGAGGGGCTTAAAGTTTTGAAGGCATTGTGGTCATTCCATACCAACTTTATCCAAGATTAAAGAAGATGTTTGAGATAGCCTCAAGGGTCACCGAGGCTGAGGTACAATCTTACGAGTCAACTAGGTTGTGAACCAAGCACAAGAGGCGGTGTATTGAGGGGAAGACAAGCAAAACACTATCGTAATGATTGTGGTAATTACAATCATTTTATAATCGTTTTTGTAACCGCAATATTCTTAGTGCTTGGTTTTAACTCATGGAAGAGGTATGTAGTTTTTTTTATCCTTGGTTAACAAGGGTTTTTCCATGTTAAATTTATTTTATTTGTTATTGCTTTATTCTTGTCTTCCGCTTAGCAAAGTATCATTTATAGTGTTCCTTATCTCGTAAGGGTCAAGTTTTTTCAGTTGCTTGGTAGAAGCTTTTGACAGGGAAGTTGGTAACATGTGATGTGTATTACAAACCATTGGCACCCTCTCACTAGCGATTCTGATGGATTCAAATTTGATCAGCTAAACCAAATTAGCAAGGCAGAGAGAAGGAAGATGACGTAAGCCCAAGGCTCACTAGAGGTTTTACCTACCCCAACTAGCTCGCACAAATGGCCCAGTAGAAATGACAATAGATCACACGTGGTGCCAAATAACTTGGAAGACCGTAGGAAGAAGGGCTTCTGCTTCTACAGTGATGATCACTTTTCTCCTAGTCATAAGTGTAAGCGTTAGTCAACTCATGTCATGTTCTTAGGCAGTCTTGAAGAAGAAGAACTAGAGTCCTCCGACTAGCCTGCAAGATTATACAAGTACAAGGACATAAATGACTAGTCACTTTGAGGATAAGATATCGAAAGCGTGGTGGATTGATATGATCTAATTACGAGGAGCGAGTTAGTTAGGCTAAGTCGAGTCAAGTCTAGTTAATTGATTTTGCTTAGTACTTTCAAATTTATATTAAAGTGTATAATTCACATATGTAACCAAGTAGGGCGAATTGGATTCGACCCACTATGACTCTACTCCTATAAATAAGTTATTATGGTTTACTTATTATCATGAAATGAATATTGGTTTAGCTATTTTATTATTTCACATTTATTCTTTTAATCGCTGTTGTTTATTTTCATAGGAGTAGATCTAACATAGTAACCATAATTCTATTTCTAAACCTAGCAACCATCTACCTCCATAAGCCACCCATCTTTAAGGCCGATCTCCACTATCCAATAGCTGTCCGCCACCCTTTGACGATTGCAGCAATGTCAGTATTTCTATTTCTTTCCAGTTTTGACCTATCTTCACAGTTTAGATTCGAGACTCACGAAGCTACCAACATCAAAAAATTTCTACTAAGTGAATCGGTCCAGATCTGATTCGTAATATGCAAAATATAAAATCTAATACAATGTGGTTGTCATCGTCCAAGCTTCATCTTTTTGTGCCTCTTGCACATCATCCACATGTTTGTTGCCTAATGTTTATGTATCTCCTACATGTCATTCACCATCGTTGCATTGCCTTTTTCATGTTGTCCAGCATTGGTGCTCATCTCCTGTTTATCCATTCCCTTACTTTACTATTTTTTTACGTCTCATTTATTTTAGGAATAAGATCAATTCCAGAATAAGTGTTTTTTATTATTCCCAAAATAAGGTATTTATTATATAAATAACTATTCTTATGTTCACTTATATTATAAAATAAATATGTATAATTATATTTAATATAATTATAAAGTAAAAAAATAGAAAAATATTTTTTATTATTTATAAAATTATAATGAATATTATTTGATTTGATGTAAAGTATATTGTTGGAATAGATATCAAGAATAAATTAGTAATTATGTTAATGTGTAATGTAAAATGTAATTTTAATAAATAATATTTATATTCTAAAGTAAAAATATTTATGAGCACTAATAGCTGTTGGGTCACAATATAATTTATGTTAAAAGTTGATGACTAACGAGAAACCAAAAGGCGCCGTTGACTACAAGTCTACCACCATGCCGTCCCTAACGATAAACCAAAAGGCGCCATTGACTACGAGTCTACCACCATGCCGTCCTGGCTTTGCTTCTCTCTGTCTCTCTCTTCTGGCTTTCCTTATCAGAGTGGACATGTCGATTTACGCACCGGTCAAAGTTGCGTTAGAATAATATACATCTATCGAAGGCTATTCCCATCCGACGGTTGAGTATGCGTTACTCTGCCAAAAGCCCAAATGAGTCTTGTATGAAAAGGGGGAGAGGAAGAGGGAAGGATTGATAGAAGCTGAGCTATCAATTCTGGTTGTTATACTCTGAACTTGTGCGGAAGAAGGGAGAGGAGGGCTTCCAAAATGCCGGTGGGAATGATAGTTGGTGGATGGTTCGCGTCGAGCGCCGTTAGTAACGTGATCACCTACCTGATGTCCTACGCCAAAGACCAGTACAAGTGGCAGCTCGGCCTTAAGGCGAAGAGCAAAAGACTGGAGCAGGCCCTTCCTCAGATCAAAGCTTTGCTGGAGACTGTCGATAGCGGCGACCATATCAAGGAGAAGAACACAGCACTGGAGGAATGGCTGTGGCAGTTTAGAGATGCGGTGGACGAGGCAGAGGATTTTAAAGATGAGGTGGAGTACCAGCGACTGGAGAAAGAAATCGAGGGGAAAAAGAGCAAGGTGAGTGATGCTACATCTTCCGTCAATACTTTTTTTAAGTGGGCCGTGCATAAGGATCCCACTTTAAAAAGGTTAAAAGAGGTTGTGAAGGGGTTAGATAGGCTTGTTACTGAAATGGGGCCTTTCCTTAATCTGGTGGCCACCTCAAAAGATAAGCAACCTTTGAACACGAGTAGCCGTAATACTACTTCCCTTTTACCTGTTTTCCACAAATTGGTCGGGAGAGATGATGAGAAACAAATGATAATAAGCAAACTGTTAAATTCCAGTTCTGCATCTGATAGCAGGAATTTTTCTATTCTACCTATTGTTGGGGTTGGAGGGATTGGGAAGACTACTCTTGCTCAGCTTGTTTACAATGATGAGAACATAGAGAAGCACTTTAACACGAGGGTGTGGGTCTGTGTCTCTAATACTTTTGATGTGCCCTTGCTTACCAGAAGAATTCTTGAACTTGTGGTTAATGAAAAACAGACCACTGATAATCTTCAATTTCTTCAACAAGAGCTCTTAAAGAATTTGAGGTCAAAAAAAGTTCTGCTTGTGTTGGATGATGTCTGGAATGATCAAAATTCAAAAAGTTGGGATGACTTACTAAAACCTTTCAGTTCAGTAGAGCGTGGAAGCATGATCTTATTAACAACTCGGATGGAAAATGTTGCAAAGATGATGACGGGTGCCATGGAACCTATATTCTTAAAACGTTTGAATAAAGAAGATTATTGGGAGTTCTTTAAGGATTGTGCATTTGGTGGTGTGGACCCTAACGATCACAAAAAATTGAAAGATATTGGAAGTAGAATTGCCAAAAAGCTAAAAGGTTCTCCTTTAGCTGCAAAGACCGTGGGATGGATATTGAAGACCAATTTAAATGATGAGCACTGGGAAAGAATCTTAAATAGTGAAATATGGAAACTAGATCAAGGCGAGAACGACATCATGCCAGCTCTGAGATTAAGTTATCAGCATCTCCCTTCACACTTGAAGCCCTGCTTTAGATTCTGTAGCATATTTCCTCAAGATTATGAGTTTGATAAGGAGAAACTTGTCTATATGTGGATGGCTCTAGGTCTGCTTCAGGAGCCTAAAAATGGAAATGAACGACCAGAGGATATAGGAGATGATTACATGAATGATCTAGTGGGGAAATCATTTTTTGATTGTCAAAAATACGGTTTCAGTGGAACATACTATGTCATGCACGATTTGTTACATGACCTTGCAACCTCTGTTTCTGTTGGTGAATGTTTTAGAATTGGAGAGATTACTCAGACCACACTTATCCCTAATACTATACGCCACTTATCCATCAATACTTCTCTTACTCCACCTATACTACATGAAATCGCCAAACTCAAACACTTGCGAACCCTTCTTCTCCCAAAAGGATTTAATCCCATCTTTATTGACTTTCCTAAGGAGCTCAAAGGGCTGAGGGCCCTACGCATATTGGAATCATCTGCTTTTTGTATCACTGATGACTCTATTAGTAACCTAAAACTCCTTCGCTACTTACATAGTCATCATCGTATTAATAATCAAGTTCCTGAATCAGTGAATAAGCTTTACCACCTCCGATTCTTGCACTACCAAAACGATAGTCCGTTTTTGGAAAGAGAGTTATTGCCATTAGATTGCATCCAAAACCTTATCAACCTTAGACGCCTAACTACACCCAATTCTGAAAGCGGCAAATTTTCTGGTCTAGGGAGACTGTCCTCACTTCAGATTTTGAAGAAGTTCAGTGTTGAGGATAATGGGAAAAATATGTTAGATTTGAAAAACTTGGGAGAACTCCGTGAACTAGGCATTAAGAATCTGGAGAAGGTAAAAAGGACTGACGATGTCGTCGAAGCTAATTTGAAAGACAAACAGCACCTCCGCACACTGACGTTAGAGTGGGATTCCGATTGCAGCAGTGGATGCCCCGAGGTTGATGAGCAGGTACTCGACGCTCTTGAACCACATTCCAATCTCCAGAATCTGAACATAAAATGTTATATGGGCTGCAGGAGCCCACATTGGATAACTCTTCAATCTCTATCGAACATAGTATCTATTACTCTTTGCAATTGCGAAGGATGGAAGGACCTGCCACCTCTTGGGCAGCTACCCTATCTTGAGTTCCTACGACTTGAAAGGATGATTTCGGTAAAGCGAGTTGGCAGTGCACCCGATGGGGGAACTGAAGCTAGCATTTTCCCATCATTGCTAGAACTAAGTTTGGGAGAATTGCCGGCACTACAAGAGTTCTATGGAGGAGCCGAGAAGGCCCAATGGCTTCCACGTTTGGAAAGTCTAGAGATCAGTAAATGCCCCAACCTGAGTGTGTTTCCCAATCTACCTTGTGGCTTAAGAAAATTGCGTATAGAAGTTGTAAATTGGACTGCTTTACCAAAACTGTGGCTGGGGGGGAACACCAATGCCCTAAGCATGTCATCGCCACTTTCGTCTTCATCATGGTCAACATCATCTCTTTCTTTACTGCATATCCGCCATTGTGAAGGCCTCGAGTCGCTAGCTGATGGTCTATTACTTCAAACTGAACTTTTTACATCTCTTGAGAAGGTTTCCATCATTGACTGTGGAAAGCTGACGCATTTACCCATTGGGCAATTCGATAAATTCCCCTCTCTCAAGGATCTCGAGGTATGGGGTTGTCCGAAGCTGCAGAGGCGATCAACATCAGGAAGGTTCTTCCCTCCGTCACTGCAATCCCTCTTTATTCAGGATTGGGATTTCCAGGATCTGGAAGACTTCAACTTACTCCATTTTTTGGGTTTGTGGGGTTGGGCAAACATCAAATCCCTTCCCTCGGCTGAAGTGTTTGGAAGATGGAAAGCTCTAAAATATTTGCGGATTAGGGATTGCTCAGAGCTAGAATCACTGGGGGGTTTACAAGCCCTCTCATCCCTCGAGGAGCTATGGGTGGAAAGATGCCCCAAGTTAGTTACATCAGCTTCAACATCGCCGTCAGCGTTACTAGTGGAAGAACCTCGCTCCTCCCCCTCCTCCTCATCCTCTTCCCTAATAGTAAAACACCTTTTTATTGACGATCTCTTTCTGCTATGTATTGGGCCACTGAAATATATTTCCCTCCAAATTTTGGTTATCTTTGAAACCCAAGTAGTCCATATTGAAAGTTGTGATGAAGTCCGATATTCCTCAGCACTAAAAGAATGGGTGTTGAATAACCGCACCTCACTTGAAAGCATCTATTGTGATCGATACTCTCGGCTGTTCTCGCTTGTGGACCTGCAAAGCCTCCCTTCTCTTCAATATCTGAGCATACACAGGTATAGGAATCTCCAGTCACTGCCAGAACTTCCATCATCCCTAGAAACACTGACGTTATATGGCTGTTCTTCCGAGTTGGAGGAGAGGTGCCTACAAGATTCAGGTCCAGATTGGCCCAAAATTCAGCACATTCCCAATGTAACTATCGGACGTTACGACAAGGAGGATTTAGCAACTTTTACTGTAGCAAAACACAGAGGCCAACCACAGGTATCAGCCTTTCCCAGTGTCTTTAACATTTAATTTATCTTCGATATTACAATGATTTTTCTCCTCGACCTTTGATGCACATTTCTTCATTGTCTTTTCCTTTCCTATAGATCTATGTCAAATGGTTTGTTTCTCTCATTCTCTTAATTTCTGAGAAGAAGAAGTTGAGTGAATATTAATTACTACAGATAGAATTCAAATCTTTTGAATGTTTTAGCCAAGAAGTGTGATTTCCTGATAAAATGAACAATGACGATCAACTTTTGATTGTAAACAATAGCTAGAGGAAACCTGAGGAAATGAAGCTAGAGGAAGAATCTCTAGAGGGGAACAAAGCTCGATGAACATCCTTCTGGAGGGGAACGATAGATCCTTCTCTTGATGACAAGCTACTGCTGGACATTGCCATTGAGTAGTGCTTCTCTGCCCGAGCTCCCTAACTGGAGATTGTTCTGAACTCAAATCCTTGCTAATGAACAGGTGTTACAGTTGGTGGTGTGGACCCTAACACAGATACTAAATTTACTCAGATACTAAATTTTCATAACACAGATACTAAATTTACTCAATTGTATAACACAGATACATAATGGTCAGTAAGATGTTGGTTATGTTATTGATTTAAGAATTCAATAGAATTGAAATCACAACCAATAAAATTTTTTAATAGCTTAGTGAAAATGTTCTGACTATATTTTGAAATGCTATGGGTTGATTTAATACAGGGTTTGCAAGGATTTACTGAATTATAAAAAAGCTTCTAAATACTTATAAATACCCTATTAGCCTATTGAAAATTCACATCAACATGAAAGCATTTTTTAATTTTTTTTCCCCCTTGTGTTTCTTTTTATATTATTTTAAGTGCGGTTCTTAATATTTTATTTTATTTATACTAAGAATTACTTGTAATTTATTTTTTTATAACACAGATACTAAATTTACTCAATTGTATAAATATAAATGCTAAATTTTAGAATTAAAACCAACAATGTAAAGGCCTTGTGTTGTGTTAGGCTGGCTAGGTTGTTTTATAAGAAAAGAAGCATAAACGATCATTTAGTTTTAGTTTTACTTGAGAAAAGTTTAAGAATGGCAGGATAATCAATGCTACGTCTCAGACGCAATGAGATTAGTTTGCCAGGTTTGTTTAACTACCAGTAAAACAGGCCACATGTACAGCGTTATAAGTTCTTGTTGGTTTTTAAGAACTTGAACATATAAAAGAGTTATATATTTTTGTGAAATAGAAACATTGGAATGGCATTAATGGCAATGCAGTTAAAATTTAGAGGTTCACAAAGGCTATTTTTCATACAACTACTGTAGCTTTAGTTGGCTTCTTATTGTTGCATAAACCATGCTCTAAGAGCACTTAGACCAACAGAAAACAACAGAAGGCTAATACTTTTACCTCTATGATCTCCAGCAAGCTTTAGAAATCAGTTAAAATGAATGATGTGTATCATCTCAGCAAAATGCACCTCAGGATGCAAGAAAAGTGCATAGAAATGGACACATAAATCTTCTAGTGAATGGCATTGAGAACCAGAAAACATCCATTCAAGAGCAAACAAGCTTGGATAATAAAGAAAACTAGTTTTAGTCTTCAGAGAAAAACTCTGTATAAGGGAGCAGATTCAAAATCTTTCGATGGAAGTTTGCAAACTATTAGGCATGAGAATTATGGCGTAGCATAATTGTAGGGGATTGGTTCTATGTATAGATAAAAGGATCCGATTGTATAGGATCATGAAGATATCCAATTGACGCGGGCAAGGTTTTCCACCTGCCTGGCGACGGTGCCAGTCCCTTCGGTCACCGTGGCTGGCGGCATGGAAGTGGTGCCGTCGAGATAGCCAAAGAGCTGGATGCCCCGAAGGATAGGGACTACTTGGGCCTTTCATAGAAGGAAATTGGTGCGGGTTAGCCTACAAGTAATGGCGTTGGCAAAAGAAGAAGAAGTGGTGGTCATGATGAAGGCGCTCGGGGAGGAGACCAGGGTGTTGGCGGTGTTGGAAGCGAGATCGGAAGAAGTCATGGCGAAGGAGATGGGATCTGGCTCTGATACCAAGTCAGAGAAGCTATTAGCCACAAAATCCCCTGAGGGGTGTCGTTCTCTTTATATAGACAATGATACATGGTAGGGTGTACAACAGAATATATCTTCATGATTATATACAATCGGATCCTTTTATCTATACATAGAACCAACCCCTACAATTATGCTACGCCATAATTCTCATGCCTAATAGATCGCTATCTACTATGTTTACAATATATTTTTATGAAATGGGAGCATGCAATAATGGAATACTCTAGGAAGGACTACAGGAGATTGCAATGGCAGTTAAAATTTAGAGGTTCACAAGGTCTATTATTTCATACAACTACTGTAGCTTTTGTGGGCCTCTAATGGTTGCATTTGGCGTTCTCCATAACTATACAAACGTCTTTCCTATCCTGAATCAACTCAAGTAGTAGATTATGCTCCAAGATCACTTGACCAACAAAAAACAACAGAAGGTGAATACTTTTAACTCTATAATCTCTGGCAAGCTTTAGAAATCAGTTAAAATGAACGATGTGTATCATGTCAGCAAAATGCACCTCAGGATGCAAGAAAAGTGCATAGAAATGGACACATAAATCTTCTAGTGAATGGCATTGAGAACTAGAAAACATTCATTCAAGAGCAAACAAGCTTGGATAATAAAGAAAACTAGTTTTAGTGTTCACAGAAAAGCTCAATATAAGGTGAGCAAATTCAAAATCTTCAACGGAAGTTTGCAAATTGTTTCGCAAACAAGGAAGTTGTAACATCCAGAATTTAAAAAAAAAAGGGGAGGGGCGGGGCACGCACAACCCCCCCCCCCGCCTCCCTTCTTCCTTGGCCATCCCTGGCATGACAAAGGGGTGCCTTTGTCACGCCAAGGGAGAGGGAGGGGGGCTAGGCCCTCCCCTCACTACGCATGCCACCGTAAGCATGCACGGAGGGCAGACCTTGGGCAGTGGGACGCCGCTCTCCCTTCTCTTTCTCTCTATTTCTTTCTCTCCCTTCTGTTCACTCCCCTCACCCTCCTTCTCTTTTCATTATTTCCCCTCTCCATCCGATCGTCGTCATGGTTGTCGTTGCCATGGTCGGATCAGCAAAGTCATCGTCGTCAGTGAGTCCTACCTCGCTCTTTCTTTTCTAGTCAATGACGGCATGACGCTTCGGGCGTGACA